>NW_006921922.1:2990367-2991027 GCF_000298275.1 Orycteropus afer afer
TTATCAGAGTGGTACTAGGTAACCAGAACAAAGAGGGAGAGACAAAAGTTTCAAGGATATTTCATATATTCTAGCCTATATTTTAGAATGAGTGAAATGTATTAATTATCCAAAATAACTGGGTCAAATTGAAGAGAAAGCAAATATTCTTTCCATCTTTTGCTTTCTATAAAAACACTAACAGGACCCCATTTTTACCTTATAGAAACATAAATTACAACCTATAATTCACATAAAAATCTGTCATATAAGTATAAATTATTTTAATTGTCACTGACTTAGGAAATTAATTTTTAGCAGAAAGATCTTTTTAGAGCATTATGTGTGTGTGAACACTGAGGTAATCTTTGCTGCTATCTTGCCATATTATCTATTGTAAGGCTTAATAATTAAAAAAAAAAAAAAAAACTACAAAACGGGGAAAAAAAAAAAACCTCAGGCTTGCCATATTGAGAATTTATTAAGGACTAATAAGTTGGCTACTATTCATTAGGACTGAAATTCTATACTAAGCTTTTTTTTTTTTTTTTTAATTGTGATTTGGTTGCAAATTTATGAAACAAATTCCTTTTACTCACAACAGTTCATGCACACCCCTATTACAATCCCCAACCATAAAAAGCTGTCCTCCCATCTCCTCCCTGTGAATACCCCTTCCCT
>NW_006921922.1:2991807-2992876 GCF_000298275.1 Orycteropus afer afer
TTATGTGCCGTCGAGTTGGCCCCGACTCATAGCGACCCCTCCTTGGGTTTCCAAGGCAGTATCACTACGGAAGTAGGATTGCCCAACCTTCCTTCCGAGTAGTGGCTGGTGGATTTGAACTGCCAGCCTTCTCGTTAGCAGTCAAGCGCCTTAGGCACTATGCTACCAGAGCTCCTATTGAATTTAAGTAGATGGTCAAATTAATGGGATTCAGAGATACCAGTTTGTGCCATGATTGCTTCAACTTACCTAAGTTTTACACAAAATAATGTGAACGATCTATATTTGTTTACCAAACACTCCTTCCCCTATTGTGATTTTCTTTTTCTTTTTTCTTTTTTTTTAATCACAGCAACATGTAAGATTTTTGTATAGCTGCACTTGTGAAAATACCCTGTGAAGGGAGAGAGCAATTGGGAAACAAATGTAGAACATGCACATTATTTGTGTAACAATATGTTATATTTGGGCAACTATTAATATACATTAACTATGTCACTGCTAAAATGATCTGAGATTTTTCATTTTCTTGATTTTATATGAATTTCTAAACTAATTTGGTTGGTATGTATGATTTCCAGTTCATACTTTTAAAACTAGAAATTGGGAAGTAGGTTGATTTTAAGAAAGGGAGAAGGAGGACATGCCCAAGAACATTAAGTATAAGAAAGAACAGTAGATTATCAAATACAATCTGGACTTTTTTTTTTTTTTTTAAATATTAGGACTATACCCACTATTTTAAGTTATATGAAAAATATAACCTTTTTTTTCTTGATATATGTTATATATTAGAAAAGACTAGCAAAATAATTTATTTATCCAAGAAATTTGGAAGACAACTACATGGAAAAATGACTGGAAGAGATCCATATTTGTGCTCATTTCAAAAAGGCCATTCAACAGAATGGAAATTATTAAAAAATATAGTTAACATCACATTCAAGTAAAATTTTGCTGAAGATAATTCAGAAGTTGTTAGAACAGAGAGAATAGAATAGAATAGAATAGAGAGCTGCCAAGAATTCAAGCTGGGTTTGGAGGAGGGCAGGGGATGAGGGGAATTGCT
>NW_006921922.1:2994435-2997280 GCF_000298275.1 Orycteropus afer afer
TGCTATCCCTTGCAATACATGTGTGTGCATTTCATTATTTGACAATTATCAATAAAAAAAGAAGCTTCCTTGCTTTACCATTATAGATTGAAACTAATCAATGCTAAACAAAGAATACAGCATACTAATTTATATAACATGAAATTGCTCATATTATGTTATCAAACACGTATTTAACTTAGACCTTGAGTTTGAAGAAAATTATTAATCATTTATTTTACTTTCCAAGTTTTATGATAAGGAAATAGATCCCTGAAGCAGAGAAGGAACTTGCCAAATCCTTTGCAATTAGAAAATTCAGGGCAAGAACCCAAATATCTTAGAATAAAAGTTTGACAAATTTTATAACTTAAGGGACCTTTGAGTCCATCAGCTCTGTTATTTTCTAGATGAGGGAGCTAAGGCTCAAAGAAGTTAAATAATTTATCAAAGTCATGCAGTTAGTTCAATGGTAGAGTAATTATGAAACTGCGTATTTAACTGGTCTACTGACTTCTAAATCAGTTTAATCCAAGTCACTGTCAAGGAATGTTTTAGGAGCCTTTAGGTAAAGTACAGGGAGCTCTGATGGCATAGTGACAAAGGCACTTGACTGCTAACCAGAAGGCTAGTGGTTCAAACCCACCAGCCACTCCTCGGAAGGAAGGTTGGGCAGTCTACTTCCGTATGATACTGCCTCAGAAACCCAAGGAGGGGTCGCTACAAGTTGGAATCAACTCCATGGCAGTGATTTTGGTTTTGGTTTGGTAGTTTTTAAAAGTCTATATACTATACAACCTTCCAACCCACTCCTTTGGAGCTTTTTTCTTCAAATAATACTTAGTAAATAAGTTTATTTTTTTCTCTTAAGTGTATCCAAATCTGTGTTTCTCTTTCTTTCCTCTTTGAAATTTGGATTCTACCTACTTCCTCTGTGCTATAGAAACACACTTTGATAAGGAGATGAAATAGAAGAAAGTCATATAATTTTTTGTGCCAAGCAAGGTTAAGTAATTAATTACTTTTCCAGTTGAGTGTGTGAGAAATTGAGATATTCCAGTGATTTCACATACATCATATAATGAAGTCAGGATTCCTACAAAGAATTTCTCCACAGTCTGTATTAGTCCCACTATAGTATACAAAAGTAAAAGCATTGACTAAAGTTAATAGTTTTTTATTCTTCATTTTCCTTGAAAAACTAAAATACAGTTATGGTTTTCCTTTTTCTTCCTTTACCACCTTCTTCATTTTTCCTCAATGATTCCTGTTTCTAGTTTTACTCCTTTTCTTGAATTTAATATACTCAATGGAATGATCTTCAATTATCTTGCCTTCTAGAACATTGTTTTGCAAAACATAGATAGATTATGACCTATATGAGAGTTGTGAAATAAGTTTAATGGATGAGATTAGCATGATTTTAATGAACCAGGACATAATAGAGTGAATCATATAGTGAGCACTGATATGGGTTGGAGAGAAGTTTATAGGTGGTCTACTGGGTTGGATATAAACATATATTTTCCTACTATGGGTCTTATTGGAAAGAAGATGGGGCAATCTACTTCTGTAGTGATACTGCCTCAGAAACCCAAGGAGAGGTCACTATGAGTTGGGTCCGACTCGATGGCACGTAACAACAACAACAACAACATAGGTCTTAGTCTAGAAGTTTGAAAAACACTTCTCTGTCCAGATCATCTTCTTTGACAATCTTTTTCTTTTCTTTTCTTTTAAATAATAACTTGATTTAGATATTCACCTACCATAAAATTCACTATTTTAAAATATAAAATTCAGTGATATTTAGTAGGTTCACAGAGTGGTTCAAGTATCGCTAAAATCAATTCTAGAATATTTTATGACCAAAAATAATCCCATCACTAAGATAAGTCATTCCCAACTTTCCCTCATCCCAGCCAGCTATAGGCAACCACTAATCTACTGTCAGTCCCTAGTGTTTGTCATGTTTTGTATATTTCATATAAATAGAATTATACAACATATTGTCTTTCATGATTGAATTATTTCACTTAGCTTGCTATTTTCATTGTTCATTCATGTTATGACATGTATTACTGTTATCAGGTGCTATCAAGTTGCTTACAACTCTTAGTGACACCATGTACAACAGAAGGAAACACTGCCTGGTCCTGCACCATCCTCACAACTGTTACTATGTTTGTGACCATTATTACAACCACTGTGTCAGTCCATCTTGCTGAGGGTCTTTCCCTTTCTTGCTGACACTCTACTTTACCAAGTTTGATGTCCTTCTCCAAGGACTGGTCCTTCCTGGTAACATGACCAAAATATAGATGATAAACTCTCACCTTCCTCATTTCTAGAGAGATTTGTTCATTCTTCTGACAGCCCTTTGCATATTTCACATTCTTTGCCATCACCATAATTCACAGGCATCAATTCTTCTCTGATCTTCTTTATTCATCCTTCATATTTAACATGCATGTGAGGTGATTGAAATATACCAGAGCTTAGATGAGAAGCATCTTAGTCTTCAAAGTGACATCTTTGCTCTTTAACACTTTAAAGAGGTCCTTTGCAGTACTTCATTTTTTATTTCTGTTGTGTGGATATACCACATATAATTTATACACTTACTAGTTGAAGGACATTTAGATTATTCCCACTTCTAGGCTACTATAAATAATGCTGATATGATAATTAGTGTAAAAGTTTTTGTCAAAGATCTCTTTAGACTGAGGGGTATCATATATTATTTTAATTCAGATGACTATAGTGTGTATTTCCACCATGACTGATTTGAATATGAGCACCAATGTAAAGGCTAAATAGTCACTGAGCATTTTTGAATGGGGAGATTACATTAGAGTAAACTTAT
>NW_006921922.1:2997485-2999322 GCF_000298275.1 Orycteropus afer afer
ATTGCTGCTCTTTCCACCACTTTCTTAGTCTCTCATATCCATCATGCTGATTTCAGATTTTTCTTCCTAATATCCAGTTTCATCAAATCAAAACTTTACTCAAATATTAAACCTGTGCATCTGAAATACTGCCCCGTGTTTCTTCATCTGTGATATTTTTTCTGCATAACATTTACTCCTAATTACCACAATATGTATTTTTGGTGTATTCATTTTCTGTGTCCCCCAATCAGAAAATAATCTCCAAGATGGCAAACATTTTTTTCTGCTATCACCCAGCTCATTGACCAGTGTTGTTGAATAAATAAAAACAAACCCATTATCTCTTAAATATAACCTAATTTTATTTTTATGACCTTTTGTTATTTTCTTTCCTGTATCCATATCTATAGCAAAACTTAACTTCTAGCAATATCATGAATATTTCCATGCTTTCTTACAGCTTAATGTAAGACAAATGAGAAATGGATGAGGATGGAAAGGACTGAGGCCAAGTGCTATGCCTCCAGGTTAATGGAAATGGTGGATCAAAATACTCATTTACCCCAAGTCCTGAAATCAAGGTTATTATAAGAAAAATATTTAATGAGGAAGGATAGAATAAGGGACACAAGATGTAATCTGAAAATCCATATACCCATATACCCTGAAGGGGATGTATATTGAAATGGAGATGACATGCATAAGATAGTGCATTTGTAGAAACAGATATTTGTATGTGCTTAGGTCCCCCAGATGGCTCTCTATGCTTTTTTTTTTTTTTTCCATTCCATTCTGTCTACCAAGAAGGACTTTGTGTATATTTCTTATTTTTAATTATAACCCTAACAGTATCAAAACCCTTGAGGTATCACAGTGATTAAGAACTACTATGTGTCTGATATTATGCTTGGCAATTGATTTAATTCCTGTGAGGGAAGTTCAAATTATTTTCCCCATTCAATGTAGAAAAAATTACGACTTAAAAAGTTTGAGAAAGTTGCTCATGAATAAACAGCTTTTGGACAGGAACCATAGCATTCATAATCATTTAATTCATATTCATCTCTCAGAGAATAAAGCTTATTTTTTGGCATATAATAAAACTGAACAGCTGTTAGTTGAATGAATGGTTGAGTAGATAAATAAATAAATTGTATTAACTTATAAATAATAAGAGGTTCACATCAGATGATTTTTCCCAAATGAACTGTTTGAGTCTTTTTGAAGATTTTAATAATATTTATTAGAGAGTTTGGGAAAATTCTGTTGGCGTCTTCTAAATCCTTTTTCTTGGCAAAACTTGCTCTTAATAGATTTAACGTTATGGTAAACAAGCCTGTAAACCATACAAAACACTATAATCATGCAATTCATCACTTCCTTAAAAACACAAATATTATTCCAGTGGGTTTACAGTTCTCTGCACATACTGATCAGGGAACCACAAAAACAGATTGGAACTTTAACTTTTAGCAGATACTATTTGTGCGGTTATTCTGCCTTGTGTCAACATGTGCTTCTGTGGAAACCACAATTTACTCAGCTTCTCATGGTATTGTTTTGTTTTGTTCTGTGATCTGATTTATAGTATAGTGGCTCATTAGGCTTAGAAGTTAAAATTCTTAGTGTACCCAGAATTTGTAATGTGGGAAAATAAACACAATTTTTAATGCATATACATTTTAAAAAGAGTAGTGTATGATACAATATCAATTAAGAGGCTATGAAATAACCTATTTGTAATACATGTACTGAAAAATACATTTCCTAAAGGAAGGTTGGGCAATCCTACTTCCGTAGTGATACTGCCTTGGAAACCCAAGGAGGGGTCGCTATGAGTCGGGGTCGACTCGAC
>NW_006921922.1:3000670-3004851 GCF_000298275.1 Orycteropus afer afer
AAACCTAGTTCCCTCACCTCTCCACCTTCCATTTAGAGAACGCCTTCTATATTCACAATATGGTATAATAGATTTTTTTGAAACTGATATTTATGTAATATTAAATTATTTTTTCTATTGTATTTGAATTAAATAATTCCTATTTTCCTATAAATTTATGAAATAGAATGGATTTACTGTAGAGATTTTAGATAAAAAATATTCAATTAAAATTTATACACGTAAAGTATTTATAAATAAACTTTCACTGACCTGTATTCAGCAAATATTTGTAAACAGCCCACTAAATTGCACTCAGTTTGATATGAGCTGGAGCACATGTGTAAGAAATAACCAGAGAAAACATATTAACAGTGAAATACTAGATGTTATTTACATACAGAGCCCAGAAAAATGCATTTAAAATTATTTTGTAAAACTCTTTCATTAAAGTGAATTACTCTTTTTCTCCACCAAGCATCCATTTGGTGTCATTCAACCCTACTCTGGTTTATGATGAGAACATTTACTCGTAACACTCACCCTGCAAATACAGTTCAAATCAAATCAAGAGAGAAAATATGGCTCCATCACTCTTAAATCCATCCCCAGTATTAGAAAAGTAACTGAAAGTGCACATTTTCATAAAACAATATGTGTGTATAGGTATACATGATTTATTATGCTTGTATTTTTGAAAAAGCCTAAAACTAAAATGATTGCAATAGGGAATATGTATGCTTATAACCATCATTCATAAATATTTATTAAGATATCACTTCAGAACTTTAATAATTAAGTTGAAATTTTAATTATGAAATATTCCAGTATTGGCAAAGTGCCCTCTGTTTCATGGTATAAACTCAGTGAGCAGGGAAACATAACAAAGAATACCTTCTACTGCAATTATTAAGAAAATCCTGTTAGAGTGGAAGGAAATATATCAACAATAATTAACAGCAGCATGGATATTTGAAGTACTGGATGATACGCAAGTGTTCAATAGAAAGAAAATAAATACCACCATCATATAATTAAAGTTTAATTCAATGAATCCAGTATGACTGACAGGAAGATGTGTCAACTCAGGATATATTTTTTAGTCTTACAGATTTTCAATGATGGGTTTGTTCCTTGATCTTGAAACACATTTCTAGGCATTAAACAATTACTTCTTTTAAAATAAATTTCATTTTATCTTACAATCTTAAAATGACAATTTGGGACTTATTAATATTTATAAGATGGTTTTACTTAACTAAGCTTTTCTAGAAATAAATTGACAAGTTCATATTAGAAGAACTCAGTATATTACAAACCGAAAAACCAGTTGCCCGTTGAGTTGATTCCAACTCATAGTGACTCTATAGAACAGGGGAGAACTGCCCAATAATGTTTCCAAAGCTATAATCTTTTTAGAAGAGTTGATGAATTTGATTTGTGGTGTTGGGGAAGAAGATTGAATGTATCATGGACTGCTAGAAGAATGAACAAATCTATCTTAGAGGAAGTACAGCTAACATGCTTCTTAGAAGAGAAAATGGCCAGACTTCTTATACTTTGGACATGTCAGAGAGGACCAGTTCCTGGAGAAGGATATCATGCTAGGTTAAGTACAGGGTCAGCAAAAAAGGGGAACACCTTCAACAAAATGGATTGACACAGTATCTGTGATGATGACCTCAAGCACACTAATGATTGTGAGCTGATGCAGGACAGGGCAGTGTTCTGTTGTGTATAGGGTCCTTGTGAGTCCTAGCTGACTTGATGACACATAACAACAATCTGTATGAAAGCAGACTTCCTCGACTTTGTCCTGTGGGACATCTACTGGGTTTTAAATGTCAGCCTTCTGATTAGCATCCGAGTGCTTAACTACTGTATCACCAGGGCTCTTCCTCAGTATCTTCTTATTAATATTTAAATGATTTATATATCATTTATTAGGAGCTCTGGTAGCATAGTGACTAAAGCACTTGACTGCTAACCAGAAGGCTGGCAGTTCAAACCCACCAGCCACTCCTCGGAAGGAAGGTTGGGCAATCCTACTTCCATAGTGATACTGCCTCGGAAACCCAAGGAGGGGTCGCTATGAGTCGGGGCCAACTCGACAGCACATAACAACAACAACATATCATTTATTAAGGGTTTGCAAGTATCTTTTCACAACTGCTTTCTCAATAATATTTATTCCATCACCCACCAATTTAATCAACAATCTGAAAGTCTTGTCTTTACAAATACCAGTTGTTGTTGTTGTTGTTTTGTTTGTTTTACTACCTCTGCTTAAATATTTTGGCAATATGATGTAGTTTGATTGAAGTGGGAAGATAAATACAGTCTATCACTTCAGTTTTCCTTTCTTGACATGAATTACAACCTTTCTGTTTTCCTCTGCAACAACTTACTGATTCAAGTAAATATGTGTTTGTAATAATACATTTTTTAACTTCCTCTGCTAAGAATTTTGGCAAGACCTAATGAGATAATTCATTGTGAATAACAAAGTAAAGGTGTATTATGAGATTTTTACTTTAGATTTTAGTAATTTTGAAAATACTTTCGTGTCAAATTATTTGGACACTCCAACTTTCTCAGATAAACCAGAGACAAACATGGAGCTCACATTGGCTATTAACAAAACTTATTTTCTCTCATAATACCATGCTGTGTTTTGTTTTTCCATGATAGGAATTGGACTTATTTAATTTTATATGCATTTAATTGTTTCTAATGGGTCTCCCTCCCCCTGTCTATATTGTAAATCCTGAATGAGGTCATAAATCAAGTGTTTTGTTGACTATTGACTACCTAGAACCTCAAACTGTCTTCACTGGTGCTCAGTAGTTGTTGAATGAATAAATGAAGTAATCAATGAAGTATTCATATAAGATGAAGGGTGTCAAAATATTTATTTCTCAACAACTGCTTGGCAAGTTATTTTCTACTGCTGAACTTATTTTTATTTTTAATTATTTGAAGAAATGGAGTGAACATTTAGAACTTTTATTTTGACCTATTTCAGGTAACTTGCTATGTGGCCCTAAAAAGCTGTTATATAAATCAATACTATTGAATTATTTGTAGATGGAAAATGTGTTTTATTATCTTCAGAAGTATATTTTGTGGTTTAGCTGAGCAAAGACACCTGAGTGCTTTGCATAAGCTGTGCCACTTGATGACAGTTTTCCAATACAACACAACTACTTTATCACCTGTTTTCTGTAATTTTTCTGTGTGTATGTCCCTTAGTAGTCAATTTGTAAGGCTTTAGAAATATAACCTGTGAGCTGCTTTTCTGTTTTTTATAATGTTTTTGTTGTTATTGCTGTTAGGGAGAAGATAAAAATATATTCATTTCTAATTCTTATGATAACTTTGCCACCAGACTGGGGAAAGGTGAGAGTTTGTTTCTGAACTAGCCAAACAGATATGATTTTCTCTCAAAAGACCTTCACTACTGTCTAGAATTATCCAGTGTGTGCTGGTTTTTGTTTGTTTGTTCTGTTGTTGTTGCAGTGTTTTTGTTTTCATTTTTGGCCTAAGCTTTATGGCTTCATTTTGACTAGCTTCTCTCTCTTGTTAGTGTTTGGGGGGTGGGAGGGAAGGAAAAACAAAAAACAAGCTGGCTACTCTTTCTGTCCCACATTTCTAGCATTTGGCAAAGAGCAGAACTTTCACAGGCTGGGAGATTTCGGTTTGTTAAAATGTTTTTCACTTACCCATATCGGTAATTAGAAATTCACTGTGTTAAAATCAGTATTTACATTTAGCCTTTAACATCTAGTCAAATTTTTAATGAGAATTTAAGTGTTTGAAAACATGGCCCAGTTTCACTGGGAATTAATAAAATACAAGCATTTGATTTTGCAAGCACCATAGTTAATTTGCAAACATATTCCAAACAAATATATTCTAGCGAAATGAATGCCAAATTACAGCAGTTATAATAAGGAGATAGGAAACTTTAAATACTTACCAATATTAAAATATAGTTTAGGTCAGGCTCTTATATTTAGGTGTATGGTTAATTGAAAATCAATTACATAAATAAAAACTCTTTAATACTGATTGGTCAAGTAGAAGGGTATGTTTTCCTTATTAAAGCAGTGGCAAAGTTTATGGATCAAGGATTTATAAACACTTCTATATGTTCTTCATTGTTGAAGGTATGATCAAAGAAATTTTAACAAGATTTTTCA
>NW_006921922.1:3009047-3010268 GCF_000298275.1 Orycteropus afer afer
CAAAACTTTGTGGCTTAAAATAATAAATATTTGTTATCTTACACAGTTTCTGTAAAGTAGGTATCTGGGAGTGGCTTAAGTAGTTGGACTGACATAGAGTCTCACAGGTTTGCAGATACTTGAAGGTTTAAATGGGACTGGAAGATCACCTTGCAGAATGTCTCACTCACATACCTTGTATGTTCATACTGGCTGTTGGTACAAGGCCTCAGTTCGTAGCCACATGTTGCTGTTGTTATGTGCCATTGAGTTGGACCTGACTCATAGTGACCCCTCCTTGGGTTTCCGAGGCAGTATCACAACGTAAGTAGATTGCCTAACCTTCCTTCTGAGGAGTGGCTAGTGGGTTTGAATCACCAGCCTCCTGGTTAGCAGTAAAGTACCTTAGGCACCGTGCTACCCGAGCTCCCTTCCTAGCCACATAGACCTCTCTATCAGACAACCTGAGTGTTCTGATGCCTAGATGACTAGCTTCACACAACATGAGTAATCTAAGAGAGATGTTGAAGCCATTATATCTTTGTAATGACCTACTTTTAGGAACCATACAGTGTCCTCTTGTTCTGTTCAAATGACTGCTTCTTGGTTGATGTATAGATTACTCATGAGCACAATTAAGTGTTCTGGAATTCCTTTTCCTCACAATGTTATCCATAATTAGTTATGATCCACAGAGTTGAAAGCCTTTCCATAGTCCATAAAATATAGGTAAACATCTTTCTGGTATTCTTTTCTTTCAGCCAAGTTCTATCTGATATCACCAATGATATCCCTCATTCCACACCCTCTTATGAATCTGGCTTGAATTTCTGGCAGTCTTCTATTGATGTACTGCTGCAATTGTTTATGAAATATCTTCAGCAAAAATTTACTTGTGTGTGATACTCGTGGTACTGTTTGATAATTTCCACATCCTTTTAGACACCTGTCTTTAGAATGAGTACAAATATTGATCTCTTCCACTTGGGTGGTCAGTTAGCTATATTCCAAATTTCTTAGCACAAATGAGTGAACACTTCCAGTACTGCATCCATTTGTTAAAACATCTCAATGGGTATTCCATCAATTCCTGGAGCTTTGATTTTCACCAATTTCCTCAGTGAAGCTTGGACTTCTACCTTTACTATCATTGGTTCTTGATCATATGCTACCTCCTGAAATTGTTAAACATTGACATTATTTTTTTGGTAAAATTAGTCAGTGTATCCCTTCCATTTTTTG
>NW_006921922.1:3011563-3013275 GCF_000298275.1 Orycteropus afer afer
GAATTCCTTTTCCTCACACTGTTATCCATAATTAGTTATGATCCACATGGTTGAAATCCTCTGCACTGACCATAAAAAAGAAGTAAACATCTTTCTGGTATTCTCTGCTTTCAGTCAAGATCTTTCTGACATCAGCAATGATATCAATCATTCTACACCCTCTCTGAATCCAGCTTGAATTTCTGGCAATCCTGTACTCATGTATTGCTGCAACCATTTTTGAAATATCTTCAGAATTTTATTTGTATGTGATATTAATGATATGGCTCAATGATTTCCACATTCTCTCAGATCATCTTTCTTTGGAATGGGCACAAATATGGAACTCTTCCAGTCTTTTGTTCAGGTAGCTGTCTTTCAGATTTTTGACATAAATGAGTAAGCCAGCACTGCATCCATTTGTTGAAACATCTTAATGGATATTCCGTCCATTTCTGGAGACATGGTTTTGTCCATCCCTTCAGTGTACCTTCAACTTCTTCCTTCAGTACCATTGATTCTTGATCATATGCTACCTCTTGAAATGGTGGAACATCAACCAACTATTTTTGGTACAGTGACTCTGTGTATTTTTTGCATCATCTTTTGATGCTTCCTGCATAGTTCAGTATTTTGCACATAGAATCTTCAGAATTTTTTTCTTCTTTTCTTTGACCTTGAGAAATGCTGAGCATGTTCTTCCACTTTGATTTTCCAACTACAGGTCTTTGTTCATTTCATTGTAATATTTTGTGCTCTCTAGCTTCCTTTCAAATCTTCTGTTCATTTGTTTTACTTCATAATTTCTTCCATTGACTTTAGCTACTTTCCATTCAAGAGCAAATTTCAAAATCTCTTCCAACATCCATTTTGCTCTTTTCTTCCTTTCCTGTCTTTTTAATGACCTTTTGCTTTCTTTGTATATGATGTTCTTGATGTCATTCCAAAACTCATCTGGTCTTGGGTCATTGATGTTCAATGAATCCATGAATCAGATAGTCTCTAAATTCAGAAGGAATATACTCAAGGTCATATTTTGCTCTTCTGGACTTGATTTAATTTTCTTTGGCTAAATCTTTCATACAAGCAATTTATGATAGTTTGTTCAGTGGTTGGCCCCTGGCATTGTTCTGACTAATAATATTGAGCTTTTCCATTGTCTCTTTCCACAAATGTAGTAGATTTGATTCCTTTGTATTCCATCTAGGAAGGTTCATGTGTATATTCACTGTATATGTTGAAAAAAGTATGTGCAGTGAATAAGTTGTTGATCATGCAAAACTCTATCACGCAATCCCCAGAGTCATTTATATCAGGGGATACTGCACAGTTTAACATCAGGAAAAGTGTGTGTCAGTTCTATCCTTTCACCATATTCAAATTGTATGCTGAACAAATAATCTGAGAAACTGGACTATATGAAAAAGAAGGCAGCATTGGAATTGGAGAAGACTCATTACAACCGGCAATATGCAAATAACAAAACCTTGCTTGCTGAAAGTGAAGAAGATTTGAGACTGTTATTGTTGTTGTTGTTGTTATTGTTTGTATGTCAAGTCAGACCTGATTCATAGTGACCCCTCCTTGGGTTTCCAAGGCAGTATCACTAAGGAAGTAGATTGCCCCATCTTCCTTCTAAGCAATGGCTGGTGGGTTTGAACCACCAGCCTTCTGGTTAGCAGTTAAGTGCCTTAGGCACTACGCTACCAGATCTCCCGAGACTATTATTAAGG
>NW_006921922.1:3013402-3014028 GCF_000298275.1 Orycteropus afer afer
ATTGGACCAGTATTAACATCATGATAAGTTGAGAAAATGTTGAAGTTGCCAAGTGTTTCATTTTACTTGTATCCACACCAATGAAAGCCATAGTCAAGACATGGAGGGATGGAATGTTTAGGGAAATCTGCTACAAAAGACCTCTTTAAAGTGTTTAAGAGCAAAGATGTCACTTTGAAGACTAGAGTGCACCTGACCCAAACCATGGTATTTTCAGTAACCTCATATGTATATGAAAGCTGGATGATGAGTAAGGAAGACTGTAGAACTGATGTATTTGGGTGTTGGCAAAGAACACTGAATGTATCATGGATTGCTAAAAGAATAACAAATCTATCTTGGAGGAAGTTCAGCCAGAATTCTCATTAGAAGTGAGAATGACCAACTTTGTCTCTTGTACTTTGGTCATGTTGTGAGAAGGGACCAGTCTCTGGTGAAGCACATATTGTTGTTGTTGATAGATGCCCTCGAGTCTTCTGCAACTCATAGCAACCTTATTATGTACAATAGAACGAAACACTGCCTGGTCTTGTGCCAGCCTCATGAGCCTTGCCATACCTGAGCCCATCATTGCAGCCACTGTGTCAATTCATCTTGTTAAGGGTCTTCCCCTTTTTCATTAACCC
>NW_006921922.1:3014433-3019729 GCF_000298275.1 Orycteropus afer afer
ATGTCTTGACTGCTGCTTCCATTGGTGTTGATTGTAGAACCAAGTAATATGAAGTCTTTGACATCAATCTTTTCTCCATTTATCATGATGCTGCTTATTGGTCCCATTGTGAGGATTTTTGTTTTCTTTATATTGAGGTATAATCTATAGTGCAGACTGTAGTCTTCAGTCTTCATTAGTAATTGCTTCAAGTCATCTCACTTTCAGCAAGCAAAGTTGTGTCATCTATGTATCACAGGTTACTAATGAATCTTCCTCCAATCCTGACACCATGTTCTTCTTCATATTCTCCAGCTCCTTGGATTATTTGTTCAGCATACAGATTGAATACTTTCATTTATCCCACAATCTGTCCATTAGAAGTGAGATTCAATAAGTATGGTGAAAGGATACAACTCTGATGCACTCTCTTCCTGATTTTAAACCCTGCAGTGTCCCCTTGTTCTGTTCGAACGACAGCCTCCTGGTCTATGTACAGATTTCTCATGAGCACAATTAAGTGTTCTGGAATTCCCATTCTTCTCAATGCTATCCATAATTTGTTATGATCTACACAATCAAATGCTTTTGCATTGTCAATAATAAGTAAATATCTTTCCGATATTCTTTGCTTTGAGCCATGGATATCTGACATCAGCTATGATTTCCCTTGTTCTATTTCCACTTCTGAATCCAGCTTGCATTTCTGGTAATTCTCTTTCAATAGATGGCTGCAACCATTTATGAATTATCTGCAATAAAATTTTACTTGCATGTGATATTAATGATATTATTCGATAATTTCCACATTGTGGGGGATCACCTTTCTTTGAAATGGGTACAAATATGAATGTTTTCCATTGAGTTGACCAAGTAATTGTCTTCCAAATCTCTTGGCCTAACCAAGTGAGTGCCTCCAGTGGGGCATCCATTTGTTGAAACATCTGAGTTGGTATTCTAGCAATTCCTGGAGTCTCATTTCTCACCAATTCCTTTAGTGCAGCTTCAACTTCTTCCTTTAATACCATTGGTTCTTGATCATATGTCACTTCCTGAAATGGATGAACATTAACCAATTATTTTTTGGTACAGTGACTATGTATATTCCTCCCATCTTTTTTGATGTTTCCTGCATCATTCAATACATTGCCCATATAATCTTTCAATATTGCTACTCAAGGCTTAAATTTTTTCTTTAGTTCTTTCAGCTTGAGAAATACTGAGTGTGTTCTTCTCTTTTGATTTTCTAATTCTTTGCACATTTCATTATAATAATTGACTTTGTCTTCTCAAGCTGCTCTTTGAAATCTTCTGTTCAGCTCTTTTATCCTGTCATTTCTTCCATTTGCTTTAGCTACTTTCCATTCAAGGACAAGTTTCAGAGTCTCTTCTGACATCCATTGTGGTCTTTGTTTCCTTTCCTGTCTTTTTAATGATCTTCTGCTTTCTTTCTGGATGAAGTTCTTAATGTCATCCCACAGTTCCTCTGGTTTTTGGTCATTGGTGTTCAGTGCATCACATCTATTTTTTACATGGGTTCTAAATTCAGGAGGGTCATATTTTGACTCTCGTGGACTTATTTTAATTGTCTTCAGCTTCAACTTGAACTTGCAAATGAGCAGTTAATGGTTTGTTCCATAATCAGCTCCTGGTCTTCTTTTGGCTAAAGATAATGAGCTTCTCCATTGTCTCTTCTCACAGATGTAGTCAATCTCATTCCTGTTTATTCCATCTGGTGAAGTCTATGTGTATAGCTGCCATTTGTGTTGTTGAAAAGAGGTATTTCCAATGAATAAGTTGTTACTCTTGCAAAATTCTGTCATGTGATATTATTTCTATCACCAAGGTCATATTTTCCAACTACTGATGATATTTCTTTATTTCCAACTTTTGCATTCCAATCACCACTGATAATCAACACATCTTGATTGCAAGTTTGATGAATTTTAGACTACAGAAGTTGGTATATTTTTATATTCAGTTTTCTCTTCTTTGGCTTTGGTGGTTGGTGTGTAAATTTGAATAGTAGTAATGTTAATGGGTCTTCCTTGTAAGCATATGGATATTATCCCATCACTGACAGCACTGTACTTCAGCATAGATCTTGATACCTTCTTTGTGATGATGAATGCCACGCCATTTTTCTTCAATGTGTCATTCCCAGCATAGTGCATCATATGATTATCTGATTCAAAATGGCCAAAACCAGTAAATTTGAGCTCACTAATTCCTAGGATATCGATCTTTATACATTCCATTTCAGTTTTGACAACCTCCAATTTTCCTAGATTCATCTTGTGCATTCCTAGTTCTGATTATTAATGGATGTTCACAGCTGTTTCTTCTCATCTTGAGTCGTGCCACATCAGGAAATGGAGGTCCTGAAAGCTTTACTCTCTCCACATCATTAAGGTCGGCTCTACTCTGAGGAGGCAGCTCTTCTCTAGTTGTATTTTAAGTGCCTTCCGAACTGAGTGACTCTTCTTCCAGCACTATATCAGACAATGTTTCAGGGCTATTCATAAAGTTTACCAGTAATATATCAGATAGTGTTTCACTGCTATTCATAAGGTTTTCACTGTCCAATTCTTTGAAAAGTGGATGGCCCCTTCCTTCTTCTGGGACTGTCTTAGTCTGGAAGCACCACTGAAACTTGTCCACCATGGATAACCCTGCTGGTATTTGAAATACCAGGGGCATAGCCTCTGCCCTCACAGCATCATGCAAGCCACCACAGTATGACAAAGGGACAGACAAGTTTGTCTCCTTTAACTGTTCCAAACTGCTCTGGTCACTTCCTGGTCTCCCTCCACAATTTGGCATGGCCCACTTCCTTCCTGGTGTCCCTAAGCCACTCCAAACCTGCCACTCAAGCTCACTTCTTTCCTGGTCTCCCTCAGCTGCTGGTTGAAAGATATAATGCTTGATAAAGTAGAGGGTCAGCACAAAAGGGAAGACCTTCAATGAGATGGATTGGCACAGTGGCTACAATGAAGGACTGAAGCATAGCAACAATTTTCAGGATGGGGCAGGACCAAACAATGTGTCATTCTGTTGTAAATAGTGTTGCTATGAGTCAGAACCTACTTGAAGCACCTAGGAAAAACAACTAAGACCTCTCAGAAATTGTACTTTCATTTCTGCCACTATCTGTCCACTAGAAGTGAGTTACTAAGTACAGCCCACGTTCAAGTGGGATGAAACTAAAAATTGAGGCATTTCAAGAATCACAAACATATTTTAAAGTAGTCAAATGCTCCTTTTAAAAAAATCTATACTCTCAGCTCATTTTATCTTATATTTTGCTATAGTTTTTAATATTATCTACCTTGTAATATTTAAATAAATAAAGATCTCTCTTCTGAGTCACAAAACTGTAAATTCTACTTCCTTCCAATTTTTCTCATGGCACTAAATCTGTTTACTTATGTAAAGAATTGGATAGTTTTCCTTTGTGCCTTCCCTCTTATCTTTCACATCCAATAGTCAATCTTGTAATTTTTTGCTCCTAAATATAGATAAAATACATTCTTCCATTAACCATTTAAAACAACCATCTTCTTTTCTCTTTACTAGTACAAAATAGCCTTCATGTTTTGTGTTTTCTTATCCATTCTTTTTGTTTTCTCTGTGGGAAAAATAAATAAATAATGCCCAGACCTTAAATTATGTTTAAGGAAAAAAAAAAAAGAGGAAGAAATAGAAATTTAAACAGGTTTGCTGATGTTTTTGTAATCACAACAAACAAACTAATAGAGAACATTAAATATTTCAGTCTGTGCTATGTGGAGATTATGTTGCCATCCTTATTTGTTTAATGGATCACTGCATCTGGAATAATCCATGGAGAAACCAAATTTTAACAGGGCACTGATGGCTTGATCCAGGGAGAGTTAAAGAAGTGCTTCATTTGTCTGTCCTGTAATTATTTAAGTTTCTTCACCTCAATTCAGTAGGTTAGTATATACAGTCACAATAATCCTTGAATAGAAACACAGTGCCCTTTTCTGTGTTTATATTCTCTAATGCTTGTATTGCATGTCCCTGCAACAAGTCATCTTTAGTGACCAATGATATCCCAACTTTTGTCTTTATCTTTCTTCTCTTACTCTATGGGTATTCCTGAACTAATGTTACCATAGTTTAAGGCATCTACATATCCAGCTTGTGTTCTCATCTTGAACACTATACTTATGAATGGAACTGATTACTGAACATATCTGGGTATTATCTTAACACCCTAAATTCAACAAGTTTAAAATGGAATTATATTTTACTGTCCTCTCAACCTGTATACCTTCTAATCTGCTTTGTGTTTTAGCTATTGTTATTGATGCCATTTATTCTACTATTTATATTTCAAGTAATATTCCCATTTATGTGAGTTTGCCTCTAATGCCATAGGGTTACCTGTACTACTGTCCTTGCTATTCACAAGAGATGATCTGACTCCTCTTTTCCAGTTTCTAGACTCATGCATCCATATAATGGTGTTGATTATATATACAAGTTCATCACTTATAAGATATAGTCAAACTACACCAAGCTGGCTTAATAGTAGAAGAGAGAGCTTAAAGAGAAAGAAACAGAAAAACAATAGGTTCTAACATCAGAGTAGCTGAGATATCAGAAAAGGTGGAAAGAGTGATAATTATGCTGAACAAGAGATGAAAAACACAATACTATCTCTCTTGTTATTTAATACTTCTTTGTACTTGCATTCCTCCCATTAACTTAAGGACTTCCTGACACTTCTGGATATGTTAGCAGAGAACCTAAGTTAAGTGCCCCATTAGTCAGTCCCATGATCTGTGTTAGTTATAAGGTGTCTCATCATAATACTAGACCAGATTTAACATCTAAAGATTTTCCAATTTTTTAGAGATTGGAACTCTCATGCACTGCTGGTAGGACTTAAAAATGATACCACCACTGTGGAAAGAAGTATGGTGATGCCTTAAAAATTTGGAATTAGAAATGCCATTTGACCCAGCAATTCCATTACTAGGTATATACCCTAAGGAAGAGAGAGCCAAGACAAGAATAGATATATGTACATCCATGTTCATCACAACACTCTTTTTTTTTATTCAAATATTTTTATTACTTCTATTATTTTATACAGGAGCTCAGGTAGCCCAGTGCCTATTTTATATAATTTTTTCTTCTTTTTATTTTGATTTGGGTGAAAATTTACAGAGCAAATACACTTTCTATACAGCAGTTCACACACACTTTGTCTCATGACATTGACCACAATTTACCACAATGCAACATTGCCCCTCCCACTTCCTCCTGACAGTTACCTCCTCCCTGT
>NW_006921922.1:3022729-3024421 GCF_000298275.1 Orycteropus afer afer
CCTCCTTGGATTTCCGAGGTGGTATCATTATGGAAGTAGATTGCCAAGTCTTCCTTCAGTAGAGTGGCTGGTAGGTTTGAACCTCCAGTCTTCTGTTAGCAGTCAAATGTCTTAGGCACTACTCTACCAGAGCTCCCTTGAAAAAAATGTTTTATGATTGCAATTAAATGGAAAGAAATTATGTAGTTTTTTTCCAAAGTTTTGTTATTCCATAAATCCACTACTGAACAGTTTAAATGCATTGATGAAAATTTCTTTATCTTTGAAAATGGAATCCTACTTTCAAAATGAAATTCATTTTCAAACAGTCCACCATTTTCCAAGTGATAGATAAATGAGAATATTTTATTTTATGAGAAATAGGAATGCATATTTCAGAAATTCTTTGTCCCCCTTTTGAATCTGCCCCACTAAAATGTTAACTCAAGATTAAACTTTAATAACAAGTATTCACATCTAAACCCTAATTATTTTAACTCTTTTAGATTAATATTGGAGATGTGCTACATTCTTCAGTTTCAGTGTGTGTGTTCATGTGTGTGTAAGAAAGAATGCAATATATTGTTAATAGAAAGAGAACAGATAAAGGAGGTTGAATGACAACTAGTATGAAGTTAACTATCCAATGCAACTTGAACAGATCACATATATTGCAATTTGATTGTGCTCACAGAAAATATATTAACAATGTGTTAATAATGTCAGTTTAGTGAGAAAACCATGCTATGTGTCATTAATAAAAACAGTAGTATTTTAAAATAAAATTTTCTATTTTTTTCATGAAATATCTATTACACAACTGATGGGTGACATTTCATTCTTTTTAACACATTACATTATAGAATAAAAGTGGGAAGAGGCCCAAGAATGTATGGTTCTGCCTTCTTTTCTACAGATTATTTTCACATAGCCACTTCACAATGGCCAATGCAATATTACTCTGATACAGCATATGGTAGACGATTTGACTGATGATCTTGTTATGGAATTGTTGACATTTTCTGTCTTAGCCGTTTCCTCTAGCCACCAAGTCTCTCCATTGTTAACATGATAACTAAGTGGTAAATAGAATAATTTCCTTTTAATGTATTTTATTTTAACTTTGATACCTGATTAAAACATTTAGCAATATAATTAAAAGTAATTTAAATAGCTAATTAGATAATATTATCAAGTGATTTTCAGTAATGCATTCCTTTGAACAAAGCATTCATCATATAGGGAGTAATTTATCACTGAGTTACTGATATCAATGCTATTATATGTTAAAAGAAAAAAAATCCACAAATGAACTTTTGTTCTCTGTAAAAATGCCATATCCCTAACTTTTGAGGAACTATAACAGGACAAAAATAGGTATATGGAAAACTTGGACCTCTGCATTTTTATTTGCCTTTGCAATAGTCCAGTGTCTGGTTCTAAATAACATTTTGACAGACCCAGATTAAAGCTTCATCTATGTATACATGCTTTAACAAAATTGAATTATTAGTTTAATCAACTGAATTTCCACTTAGTTAAACAAATGCTTTTACACTATGATTTGCTTTATCTGTTTTGATTCTTTGTTAAATTAACTTGTGTTTTAACTTAATTGACTATTTAAATCAACAAAACATAACCTGGTCATTTCAGTGTTTGGAAGTAGTTTCTTTGTTATTTATTTGTTTATTTTTGAATAGTTATACCAAA
>NW_006921922.1:3028385-3037872 GCF_000298275.1 Orycteropus afer afer
TACCTTATAAAACAATAAGATTATTCTTTTATATCTATCATATAAAATTCACTTAAGAAATTCACCTCAAAATTTAAAACTCAGTTTAATACTATCAATTCTAAAATGCTGACTTGGCCAGTGTTAGTATCATATAATAACATAAAGAAGAACAGCTTTAAAATGGCTGGATGGACACACAGGTAGACCGGTTAAATGACCAGTTGTGTCTAGGCAAAAGAGATTTTACGTTATATGTTTGGCAGCTTATATTTCTACAGATGTATTTGTATGTGCTATAAGAATGTCCATATAAATATAATAAAGCTAATGGGGCAAAGTTATAACTTCTTAGTCACAGCCAAAAACCTGAGGGAGTGAGTCACTGAGTCAGTAGGCTAAGGACCATAGTTGCGGGAGACATCAAGCTCATTTGGCATAATATACTATACAAAAACATAGTTCTACATCCTACTTTGTTGAGTAGCTATTAAGGTCTTAAAAGCATGCAGACAGCCATCTAAGATAGAACAGTTGGTCTCTCCTCATCTGGAACAAAGAAGAGTGAAGAAAATCAAACACACATGGGAACAATTAGTCTAGATTAGGGGACTATGCAGAACTCAGCCTACATAACTGTGAGACCAGAAGAATTAGATGGTGCCCACTATAACTGTCAACTGCTTAGTAAGGGATTAAAATAGAAGATCCTGGATAAAGTGGGAGAAAAAAATGGAACAATAACAACAGAAATACTTATCAATAGGAATTACAATCATTACCTATAAAAAGTTAAAATTCTATTAAAATATATTGCTACATTAGCTAAATATTAAATACCTCTTAAATATGTGTTCACTATAGCATGACTTCCTATGAATCAATGTATAGTTATTCATTTACTAAGTTTTCATGCTTTCTGACTACTTAGACACAAAGTAATTTTCAAATAATTTAGGCATAAGTGATTTCTTTAGTAAATATGTTGCCTTAATTGATTGAAATCAGACTTTCTTTATCATCTGTTTAAGTAGATTTATTTAAGTCGTTCTTCAAAGTATGGGAAAACCATAGCATATGTGAAAATAAAGAAAATTAGTAGATTTCAAGAACTATCTTTCTTGATGTACTTAAGAAATCCTATCTTATTTTTTAACTATTGTCATCATGATAGTTATAATTCTAATATGTATTTTTGTATGACCAATACATTGTTTATTTTTATAAATGATTGTTGTATAAATTATTAATATGAATTATTACATGCCAGGTGTCTGATACTTGGTTATATCTAAGATACAGATGAGCTAACTTGAAGAATATTGGCTTCTCTGGGCAAATCTGAGGACTTTTGTTTTTCAATTTCTAAAATCACTGACTTGACCAGTGTTAGAAATAAGATTTTTAAATTAAACATTCCATTTTATGTAAATTGGATTACATTTTATTCTTCTGTGTCTCTCATATCTATATATTTTATATACCTCAAATCCTCTGACATTATGTCTAAAAACATTTGAATTGTTTCATTGTATGTAGGTGTTGAAATATCTCTGGCAGTGGTTTTCCATAAATAGTATGGAATGAGGGCTCTTACTAAATTGTTATTTTTATTTGTTTCATTCAAACAACTAATGTGGAATTCTTTAGAATCCTTTTGGGGTGAGTTTTGAGGAAGAGATGTAACTTTTCTGTGATTATGTTTTCATTTAAAACATAGCAGAAGCATTCATTTCACTAGCTCTTTGATCTCTATATGATTTGCATCGAAACTATTTTAATCCTTTCATTGGTATTATTAATGGCTCCCAAAATAAGCCTTTAATCTTATAATTATTGCAAAAAGTAGTTATAATGGATTCTCTGGAGCCACTGAATTATATGGGGGGCATACGTAAAGTGACAAATCTGTAGAGTAAAAGTGCTTTAAGCTCCCTTAGTAAATCATTTGTGTAAGCCCTCCTGGTGGTTTATCATCTAAGAGTTGTCAGTTAGCTGAAATAACTGTGGTTAATTTTCCATGGAATCAAGATCCTCAGTTGCATTTGGACTATTAAAACTACATTTGCTCTTATCCAAAATAAAGCTGTTGACTCTTTCAGAGACAGAATTAGGTTCTATCTTGTAATCTCCCAAGAAATGAGATGGCTATATCCATTTAAGCTGTTTTATAATGAACTTAGTTTTACTGTCACACCTATGACAGCATATTGAATAATGCTAATAATTACTAATTATGATATGGACTATTATACATATGCACATATCTAATTAAATACATTATTGCTTTTGAAATAAAATAGAATGAAAGGCATGTTTTCTAAAAGGCACCTTAGATTAATTATTGTGTTTTCTTTCATTTAAATGACTAGATAGGAACTATATGAAGGTATAAATATTTCTAAATATGTCTCTCGAAGGATGGATCGTTATTAAATATAAAAAGGTTATCATTATTTCTGTATCCTCATATAAATTTGTTAAAAAGTCTTTATATCTTTCTTTAGTTTAATAAAGGACACGGATATTTCAGGCAAGGACAGATGTCAAATGTCATCCATACAAATATTTGAATACACATTGAACAAATGGAGAAGTAAACTGTTCAGTGTGTAAAATGTGGAATTTAAATTTGAATGAATATGGGGCACTTGATGTCCACATTTTTCTCCAGTAGACCTACAGAGTCTACTAACTAATCTAAAGTAGCCAGTTTCCTCCTTTACCTTCCAGAATTGTATGCTTACCACTTTCATTTTCCAACTAGAGAATCAAAAAAATAAATAAATAAAAAATAAAACACTATACCACATCTATTTGTCCTACTCAGAACTTTGTACTTCACTTATTATCTATATCTACAGCCCTCTTTGTTGCATTTATATAGAAAAAAACTATTATTACACAGTTGGCTTATCTTGACTAATATAGTTTGTAAGCTTTACAAGGCAGATTCTCTGTTGATTTTACAAAAAAAAAAATCTGTAATGTACAATGTTCTGTTGTCCATAGGATCGCTAGTAGTCAAAGCCAACTTGATGGCACCTAACAACAATAAAAACAAAAATTTATAAACTTTCCCTCTTCCGCAGCTGCTCCAAAAAATAGGCACCAATTGGTTGGATAACTAGTAGCAAGCTTTTGAGAATCTTTGGCCAGTAGAGTGAACTAGGAGATAGAACAGAAACACTATAAACAATATGTAGGCAACTGACTGGGATGTGCCATGAAACCATGCTCTTAAATCTCCCAACGAAGAAAGCTAATCCCATGAGGTGTTTCAATGTACATAAAGAGCCTCATTGGCTGATCTTTATTTTTAAAAAATACATTTAACACAGTATTTACCAAATCACCTTTTTACAAATATACTGCTTAGCAGTTATCAATTACATTGATCATGGGGTTCATCCATTTCCTTTAATTGAAGCCAATTCTATCACTATAAACAATAACTCATTGCTTCTCAAACAGTGCCTTCCCCTTTCTCCCTTTCCCTCCCCCCTGGTAGCCACTAATAGTCTTCAGTCTCTATATATTGCCCACTCTTGTCATTTCACATAAGTAAGATTATACAATATTTGTCTTTTTGTGATTGACTTACTTTGCTCAGCATGTTTTCAAAAGGGGCCCTGGTGGTGCAGTGGTTAAACACTCAGCTGCTAACCTAAAAGTCAGAGATTCGATGCACCTAGGAACTCTAGGGAAGAGAAGAATCAGTAGTCTTCCATATAAATTAAAGCCTAGGAAAACCTAAAGGACAGTTCTACCCTGTTCTACAGGATCGCTATGATTTGCAGTTGATTTAAGCACACAACAACATTTTCATGGTTCATCCATGTTGCAGTGTGTATCAGGACTTCATTTCTCTTTCTGGCCAAGCAGTATTACATTGTACGTCAAAAACCAAAAACTTACTGCCATCAAGTAGATTCCAACTCATAGCAACCCCCTTTGGATTTCCGAGGCAATAAATCTTTACAGAAGTAGATTGCCCAGTCTTCCTTCCATGGAGTGGCTGGTGAGTTTGAACTGTCAGCCTTCTGGTTAGCAGCTAAATGCCTTAGGCACTATACCACCAGAGCTCCTATGTATGTAACACATTTTATTTATCCATTCATGTATTGAAGGACATTTAGATTGTTTCCAGCTTTGGCTGTTGTGAATGGTACTGTAATGGACACTGGTGTATATGTGACTGTTTGCATTGCTGCTTTCACAGCTCTTGGTATATACCTAGGACTAGCATTACTAGCTCCTATAGTAATTATATTTTTAGTTATTTTGTTGGACCACCATACTGTTTTCCACAATGGTTATACAATTTTTCTTTCCCACCAGCAATGCAAAAGGGTTACACTTTCCTCACATCATTACCAGTATTTGTTATTTTCCATTTTGGTTTTGTTAATCTTAGCTTTCCTAATTGAAGTAAAGTGTATCTCATTGTGATTTTGTTATCCTGATAGTAATTTAATTTCTAAAACATTTTTATAGATGTATAATTCTGTCTTAGTTGTCAAGTTCTTCTAAAACAGAATCACCACAAGTAGATGGCTTTAACAAACAAACGTTTGTTTTCTCACAATTAGGAGACTAGACATCAAAATGGAAGGTTGGGCAATCTACGTCCATAGTGATAGTGCCTTGGAAACTCAAGGAGGGGTCGCCATGAGTCAGGGCCGACTCGACAGCACATAACAACAACAACGACGGCTCTAAGGGAAGGTTTTTTTCTCTCTGTCGGCTCTGGAGGAAGGTCTTGTCTCTTCTGAGCTTCTGCTCCTGAGCAGTCTTCATGTAGCGTGGCATCTAATTCCCCTATTTCTGCTCTCAACCTTGCTTGTTTAGTGTCTTTTATATCTCAAAAAGACGTTGACTCAAAATAGACCCTTACCTAATCCTGCTTATTAACCTAACAAGGATAACCCTTCCAGAATGAGATTACAACCATACACATAGAGGTTAGGATTTACAATACATATATTTTTGGGGACACAAGTCAATCTATAACACATTCTAATATAAATATTTTATAAATAATTCCAATATTTCATGACACATAGAGTGAAATCTAACAGGAGTTGTGTTGGCCACCTTCCTTTGTCCATGGGAGCTATTAACCCATGGTTGCAGTAATTATAGAAGTGTACTTTGGAGAAATCTGAAATTTCTATAACATTTCTTGTAGTCAAAACTATACTGACATGGTGTTTGCCATTTTCATTGTACCAACATAGGCATTAATTATACAAAAGCAGTGGCAGATAAAACTGCTGACAGCTTAACAGGAATCAAGCCAGTAAACCAAAATATCAAAAAAACTATATTTCTAAAAATGTCCCAGTTTAAAGTTTTAATATGGTAAAGATTTATAGATAGAACTCACTTAAAGTAATGATCTTTGAAGTTCTCAATAATTTTTAAGAGTATAAAGAGGCCTTGGTGGCATAGTGCCTAAAGCACTTGACTGCTAACCAGAAGACTGGCGGTTAAAATCCACCAGCCACTCCTTGGAAGGAAGGTTGATCAAACTACTTCCATAGTGACACCGCCTCAGAAACCCAAGGAGGGGTCGCTATGAGTCGGGTCCGATTAGACAGCACATAAAAACAACAGCAACATAGAGGTCCTGAGATAAAATGCAGGAGAATCACTGCTTTAGCAGAAATAAATAGATAAATAAATAAATAAATAAAATTTCAATTAATGACTGGAAATTGAGCATTATTTTGGTTACCTAGTGCCACTCTGACAGGAATATACCACAAATAGAATGCTTTAACAAACCCGAGTTTATTCTCTTACAGTTTTGGACCAGGCCAGAAGTCCAAGTTCAAAGTGCCAGGCTCTAGGGACTGGGTGAAAGCCCCTAGACCTTGGGTTTCAGCTCTGCCTCTCGTTCCCGGCCCAGTGAAGCTGGAGGCTCTCTTCCCTCAAGCAGCTTCTGCCTGCTGAGGCTGACAAACCCTAGGTCGACAACTAAAAAGGAACAGTCCTGATATTACCAAAGCATATAGTAGGCCATTGATTCAAGTCTATCAAAAGTCCCAGGATTGGTAGAGCATGGCTGGCTGCTGAATGAAGACTTGGTTACATGCAGGGTCCAAGTGTGCCAAAAAATTGTAGTAGATTCTCAAAGCTTATTATATATGGGAAGCAGACCACATCCCTCAAGCAGCTACTCAGGTGCTCCCAGCAGATTCCAGCGTGGAGTCTCATCACGGGGAATAAGGACCACCAGCTGCCCAGCCTCTCAAAGCCATGTGCACATATAACCTTAACTACCACAGACATACTTTATCTTCAGTGACAGAATACTCATTCTATTTGCTTCCAAATAATCTGGGATTTTTTAATGAGTGACATATTTTTGAAGAAAATAATACCCACATGTTGTATAGTTGTTCCTGCTAATACAGAGCCAAATTAGAATCAGACACTATAAAACAACTTTTTGTTCAGATGCTCATGGGATTTTATCTTTCATAAAAGTTGCACAACCCATTAAATGTAAAATGATTTAAATAATACAAACTTAGATTGTATTATTTACAATACAATACAAAAAAAACTTTTTTTTTTTTTTTCCCTTTGGGAAATATACTGCATAGATTGAAAACATATTATCTTATTTTGGTGAAGAGAGGTAGTCCTGTCATGATAATCTATACATGAAATGCTGGAGGAACTAAAATTATAAGTATGTATAACAGAAAAAAGTAATCATTTTAATGTGTCAATTACTTCAGTTTCCTTTTTTTAAAAAATTAGTCTTGTAGAGACACAGTTTGAGAAGTTTATGGCAGCTATTTTCTATCCTTTTTGGAGTTTATTTTGTGATTCCTTTCATTTGGCAGTGTTAACTCCAGTACTTATAGCCATCAATAAATTCATTATTAAGCAAAATAAAAGTAAAAAGAACTTAAGAAGAATTAGAATTATGAGGATAGGTTCACTTTGCATGTTTCAAATATCATGTACAAGGTGTAAGAACTGCTTTCTTCACTTGCAGTAAGTGATCACCTTAGTTGTTTTCCCACCTCCAGCTGTTTAGATATTTTTTTATACTTTGTGGTCGATCTGTAAAATTTGACATTTTATAGAAAATATTTAGAAGATATTACCTGTCCCCTACCCCTCCCCTGAAAAAAGACTCAAATACACCTATTGGTCTTTTCCATTCAGAGAAAAGGAGAGTGAAGGAAGCCAAAGACTCAGGGAGCAATTAGTCCAAAGAACTAATGGATCACATGAACCACAGCTTACACAACCCTGAGACCAGAAGAACTAGATGGTGCCTGGTTACTACTTCTGACTGCTCTGATTGGGATCACAATAGAAAGCCCTCTGTTTTGTTGTTGTTGTTGTTATGTGCCGTCAAGTTGGACCTGACTCCTAGTGACCCCTCCTTGGGTTTCCAAGGCAGTATCACTATGGAAGTAAACTGTCCCATCTTCCTTCCAAGGAGTGGCTGGTGGGTTTGAACTGCCAGACTTCTGGTTAGCAGTCAAATTCCTTAGGCACTACACTACCAGAGTTTCCAAAGGAAACCCTCTATGGAGCAGGAAAAAAAATGTAGATCACTGTTCAAAATCATAAAAAAAGACCAGACTCATTGTTCTAATAGAGACTGGTGGAACCCTCAAGGCTGTGACTCATAGACATCCTTCAAATCTGGAACTCAACCCACCTACAGAAATCACCTTTCAGTCAAACAATAGATAGGCCTATAAAGTGAACAGACAACTTCCGTGTGGAACATAATGCTTAAAAAAATCAACTGTAGTAGATCAAAGGAGCAGCATTTGCCAAAAATCAAAGTTCAGAAGACAAGAAGAAGGAAAGAATGATGAGTGGAAATGAGGAACCCAGGGAGGAAGTAGGAAGAGTGCTATTACATGGAGAGATTACAAAACCAATGCCACAAAACAAAAATGTGTGTAAATTGTTGAATGAGAAACTAATTTGCTCCATAAACTTTCACACAAACCACAAAAAAATACTAAAAAAACAAAAGATGACAGCCTTAAACACCCTATGAAGCAATTCTCCTCTGTCCTATAGGGTCACTTTGAGTCAGTATCGACTCAGTGACAATGTTTTTATTATTATTTTTATTATCATTAAACTCTCTATCTACCTACCTACCTAACTACCTGTTTATCTATTTTTCTATTTATATATTTTCTATATGTTTTGGTTCTTTAGTATTGCTCTAGCAAAGAATACCACAAATAGGTGGCCTTAACAAACAGGGATTTATTCTCTTATAGTTTAGAAGTCCGAGTTCAAAGTGGTAAGCTCTAGGAGCTGAATGAAAACCATTCAACCTTGGGTTTCAGCTTTGCCTCTTGTTACTGGCCACTGAAGCTGGAGGCATCTCTTCACTCAGGCAGCTGCTAACTGCTGAGGCTGCCAAACCCAAGGTTGACAAATACAATGCCATGATCCCTAAACGACCAAACCACATGGCAGGCCACTAATTTAAGTTCATTAACAGTCCCAAGATTGGCAGACAATATGGCAGGCAGCTGAACAAAGACTTGGCTATGTGCAGGGTTCAATTGTGCCAAAAGCTAGAGACCTTCCTCAAACCTGCTTTTTATATGCTGTCAGTGGACCACATCACTGAGGTAGCTAGCTACTCAGCTGCTGCAGTAGATTTTGCCATGGAGTTGATTACTAGTCTCATCACAGGGAATGACTATCTCCAGCTGCCTGCCACTCAAAACCAGGCCCAATCAAGTTGACACATAACCTTAACTACCACAATTATTCCCCTTGTCAACTTGTCACCTGTATAGATCTCCTTCATTGGATGGGCTGAGTCTCCTTGTCTCAGTAGTGATCTTACCCCCTTGACATGGCAGGTCACATTCCTCTGTCTCTTGGACATGGCAGCCCCGTTCCCTCAGTTTTGGGTAGCAGCGATGGCTCCATCCCACTGGCCAACATGAATGGGCAGCATATCACACCATATTAGACAGTATATTGCCCAGGAAATATATGCTGCAAAAGACATTTTTAAAGTCTTACGAAGCAAATATGTCACTTTGAACACTAAGGTTACCTAACCCAAGCCGTGGTATTTTCAATCACCTCATATGCATGTGAAAGCTGGACAGTGATTAAGAAAGGCCAAAGAAGAGTTGATGCCCTTGAATTGTAGTGCTGGTGAAGAACACTGAAAATACCATGGACTTTGGACTTCCAGAAGGAACAAATATATCCTGGAAGAAGTGCAGCTGGAATGCTCCTTAGAAGAAATAAGGACCAGAGTTTGTCTCACCTACTTTGGTCATGTTGTCAGAAGGGACCATTCCCTGGAGAAGGATATCATGCTTTGTAAAATAGAGGGTCAATGAAGGAGAAGACCCTCAGTGAGATAAATTGACACAGTGGCGGCAGTGATGCACTCAATCATAGCAAGCTGGGTAATGCTTAATTATGTTGTACATAGGTCACTATGAGTTGGAGTGACTTGAGGGCACCTAACAACAATATA
>NW_006921922.1:3038157-3050971 GCF_000298275.1 Orycteropus afer afer
TAACCAGAAGGCTGGCAGTTCAAACCTACCAGCCACTCCTGAGAAGGAAGAGTGGGCAATCTACTTCTATAGAGATACCCCTTGGGAAACCCAAGGAGATGTTGCTATGAGTCGGAATTGACTCGAGAGCAGCGAGTTTGTATTATATGTATATATATATATATGTGTGTGTATATAGGGGAGCTCTGGTAGTGTAGTGCCTAAGGCACTTGACTGCTAACCAGAAGGCTAATGGTTCAAACCCACCAGCCACTCCTTGAAAGGAAGATCGAGCAGTCTACTTTTGTAGTAATACCTCCTCGGAAACACAAGGAGGGGTTGCTATGAGTCAGGTCTGACACGATGGCACATAACAACAATGTGTGTGTGTGTATATATGTATGTGTGTGTGTATACATATGTATGTATGTATGTATGTATATATGTAAGCTCTGGAGGTATAGTGCCTGAGGCATTTGACTGCTAACCAGAAGGCTGGCAGTTCAAACCCACCAGCCACTTCTTGGAAGGAAGATTGGGCAGTCTACTTCTGTAGTGATACCTCCCTGGAAAACCAATGAAGGGTTGCTATAAGTTGGACCTGACTTGACAGCAGTGAGTTTGGTTTGGTAATGTATATAAACTCACTACCATCAAGTTGATTCCAACTCATGGAGACACCCATTGGGTTTCCAAGGCTGTAAATCTTTACAGAAGCAGGCTGCCACTTCTTTTTTCCATTGAATAGCTAATGGCTTTGAACAAATGACCTTTTGGTTAGCAGCCAAATATCTTAATCGCTACAGCACCAGAGCTCCTTATAATGTATACAGTCATATGTATAGATATGTATATAACATCAAATTAAAATTCTTTATGCCTTGAAATTATTTTAAAAATAATTAATATAGATTTAAAGATTTAAAAAAAAAATGAGAGAAAAGAGATAAAAAGGAAAGAACAATGAGAAGTTTCTGAATATTAGAAGAAAAAGGCTAAAATACTGAAGTAATTATCTTGGGAAGAATTTAAACCCAAATTGAAACAGCTATGCAACTATGAACATAAATTCTATCATTGTTCAAACAGAACTAGACTCTAGGGAAAAGAAGTTTTGATGACACCATCAACTTTCAAAATAATTAATTTACCTTTCTTTGTCTTACTCATTATGATGATTTTAGAGATTGCTGGGCTATTGGAGGCATGAATCTTAAAATATTTTGGATACATTTAATTTTTTTAGGCACTAGATTTATTGCTTTACATACATCCTACCATGATAGTTATTACTATTCACATTGTACAGATAAGGAAAGTGAATCAGCGTATGAAAGATTGTCTTGTAATTGCTTACTGTATGATCATGCAAACATTCATAGCCTGTTCTCTATGGCTATTAATTCCATGTTTTGTTTTTGTTTTTGTTTCTCTGAACTATACTATTTTTTTTTCCTCTTCCCTCAGGCAGTATTTGTTGTTGCACAGAGGGGTCTTTACTCACTTTTTGAGAATACCAGGAAAAGCAAGTGAAGAGTTTAAATCCATCCTCAATTTCTGTAATTAAATCTCCTAAACAGAGTCAGGTTTTAATGAAACCATGCTCACAAAATTGACCATTAAAGTCATTTATCTTCCTTCCTCCTTAAGAATATATTCTTTCTTTGCCTATGATTGTGTAACCATTTTTTTTTTAAATTGGAGTTTTAATATCCTTTGAATATAATATGTTTGATTAAATAGGAAACATATTCAGTTATTATTGATAATTATAATAATGCTTATTAACTTTTATTGTATGCTTGCTATTTGTTACATACTCTGATAAAGACTTGCCTTATTTAATTAGTTCTTCTAGCAACACTATGGGATATATATATTATTATTATTGCTCCCATTGTATTAATTAGGTAATTAATACAAACAGAAATATATTTGGTGAAGAGTATACTTTAAGCTAACACAATTGCTTTGTCTGAGGGATTTAAAACTTCAATTATTGTAGGTGATAAATATTAAAATTAGGTGAAAAATATTAAAATTTTTAGAATTTTTAAAATGAAGTGTTTTTCTGATCATGGTCGTGATGGTAAAAACAGGAAGTCATTTCCTCCCATATGAAGACTCAACCAAATATTAGATTGTTTTGACTCAGGGTTTATCAGTAATCAATAATTGTCATACACAAATTTTTTGATAGAAATAATTTTTATTACTGAATATAAAACTCACCACTCCTTTTCATTTGAATCAATTATTTTTATAAAGTGTTTTGAGTCTGATAATACTCCTTGGAAAAACAAGCATCAATAGAAAAGAACTGACTGGGTTACTAATTATTTCTATCAATGACCGTCTGTTTGCACTGGTTTTTGATAATTGCCTGAGAGCCAGACAATAAGTACTTTATATGAATTAACTTATGTAACTCTGTCCTCCTGCGAAATGGACATAATTGTTATCCTTGCTTCACTGATGAAGAAACACGGTGTAAATAACATTTCAAAAGTTGCACAGTAAATGGTAGGGCTGCAATTCTAACCAAGATAGTCAAGCTCCAGAATCCATGCTGATTACTATAAACTGTTGTTCTGTGAGCTGTGTCTGAATTGTGTACTATTGTTAATTAAAGGAAGTATGTATGAATTAGACATTATTAACGAAAAGAGGACATACACATATACACATGTGGACACACATACATTGTTAATGATTGGTCATCATTTCCACAAGTTATGAGATTTTTTAATTATTTAACTTTCATTTTCTGAATTAGGATGTATTTCTAGACAAAAAGATTAAAGTACTTGTGATGACATTTTTTTTTTTTTACTTAAACAAACATGAAATACAGTTTTGTTACTGTTTTTTCTAAATATTTGGGGTTTCATGTGGCAACATACTTATTATATACAGGAACACTTAGGTAAAGGTTAATTTCTTGGTGATAATGAGGAGATACTTGAAAAAGGTATGGTATTTGTAAATAAAACAGATGTCAGTTGGCATTCAAACATAGAAACAGTGAAGGTCATGTGTTAGAAACTAAATGTATGAGTATTTTGAAATACCTGTAAATGAGAAAATATCCTTAATCAAATTTGAATGTAAGGAATGGAATGCTATAAAATTTCTAATGTTTCATATAATATCTCAGAAAACAAAATATCACAATCAAATAATTTTATAAATTATCATGATAAATTTGATATTCTGTACCATATAGTAAATGTGTCATATAGATTAATCTATTTTCACTTGCTGCTTTGCTATTTAGAGCTCCTTCCTTTCCTGTACCAAGATTATATGAAAACAGCTAAGTTTGCCTCTATGAATACTGCTTCTCTCAACCAGCCACATACTTTAATTGATTCATTGTTTTTTCATTATTAAGAATATTATCAAGTAAATTATAGTTAATAAAACATTCAGTGTGATATTTTTAATCCTCCTATTATGTATTAATGTGATTTGTTTAACTATAAGAGAAATGTTATTTTCCTAGTTGTTGGAAACACCAATTACCTTAACATTTGTTAATATAAGAAAAATACATAAATTGAGATCTGCTTCTATAAAGTTGTATGTTTAGTTTATCACTTATATATCAGGAATTTATGTAAATCTTATTCACTGGTAGCTACGTTTAGCAGATAACAAAAGCAAAATGTGTTTTTTGAGTGTATAGTGGCTAATTTCAAATATAAGTGTGTGTGTGTGTGTGTGTGTGTGCTCTTGCACGCGCGCGTTGGCGAGAAAGACTTGAGATTTTTAAAAAATGTTGCTAACCATAACTATGACTACTATCAACCTTATGAAAATAAACAATTGGAGCTCTTTTTGGACTTATTAGTGTATTGAGAATACAAGTATATAGGAATATTGCAAAGTAAAAAAGAAAAAAATATATTAAAATGTATCGTTTCTTGGCCTTTGGGCTATGATAAAGTGTAAAAATATTCTTAAGATGTAATCAAAAATCAAGAAAAAAGATGATAGCTCTAAAAGCTAAAGAAAGACTGGATGGCTGTAGGTTTACAAGTGAATGGATAAATGAGTTAACAGAACCTTACCACCTAAGATTATTGATGCTGTGGAATTATTTAGAGCCACTTTCATGTTCCCAGACCTTTACCACTATCATTTAAATAAATGGGCATGTTACCTTTAATTAAAGTTTTCCTAGAAATTTGAATTTACTTTGTAAATTTAGTATATTATTGTTACATCAAAGACATGTGACCATCCCCTACCAATATGAACATCTTATTAATGTTGTAATATTCTGATTTAGTCATCATTCCTCTTTCATTTGTTTCCTTGTGATAGTAGGTTTTCGTTGAAGAATCATAAAGTCCACTAAGCTGCTTCTATACTAGATCTTTGTATGTTTCTCATATATATTGTATTTTCCTGATATATTTTAACTAGGTATTTCTAACATCATTTACTCTTTCTTTTTTTTTTTTTAATCTTCTTTTTCTTCCAACCCACAAATATTTGTTTTCCCATTATAATATATTATAATAATAAGTACTGATAATTTCACCAGTTGAAACTTGTTTAGATAGGGGAGATTGTTGCCAATGTAGGCATTTTAAAAATTAAAGTCACAAAAAGCGTACCAGTTTTTCACAAATCAGTCACTTTGAAACGTGTCACAATAAAAGGCCTTTCACCTTTCCAAGGAATTCATATAGATCATCCATCCCTGAGAAGGTAAAATTTTGCATTTCTTTCCATATTTGGTTAGAAAGAAAGCATAGAATCCTTCAAATAACTTTACCTTAAATAATCTCCTCAACTAACATTTCCTTTTGTGTGATATAAACACATACTACAACTATAACGAAAAACCCTGTTTAATGTAATCTTTCATTAGATTTTGTTAGATTACATTCATTAGATAGAAGTGTAAAAGCATAAATTAATGAAAACAACACAATTCTATATAAATATTGGATCAGAATATGAACTTCTTTCCTCAAACTAGCCAAAAAATTCTTCCCAGTGTAAGTTGTGAGATGCACAAGATGCATCTAACATGTTGTACATTAATGTATATAAAGGAATTTGAAATTCTGATGTGATATCATTTGTATTTGTATTTGCAACCATAGCTACACTTGTCTTGTAAGTTGACATCGGCAAAAAATGACAAAAAAAAAAAAAAACCCTACAATATAAATCTTACCTTATAGAGGTATTTAGTCTGCTGTGCCACAGTTCTTGTGGGAAATACTTGAAGAACACATTGTTTTAATGGTTATAGCATAAACTCAACATGTCCTTAGGATAGCAGCTTTAACAATAATATGATAATACTGTTGGCATATGCACGTGTACATACACGTGTACACACATACAAATAAATGAACATACCTGCTGAGACAAAAGTAGATATTTACGATGTTTAATTCTAGGATGCATAATAATTTCTAGAAAAACAATTTTTTTGTTATTGTTGTTAGGTGCCACCAAGTCGGCTTTGACTCAGTGACCCTATGTACAAAAGAATGAATCGTGTACCATCCTCACAGTCCTTGCTGTACTTCAGTTCATCTTGCAGCTATTGTGTCAGTCCATCTTGCTGAGGGTCTTCCCCTTTTTTGCTGCCCTTCTACTTTACCCACCATGATCTCCTTCTCCAGAGAATGGTACCTTCTGACAACATGACCAAACTAGGTGGAAGAAGTCTGGCTATTCTCACTTCTAATGAGCATTCTGGCTGCACATCTACCAGGACGTATTTGTTTGTTCTTCTGGCATTGCGTGTTTTTTCAGTATTCTTCAATACCATGATTCAAAGGTTTCATTTCTTCTTCATGCTTCCTTATTCACTGTCCAGCTCTCGCATGCATAGTAGGTGACTGAATATACCATGGCTTGGGTTAGATGATTGATCCAAGGTTAGGTATAACCTATGTTCGGAAACCCAAGGAGGGGTCACTATGAGTCGAGTCTGACTCCACAGCACACAAACAACAATAACAATGCCTTTATTACAGTATTTCTCAAAAAATATTGTCATAACTAGTGTATTTGGAAAGCACAATAACTGATGCTTGTTCTTATGAAATTAAGGTCTACCATATGTTAGCAAGATACAAATAGTTTACATTGTTTGATTTTACAATTGAAAAATAAAGTTTCTAATTAGAATAGAATGGGAATTGGAAATGAGACTTTTCACAGCTGTATAGAGATTTTTCTTTTTTAGAGAAGGTGTCTCTTGGACCTTCAAAACTATATTAGTTTTGGGAAGATGTTGAGAAAACACCTCCCACTCTTCAGGTGCTTATGCCTTATCTTGTAGTGACAGAGTATGGTTTTTGAAATCTTCCCAAAACTTTTGTTTTGATATCCAAGCTGTGTGTTCTGATGCATATTGCCTCTGTGAGACTTTCTCTTCTTGCCTCTAAATCAGGCATAAAATATGTGTATTAAAGTCTTATATGGGGGATAGAAAGATCTACTTAAAGCACCAAGCACAGTGTGATTATGGTTATTATTACTATAGCTCCAACACTTGTTTTTGTATTATCTTCTGTTGCTTAGTAGGAGGTGTCATTCTCAATTTTGATAAGTTCCTTTTCCTATATAAAAGGACATATGGTTTAAAATTTCATCTCTGAGAAAGAATCTCTCTCCAAATGTTTTCAGCCATACACTAATTTTGTATTCTTAAGAAACATGCTACAATTCATTTATATTTTTGTATGCTTTTGTTTCTATATTTATTTTAATTGTTTTGTTTTTTGACATTTGGGTAGAGATTTTTTGCTGTGGGAACATCCTTAAAGCAGATAAAGTTTAACAGCAAAACCTTTCTGCCTCCTCTTTCTTTATCTATTTCAAGGCTTTTACCTTTTTTAAGTTTTAGAATTTAGGTCTCATTTCTCTAATATGTATACTTTCTCTTGTTTACCACATTCCTTTCTTTATATTCTTAAGTAAGAATGCCATCACTTTCATAATCTAAAATTATCTCCTGGGTTTTGATCCATTACTAATTTCTAATTCTATAGATTCATCTCTTATCCAAAGGGTCATAGTCTGCTAGACTAATTCACAGAGTGAAACTTTCAATTTTCTTTAAATCATACAATAAAATAAATGCTCTGCTTGGCCTATTTATGTAAAAGGCCCTGGCAGCACTGTACCCTTTAATGTTACTCTGTCATTTTTTGAAACTTATAGAATTTGACCTTATTTCTAATGACCATAAAAATCATGAAACATTCCATTTCCCAACTAATCAATTTGTCTATTATATACACCAAGCACACACAAAGCAAACATATGAATGAACTCTGTCTCAGTGAGCTCAAATTATTAATTTGCATAAAAGATCATGCCACTTAAGCTAGAAATTTGGGAACAAGTTTTTTTGTACATATTTTATATGCATTCATGAAAAACAAATAACCATGATTACAAACAAGTAAATTCAATTTCTCATAATTCACAAAATCTAGATGATCCAGTAATGACATTTATTTACATTTTAAGATTTACATATATCTCAAAATTAACTGTTTCTTATTTCATGCTGGTATAATATGGACCTAATCCATCAATGTTCTATTGAGTGTTTAAGTTAGGGAAGTAAAAGCATCATTTTTAGAATTTTTTTCAGGGAAGTATAAATAAATAAGAATGAATCCATATCTTTTTTAGCAGGTGAGTGGAAGCAGTATCATTTCCAAGACCTAAAACTACCACACGTAGAAGTTTCCATTATCCTGGGGTCGGTCCTTAAGTGATGATCTTTTAAAAGCAAATTGCCCAGTACTCTTCCCCTGCATCATTATCTGTATATATAAATTGCTAGCTCATATATCTGTTATGAAAAGTTTAAATTTAAGTGGAAGAAACTCCAGATAATTTAAAATAAGTAAATAAATTGGTAAATGAAAATATATTGATTCAGCTAGATGAGTAATTCTTGGGAAATTGGCTTTATGAATTGCTTGATGGAGGTTAAACTGATTTCTCTCCTATCTGTTCATTCTGGTTTAGCTGTTCTCTTAAGCTTTCACAGGGTGACATCTTGTAATCTCTAATATCTCTAGGCTTCCTCTCATGACTGCTGCAGTTCCAGGACTCACTAACCATAAAGAAGAAATGTGTGTGTGTGTGTGTCTGTGTGTACTCGCCTTCATTCCAGCATTTCTACTAAAATCCATTTATCTTGACTGAGCAAATCTCTGAAACAATCCTTTTGGCGGAAGGTGGGATATGTAATTGCCTTAAGCCAGTGGTTTTCTATTGGGAATGATTTTTCCTCCCCAGGGACATTTGGCATTGCCTTGAGACATTTTCAGTTGTTGGAACTGGAAAGGTGCTAATGTGAAGAGGCAAGGCATGCTGCTAAACATCCTGCAATATACAGCACAACTCTTGACAACAAAAAAATTTTCAAGCCTGAAATGTCCACAGCACCAGTAATAAATCCTGCCTTGAAGTAATCAGTTACCACCACTGGAGCTAAAAATGGTTCCAATCCCAGGAGAAGCCCATGCCTGAATACCGAGAAGGATTATCACCAAAGACAAATCTGTATGTTTTTGACAGAAAACGAGAGAAACAGGTGATGGGGAGACAATCAAAACTATTCGTCCCAGAATCCAAAGGTAATTCAGTATTGCATGTAGAATTTCACACAAAGGTTTCCTCTTCACTAGAATTAATAACATTAGGTATAATGTTGTATAATACATTACAGATATAACAAGGTGATTATTATTTCCTCAAACTGTTTGCCTCCCACTCAGCAATTCATCTGTACAATTAGAATGAGTGATCTTTTAAGGCATGTAAATGATACTATTTTGATTAATTGGATTAGGTGTATCTCCACAAATCATTCTTTTAAGCTTGTTGTTGTTGTTAGGTGCCGAGTCAACTCTGACTCATAGTGACCCTATGTACAACAAAAGGAAACATTGCAAGGTCATATGCCATCCTCACAATCCTTGCTAAACTTAAGCCCATCATTGTAGTCACTGTGTTCATCAATCCTGTTGATTATCTTCCCCTCTTTTGCTGTTCTTCTATTTGACCAATAATGATGTACCTGATAAAAGCATAACATCCTTTTAAGCTTAGTACTGAATAATTGAATTTTTTGGATTTTCTCCACTACGTTAAATTAAGATATCTTCAAGCAGTAATCTTTGTGTTTTTTGTTTCTGTTTGTTTTTTCATAGAAGGAAATTTTACCCCATGAATTTTGTCATCTCAGTGCCATTTCATTATGCCAACATTGTTGAAAACATCTTGGTAGACCTCATAAGGAACAGTCCCCCATTTGCTGTTTACGTTAGTAATTAACAGAACTAGAATTTTAGGAGGGATTATGTGCAATGTCATGATTCCAACATTTTCTTCTTAATGAAATAACCAGCATGGAGGGGGAAACAGCTGCATTTTTAAACCCAATGGCCTAAATTGTGAAACAGAAACTATTAACTGTCAGAGGGAAGGATTTAAATATAAAGTTTACTGCGGGTGAAAATAGGAGGCACTCTGCTGAGGAAATGCCTCTTGGAAAGTGTAGCCTAGGATTTTAGAAAATTTTAGGGCTCCCTCTAAATGCATGTTGCCACTGATTTCCTACTATAGCCAGACATATCATAGGATGAAGAGACAAAGTCAAATCATCACATAGAGATACCACCTTGGAAACCCAAGGAAGGGTCTCTATGAGTCAGAATCAACTCAACAACCGTGAGTTTGTTTTTTGGTTATTATACTAGTACTGGAGTTTTCCTCTTTTTTTTTTTTTCCCTGATTTGATTGAAACTTTACTGAGTGAATTCATTTTCCATACAGCAGTTTATTTTTAAAAGTTGATGATTTTTTCGCTCTCAAATAAATTGTCCATAAGAGGTAAAGAGAGAAATGACATCATGGTTTTATGCTCATAATGAATTAACTAATGTATTGCATGTTAAGCATATTATAACTTAGCAAAAAAAGTCTTGAAACAATATAAAAACCCAAATGATTCTTTCCTCCCCTTCTCCTAGTTCAAATTACACTTTAAAACTCAATAAAACAATTCCATATGCTCTACATAAAAGTAATTGCTACAAGTTTTTATTATGTCTTGACATCTCTTGTTTGTTAACACATATACTAAATGAATCATTGTTAGATCCTGCATAGTAAATAGTATTTACAGAAAAAACAGAAAAAAAAATACGCTGCTTTTAGCAGTAATCAAACACTTCAAAATTTTTACATTTCAGTGTGAGTAAAATATAATTAAAAAAATGTTTATTATAAACTCTTAAAGTCTATCAATATATAAAAAATTAGAAAATTTAGCTTATAGGAAGAAAATGCAATAGAATGAAAATGAAAAGATAAACAGTATTATAATTTTTTGGAAACTTTTGCTATTGTTGACCTAAGTGGTATCCAGCAAATCCAACTCATAGAGACCCTATGTACAACAGAATGAAATGCTACCCAGTCCTACACCATTATCATAATTGTTGCTATGTTTGAGCCTATTGTTGAAGCGTTTTGTCATTCCATCTCATTGAGGGTCTTCCTCCTTTTTGCTGACCCTCTACTTTACCAAGCATCTTGTCCTTCTCCAGTTACTGGTCTCACCTTGACTGGTCCCTCCTGATAACATGTCCAAAGTACATAAGACAGAGTCTTGTCATCCTTACTTCTAGAGAGATTATGGCTGTACTTCTTAAAAGATAGATTTGTTCATTCTTCTGACAGGCCATGATATATTCAGTATTCTTACACACCATCATTCACATGCATCAGTTCTTCTTTGGTCTTCTTTACTCCTTGTCCAAATTTTGAATGCATATGATATGGTTGAAAATACCATAGCGTGGGTCAGACACACATTAGTCCTCAAGGTGAATCTTTGTTTTTAGTATTTTAAAGGGGTCCTTTGCAGCACATTTGCCCAGTGCAGTAAGTTATTTGGTTTCTTAAATGCTGGTTCTATGTTTGTCCTGATGTTGCTTATTGGTCCAAGTGTGAGGATTTCTTTTTTTCTTTATGTTGATGTTTGATCTATATTGAAGGCTGTAGTCCTTGATCTTCTTCCATAAGTGCTTCAAGTCTTCTTCACTTTTAGCAAGCAAGGTTAGGTCAGCTGCATATCGCAGGGTATTTATGAATTTTCCTCCAATCTCATCTTATTATGACTTGTACTTCCACTGAAAAAATGTGGAAATAAATTTCATTACATTTAGGTCTTCAAAAAGTAAATAATCTCCTTTACAGTTTGTTAACACATATTGAGTAAAGACTTTTGTTTTTGTGAGTGAGTTTTTCGAGTGAGCGAGAAGTTGATGTTTCATAAGAAATGTCAGTAGCAAATCTGTGTCTGTAACAATAAAAAATATCATGTTGCTACTTGTTAGAAGCAGCTAGCAACTCCATTTAAGTTAGTCAGAATAAATGCAAGGGTATGTACCTTCATTAATTATTTCATATTCTGTATATACACTGTGATGTGCAAGTAGTTCTTATAAGTTAGGGATATGGATTACATCATGGATAGTTCAAGATCCTTGATATCAAACTATAGGTACAAGAAAATCAAAAGGCGGTTTTTTCACATGCATTTTGTTTTGTTTTTGTCTGTTTGTTTGTTTTTTGTCAATAAAATAACTTTGATTTAAAAAGAGCAACTTTTTACTTTCGAACATCCAACAAATATCTCAGGTTTCGATAATGTAGTAAACCTTTATTAAAGCTTATGTGTATAAAATGCCTCCAGAAAGCTGATGTGGAACAAGTCTGGGCTTGACAGCAGGAACATATTCAAAATAACCACAGAGATAAGGTATTACTAAAGATGTTCTTCCACATAAGCAACTGTGCCAGGAATCATTGTAAGTGCTGAGAATTTAAACATGACTAAAATAATTCCTAACCACAAGGAGTTTAATGGACGAGATCACATAAAGGAATACATTGACTAAAATGTGGACAGTACAATGGCAGACATTCTAAAATTGATGAGAGCAAAACAGAGTCTTAAAGGTGTAAAGGAGTAAGAAGGGCATTCTTCTTTTGAGCATGGTGATGTATGGTGTTGCACAGATATGAAATGAACAAATGTGGTTCAGACTTACGGGAAGTTAACGTGTAATTCAAAGAACATTACAAGATGAGATGTTAGAAGGCAAAGTAATAGCATTGCCTATCATGTTAAAAATACTGAATTTTTTATGACATTGAAGAGGACCCACTGAAGGAATTTAAATGAAAAAGTAAAATACATTGCTACATTGGACAATTCTTGTCCAGATGAATAATAAGGCTAGATTTCCACGACAAAAGAAAAGAGGCTTGAGGACCAGTTAAAAGTATGTAACAAGTTTTCCAACTAGGAGAGCTTAGATTTAGGGTGTGGTGGAATAAGTGGAGAAGTTGAGACTGGAGAGAAAACCATCATGCTTGTTAATAGTGACTGAAAGAAAAAAGTAACAAATAACCCCTAAGCTTCTGTCTTCAGTGGCAGCAATGATGGGCTCAAGTATAGCAAGGATTGTGGGTATGGAACACAACGGGGCAGTGTTTCATCCTGTTGTAAACAGGATCACTATGATTTGGAGCCTACTTGATGGCACCCACTGATAACTTTGTGTCTCAGAGAAATAAATGGTTATACCGTCCTAGTAGGAAAACAGGCCCCCAAGAGAAGGTGGTAAATATTTTCAAGGCCTAGGAAGCTGGATGAAATGACAAGATACAGACTAGGAAGAAGGAGGAGGCCATCCACTTCTCAAAAATTGGCCAGGGAAAACCTTATGAATAGCAGAGAAACACTGTCTGATACATTACT
>NW_006921922.1:3051922-3064425 GCF_000298275.1 Orycteropus afer afer
CCTCCTGAATTTAGAGATCATCTAAAGAATAGATTTGATGCATTGAACACCAACGACTGAAAACCAGAAGAATTGAGGGAGGATATCAAGAACATTATCCATGAAGAAAGCAAAAGATCACTAAAATGATGAGAAAAGAAGAGAAGACCAAAATGGATGACAGAAGAGACTCTGAAACGTGCCCTTAAGTGGAGAATAGCTAAAGCAAATGGAGAAACTGACCAAATAAAAGAACTGAACAGAAAATATAAAAGAGCAGCTCAAGTAGACAAAGTCAATTGCTATAATGAAATGTGCAAAGACTTGGAGTTAGAAAATCAAAAGGGAAGAACACACTCGGCATTTCTCAAGCTGAAAGAACTGCAGGAAAAAATTAAGCCTCGAGTTGCAATATTGATAGATTCTGTGGGAAAAATATTGAATAATGAAGGAAACATCAAAAGAGGATGGAAGGAATACAGAGACAATGTACCAAGAAGAACCGGTAGATCTTCATCCATTTCAGGAGTTGCCATATGATCAAGAACCAATGGTACGGAGGGAAGAAGTCAAAGCTGCACTGAGGGAATTGGTGACGAACAAGCCTCCAGGAATTGACAGAATACCCACTGAGATGTTTCAACAAATGGATGCCCAACTGGAGGCACTCACTTGGTTGTGCCAAGAGATTTGGAAAACAGCTACCTGGACAACTGACTGGAAGAGAACCATAATTGTATCCATTTCAATGAGGGGTGATTCCAGAGAATGTGGAAATTATCTAACAATATCACCAATATGGCATGCAAGTAAGATCTTACAGAAGATAATTCAAAAATGGTTGCAGCAGTATATTGACAGAGAACTTCCAGAGGTGCAAGCTGGATTCAGAATAGGACGTGGAACAAGGGATATCATAGCTGCTGTCAGATGGATCCTGGCTCAAAGCAAAGAATTCCATAAAGATGTTTACTTATGTTTTATTGACTATGCAAAGGCATTTGATTATGTAGATCATAACAAATTGTGGATGACATTGAGAAGAATGGGAATTCCAGAACACTTGATTGTGCTAACGAGGAACCTGTACATTGACCAAGAGGCTGTTGTTCTAATAGAACAAGGGGATACTACATGGTTTACAATCAAGAAGAGAGTGAGTGGATCAGGGTTGTATCTTTCTCCACACTTATTCAATCTGTATGCTGAGCAAATAATCCGAGAAGCTGGACTATATGAAGCTGAATGTGGCATCAAGATTGGAGGAAGAATCATTAACAACCTGTGATACACTGATGACACAACTTTGCTTGCTTAAGGGATGACTTGAGACACTTACTGATGAAGATTGAAGAATACAGTCTGCACTATGGATTATATCTCAATTAAAAAAAAAAACAAAACCTTACAACTAGACCTGTAAGCAGCATCACAATAAATGGAGAAAAGATTGAAGTTGTCAAAGACTTCACATTGCTTGGTTCTACAATTGATGCCAATGAAAGCAGCAGTCAGGACATTAGACGATGTATAGCATTGGGCAAGTTGGCTGCAAGGGACCTCTTTCAAGTGGTAAGGAGCAAGGATGCCTCCTTGAAGATTAAGGTGTGCCTGACACAAAACATGATATTTTCAATCACCTCCTATGCAGGAGAGACCTGGACACAAGGAAGACCAAAGAAGAATTGATGGTTTTGAGTTGTGGTGCTGGTGAAGAATGCTGAAAGTACCCTGAACTGCTAAAAGAACTAACAGATCTGTCCTGGAGGAAGTGCAGCCAGAATGCTCCTTAGGAATGAGAATGGCCAGACTTCATCTCACCTACTTTGGTCATGTTATCAGAAGGGACCATTCCCTGGAGAAGGATGTCATGCTTGGTAGGGTGGAGGTTCGACAAAAGAGAGGAAGGCCCTCAACAAGATGGAATGACAGGGTGGCTGCGGTGATGGGCTCAAGTATATCAAGGATCATTGTGCTGGTGCAGAGCCAGGAGGTGTTTCTTTCTGCTATGCATAGGGCCACTATGAGTCGGAGACGACTTGACGGTACCTAACAACAACAACAGGAAGCTGGATCAGTGTGTCCCCATTGCCCCACTGGTTCCCTTTCTACATGCCTGCATACAGTGTAACATCTTATCTCTTTGTATTCTTTCTTGCTCACTTCCATCCAACCCTGATGATGTCCTTGAAAATGGCCAAGGGAGGCAAAAAATCTCTGGACCTTCGTTCATGCCATCTGAAATGCTTTTTCCCAAATTGTTTATATACATATCTTACTCCATGAACACTTACTGTCCTAGAAAATTCTCAGTAAGGCCAACACTGATCACAAACTTATTTAAAAACTCAACATTCGCGTGAACACCCCAACACCCTCATACACTCTCAATCCTCTAAACCCTGTTGTATTTCTTTCCATAACTCTCATCATTCCTAAGAGATTTATGCCTGTTTCCTTCCTCCTATAAGAATGTAAACCCCAGGCAAGAATCATTATGTTTTTTTTACCATTATATCCCCAGCATTTGGAATATAGCTTACACTTTGAAGGAATCAGTAAATATTTGTGAAGGGATCAATCCATATTTTCCAGATACATCTGAATTTAAAATAAAAATTGCAATGAAATGAAAATGTGTGCAAAAATTGAGGAGAAAAAAACAAATACTTAATGTGTTTTCTAAGGGTATGGACAAATATGCATGTAAATCCAGATTCATTTAGATGAATTTTTATTTAGATCTAAATTTTTTAAATTAATTCATAGGAATTTTTTTTTCATTTTTATATCAGAGAACTTAGAGCTTCTGCTCACTCTCTCTCTCTTTATATTTATATATATATATGTATGTATATTGTTGTTACTGTTGTTATGTTCCATCGAGTCGGACCAGACTCATAGTGACCCCTCTTTGGGTTTCCGAGGCAGTATCACTACGGAAGTAGATTGCCTCATCTTCCTTCCGAGGAGTGGCTGGTGGGTTTGAACCACCAGCCTTCTGGTTAGCAGTCAAATGCCTTAGGCACGATGCTACCAGAGCTCCTATGTATATACGCGCACACACACACACACACACATATACTTTTTCTAACTAGCTATACTGTGTCGTCAGGGAGCTCTGGTAGCATCGTGCCTAAGGCATTTGACTGCTAACCAGAAGGCTGGCGTTCAAATCCACCAGCCACTCCTCGGAAGGAAGGTTGGGCAATCTACTTCCGTAGTGATAATTTTTTGGCAACCCAAGGAGGGGTCGCTATGAGTTGGGTCTGACTCGACAGCACGTAACAACATAACAACAACAACATATTGCTTAAACAAATATATCTGCATATCTCTCTAGAAGAAAGTTACATAATTTTTACAATGAGGATAGAAAATTATGTATAACATTTTTCTCAGACAAGGCACGTACATTACTATCTTTTGATTGTGGTTGTATGCCATTTTTAATTCTGTTTTCCCACTTCTGTTTCTCATCCTTTAGCTACTTACATATAATGCTTCCTGAAATCACCACACTTACAATCTAGAGTAGTTTTCACAGGGTTGTTGTTGTTCTTGTTTTTAAGTGCCTTTGAATGTGCTCTGACTCATAAGCACCCGAGGTACAACTGAACAAAACACTGCTGGTCCTGCACCAGCCTCACAATCCTTGTTGTACCTGAACCCATCTTTGCAGCCACTGTGTCAGTCCATCTCATTGATGGCCTTCCCCTTTTTCACTGACCCTCCACTTTACTAAACATGATATCCTTCTCCAAGGAATAATTGCTTTTGAAATCATGACCAAAGTAGATGAGACCAAGTCTGGCTGTTCTTGCTTCCAAGGAGCATTTTGGCTGCACTTCTTCCAGAACTGATTTGTTAGTTCTTCTGGCAGTCCATGGGACTTTCAGTATTCTTCACCAACACCACAACTCAAATGGATCAATTCTTTTTCAGTCTTCCTTATTCATTGTCCAGCTTTCAGATGCATATGAGGCAATTGAAAATACCCTGGCTTGGGTCATGTGCACGTTAATCTTCAAAGAGACATCTTTGCTCTTCAGCACTTTAAACTAAGCTCACTGCTGTGGAGTTGGATCCAACTCCTAGTGACCCCTTCTTAGGTTTCAGAGCCGGTATCACTATGGGAGAATATTGCACAATCTTCCTTCTGAGGAGTGGCTAGTGGGTTTGAACTGCCACCTTTCTGGTTAACAGTCAGATGCATTAGGCATTTCGTATATTTGCCCAGTGCAATATGTCCTCTGATTTCTTGATACTGCTTCCATTGGTGTTGATTGTGGAACCAAGCAATATGAAATCCTTAACAACTTTAGTATTTTCTCCATCTATCATGATGCTTATTGGTCCAATTGTGAGGATTACAATTTTCTTTATGTTGAGATGTAATACTTACCACAGACTGGTGTCTTTAATCTTCATCGCTAAGCATTTCAAGTCATCTTCATTTTCAGCAAAGAAAGCCATGTCATCTGCATATCACAGATTCTTAATCAGTCTTCCTATAATCCTGATGCCCTGCTCTTCTTCATATAGGCAGTGCTAAGTCCTAAATTCTGAGTTTGGAACTCTGGACAGTCCAGAATTTTGCCTTGCTTCCCATTTTCAAGGTAACAAATGGAATTTTCAAATTCCAAATATTCTTGACTTACCTAGATGTAGCAAAAGGCTGTAAGTGCTATTTTGAAAACAATGGCATTAGTTTCCATTGATCAAGTTAACAATATAAACAAAATTCTCATTAACTTACTATAAAATGCTGAATACTATGTTTTTAAAATATGTAGGGGGAAATAATCTCTAAAGAAATACTCTCAACATTATATTTGTTGTTGTTGTTGTTGTTATGTGCCGTCGAGTCGGCCCCAACTCATAGCGACCCCTCCTTGGGTTTCTGAGGCAGTTATCACTACGGAAGTAGGATTGCCCAACCTTCCTTCCGAGGAGTGGCTGGTGGGTTTGAACCGCCAGCCGTCTGGTTAGCAGGCAAGTGTCTTAGCCTCTATGCTACCAGAGCTCCCCAACATTATATACAAAATTAAAAAAAAAAAAAAGAAAATGTTAGGTCCAAAAAAATGAAAACAGTACCTCCCCCCAAAAAATAATTAAATCCTGTCGCATATTAATATAACAGAAATAAAAATAAATTTTGACATTTCAAAGTCATTCAGTCAATCTTTGTTTATTTGTGCATTGAGACTCAAAGATAAACTCTAGTGACTGTAGGTGATGGTGAGAAGAACTAATTTAAACTGAAGAGTATATACACTGTCTAGAGGGGTTGTGGTGTTTATTGTTGTTAAGTGCTTTTGAGTCAGCTCTGACTCATAGGGACCCTATGTCCAACAGTTTTGAGTATTTCTGTGTTCTGTATGTTGAAGTATAATCCATACTGAAGGGTGCACTCTGTGATCTTCATCAGTAAGTGGTGCTTCAAGTCATCTTTACTTTCAGCAAGCAAAATTGTGTCCTCTGCATATCACAAGTTGTTAATGAGTCTTACTACAAATGTAATGCCACCACTTCTTCATATAGTCCAGCTCCTTGGATTGTTTGTTCAGCATACATCTTTCATAAATATGATTAAAGGATACAGCCTGACACACATGTTCCCTGATTTTAAACCATTCAGTATCTCCATGTTCTGTTTGAATGACTGCCTCTTATTGTATGAGAGTCCTCATGAGCACCTTTAAATGTTCTGGAATTCCCATTTTTCACAATCATCCATAATCTGTTATGATCCACACAGTCAGATGCCTTTGCATATTCAATAAAACACAGGTAATCATCTTTTTGGTATTTGCTTTCAGCCAAGACCAATCTGTCATGAGCAATGATATCCTTGGTTCCACGAACTCTTCTGAATCTGGCTTGAATTTTTAGCAGTTCCCTGTAGATGTAGTGTTGCAACTGTTTTTGAATTATCTTCAGCAAAATACTACTTGCATGTGATATTACTGATCTTGTTCAACAGTTTCTGAAATCTGTTGTAGTACCTTTCTTTGTAATGGGCACAGATATTGACCTCTTCCAGTCAGTTGGCCATGTAGCTGTCTTCCAAATTTCATGGCATAAATGAGAGAATGCATCCAGTGCTGCATCCATTCTTTGAAACTTCTCAACAGGTATTCTGTCAATTCCTGGTCCCTTGGTTTTCAGCAGTTCCTTCAGTTCAGTGTGGACTTCTTCTTCAGTGCCATATGTTCTTGGTCATATGCTACTTCCTGAAATGGTTGAACATTGACCAGTTCTTTTTGGTACAGTATCTCCATGTATTCCTTCCATCTTCTTTTGATGCTTCTTGCATCATTCAGCATTTGGCCCTTAGTATCCTTCAGTTTTGAAACTCAAGGCTTGCATTTTTTCCTTCATTCTTTGAGCTTGAGAAATGTTAGGCATGTTCTTCAGTTTGAGTTGTCTAATTCCAGGTCTTTGTGCATTTCACTTTAATCCTTTATATTTTGTCTGCTCAACCTATCCATTGAAATCTTCTCTTCACCTCTTTGATTTCTTCATTTCTTGCATTTGCCTTAACTACTCTCCATCCAACAGCAAGTTTCAGAGTCTCTTCTGACATACATGATGGTCTTTTCTTCCTTTCCTGTCTTTTTAATGACCTTTTGCTTTCTTCGTGTATGATATTCTTGATGTCATCCCATAACTCATCTGCTCTTGAGTCACTGGTATTTCGTGTGTCAAATCTGTTCTTTAGATTGTCTCTGAATTCAAGTAAGATATAATCAACATTGCATTTTGGGTCTCATGGACTTGTTTTACTTTTCTTCAGTGTCATTTGTACTTGCATATTAGTAATTGATGGTCTGTTCCACAGTCAACTCTTGGCCTTGTTTTGACTGATAATATTGAGCTTCCCCATCACTTCTTTTCACAGATGTGGTCAATTTGATTCCTGTGTATTCTATCTAGTGAGATCCATGTTTACAGGCACAATTTATGTTGTTGCAAAAGGCATTTTCAATGAATAAATCATTGGTCTTTCAAAATTCTATCTTATGGTCTCTGCCATCTTTTCAATTGCCATGGCCATAATTTCCAAGTATTGATGCTTCTTCTTTGTTCCCCAGTTCCACATTCCAATCACTAATGACTCGTAGTACATCTTAATTGCATGTGTGGTCAATTTTACACTTCAGAGCTTGGTAAAAATCTTCAGTTTCTTCATATTTGATTTAGTACTTGGTGTGTAATTTTAATAATAGTAGTATTAACTTGTCTTCATTGTAGGTGTGGGAGCTCTGGTAGCATAGTGGCTAAGGCACTTAACTGCTAACCAGAAGGCTGGTTCAAACCCACCAGCCAGTCCTCGGAAGGAAGATGAGGCAATCTACTTCCGTAGAGATATTTCCTCGGAAACCCAAGGAGGGGTCCGACTCGATGGCACATAACAACAACAACAAAACTCCTTGTAGGTGTATGACATTATCCTATCATGGACAACATTGTACTTCATGATGGATCTTGAAATGTTCTTTTTGATAATGAATGTATTGCCATCCCTCTACAATTTGTCATTCCTGGCCTAGTAGATCATATTATTGTCTGATTCAAATGGCCAATATCAGTGCATTTCAGCTCACTAATGACTAGTATATCTATCTGTGTTTGTTCCATTTCATTTTTGACAACTTCCAATTTTCCTACATTCATACTTTGTACAATCCATGTTGCTATTCCAAGTGAATATTTTCAGCTTTTTTTTTTTTTTTTTTTTTCTTTTTCTCAATTTGAGTTATACCACATCAGTGATGAAGGTCCTGAAAACATTACTCCATCTTCGTCATTAAGGACAACTGTAATTGGAGGAGGTGGCACCTCTTCAGTCATACTTTGAGTGCCCTCCAACCTCATCTTTGGTACTATATCAGACAGTGATTCATTGCTATTCATAAATTTTTCAGCAGCTAAGTTTTTCAGAAGTGGATGATCTCATATTTCTTCCTAGTCTGTTTTAGTGTAGAAACTCCACTGATACCTGTCTACCATTGGTGACCCTGTCGGTATTTGAAATACCAGAGGCATAGCTTCTAGTATGATAGCAACACACAAGCCACCAAAGTATGACAAACTGACAGATATGTGGTGGGTTGGAGTGGTAGCTCTATGCAATAAGATGTTTTATTACTTAAGAGAAGCCAGAAATTGGATTTCTGTGAAAATTTTCTAAATCCTGAATTTTGAATAACTTAAAAAAGTACATTGTGTATGTCAAATAGATTTTATATGAAGGAAAGATTTAGAGTCTGGGTATATCACATTTGAATTATCATGAATAATAACCAATAAATCATTAAATAGACCACCATTTCATCTCTTACTTAGGTATGTTTTAAGAAATAAATGCTCCAAACTAAACTCATAGACATCAAGTCAGATCTGACTCATTGCAACCCCTCCTTGGGTTTCTGAGGAGGTATCTCTATGGTAGTAGATTGCCTGATCTTCCTTCTGAGGAGTGGCTGGTGAGTTTGAACAGCCAGACTTCTGGTTAGCAGTGTCAAATGCCTTAGGCACTGTGACACTCAAACATAGCCCGAATTGTGATAATGATGCAGAACTGGGCATTGTTTCATTCTTTTGTACATAGGGTTGCTTTGAGTTAGGATCAACTTGATGGCACCTAACAACATTTGATATAAACAACTTATCCTGTTCACACTCCAGTCTGTAAAAGAAGAACATTTTGTACTCTGTTGGGAGTGAAAGAAAAGGAATTAAAGAATAATACAGCTTGAGATGGGCAATGTATTTTGTAAAAATACAAAGCACTCCCTTTTCTTTATCAAGTTAGAGGTTTAATGATTGTTTCACCTGCAGCTTTGGAGTCATTTGAAATGTAAAGATGGGCTATCTGGCTAGATAAAGAGCTAATTTTAATCCCAGGTGAATGACACCAGTCAACTGGATCATTCACATTTATTTTGGTTCTCTAGTCCCTCTCTAACAGAAAATATGGTAAATGAGTGGTCTTAACAAACAGGGATTTATTCTCTTATGATTTAGGAGGCTGGAAGTCTGAGTTCAAAGTGCCAAGCTCTAAGGGCAGGTGAAGGCCCCTTGACCTTGGCCTTCAGCTCTGCCTTTTGCGCCTGGCCCGCTGGAGCTGGAGAAGTCTCTTCACTCAGGTGGCTGTTGGCTGCTAAGATTACCAAACAACATGGAAGGCCCTAGTTCAAGTCCAGAGACAGTCCCAAGATTGGCAGGAAACATGGCAGGCTGCTGAATGAAGACTCAACTACATGTAGGGTCCAAGCAGGCCAAAAACCTCAAGAACTTTACCAAAGCTTTTCCTTACATAACTGGAAGCAGACCACATCCCTAAGGCAGCTACTCAGCTATTCCAGTAGATCCCACCTTGGAGTTGATTACCAATTGCATCATGGGAAATAACTACATGCAACGGCTCAGCCACTCAACACCAGGCCCAGCCAAATTGACACATAACCTTAACTACCACAATGTTCTTGCTAGGAAATTATTTATATTATGACACATTCTATTGAAGAAAAATAATCTTTGCATCCTTACCTTTTGCTGGCTAGGAATGTATGCGGACTTGCCCTTCCTGTCCTGAGATGAGTGCATCTGTGTTTGCAAATTACCATCTACATATTTTTCCTTTTTGATAAGCCTCTGTTGGGGAATACAGATCCCTTACAATGTAATAACTTTATACGGAGTTTGTCTGTTTCCTTGATGAGGTTTTTTTAATCAGCCTATCATGCTAATAGCCCTCATCTTCTGGGTGAGTAAGTTTTATGGGGAACATTTTGATGGACAAGGCCACATTTGAGGAACATTTCTCAGTCAGGACACAGTGTTAGAGATCAAGATGAAGCATTTGCAGGGAGAGAAAAGGAAGGTTATTAAACAAAGTGATTATTGATAAAAGACTGTGAACCCAGCATATTTTTATGTGAGAGGTAAAATTGTTTTAAGTACAATATTTCACTAATAAAATGCACTGAACAAAACCAAAATATAGTTTTATAATTATAATAATATAAATGATGACAAATATAAAGATTTTTAAATAAAGTACCATTTTTTTTTTCCATCATTCACCTGGAAAAAACAAAACAAAACAAAAACACATACTCACAGCCATTGAGTTGATTCTGTCTCATAGCAACCTCCTTTGGGTTTCCAAGGTGGTGAATCTTTACAGAAGTAGATGGCCCAGTCTTTTTTATCCATGGAGTGGCTGATGGGTTTTAACTGCCAGCCATCTGATTAGTAGTCAAATGATTTAGGCACTATGCCTCCAGAGCTCCTTATTCACCTGAAGGGTAAAACAAATTACTTAACATACCAGTTAAGGAGGATCATGATTGTTAAAGTGAGATATTCCATGTTTTAAAAGATTATCATGGAATGTTCTGTTGGTACTATGTTAGGAACATAGACACAACAGTCAGATTTTATTATGGCATAGGTACCTCCTCAGTTTCCAGTAACAATGTCAGGAGCCATTCTGTTTTGGAGTACAGACAGTCCCCAGGTTACAAATGAGATCTATTCCTAAGTTTGTCTTTAAGCCAAATTTGTAGGTAAGCTTGAATAAGTGCATACCTTTCTTTTTTAGGTTTAATTTACAAGCTGTACATGCAGCAAGTGAACATAGCTCCCTTGAAAATTTTGTTGTGAATAGGAGTTGGTTCAAGGAGCTCCGGTGGTACAGTGTTTAAGACATCTGGCTTCTAACCATAAAGTCTAGTTTAAAATCACCAACCACTCCATGGGAGAAAGATGAGGCAGTCTGCTTCTGTAAAGATTTACAGTCTTGGAAACCTTATGGTGGTCACTGGGAGTTGGAATCAAATTGATGGCAGTGGAATTTCATGGGAAAAATTGGTTCAGTTGTTTCAAAGTGGGAACACATTTGCATAATGTTAAAAGGCAAGTAGAAGTTGTTCCTAATTTGGATGTTTGGAACTCCAGGGCTGCCTGTACTACTTTTCTCAGCATTGCTTTTTCATTGTTGATGTATTGGAGCTCCTGGATTCTTTCATGCAGGGCAGTTTGTATAAACTTGTTTTCTATTTCTACATATACTATAACACCTTCAAGTCCTGTTTGAGTTATGAATACTGCTACTAAATTACCAGGCCAGGGAAACACTGATTGAGACCATAAAGCTATTAATATAAATAAAACATTTGGTAAAGAAGTTCAGTGAAAATACATCTATGAGTCCATTCCAGGACCAGAGTGCATCTTCCAACCCAGCCTAGTGGGAGCCAGGGGAATGTTGGTTCCATATAGCCAGAAGATGTCATTAGGGGCTAAAAATAGACAGCTGAGCATTGTAGCCAGTCAATGGTGAACTGGTCTCTACCTTGTGAGGTTACAAATGTTGCACATTTAGATATTGGAAGCCACACCCCATAGGTCTGCTGATGGCTGTAATATTCATATGGGTGTGGTTTGATTGTTGCCAGCAAAAGGGAGCAACCTGACTTAGCCTTCCCATTTGGGGAGTTGACAGATGAATCTGTCCTACAGTTGTTGATATGAACCTAAAATACCAAGAATTGGTGGGTTTGGATCATTCTTTAGCTAGCTCCTCTTGGGCAATTTCATTTTATAATGTAAGAATTATATTAAGACTAAAGGTTAAGTTATAACCAGGTTTCATTCAGATCCCAAAAGAGACCATTTATCAATGGAAAAATCAAGTCATAGTGATTTACTGTAGTAATTAATTAATGCATTGAATTAATTCCCTATTGTTCTTGTATCCATTCATCAAGAGCAACACAATTAGATTCCTGTAATGGAGAGGCCAACCAGACTGACTTGGGTTTGGGAGGACACTACACATCCAACAATAAAACTTTTTTACATGGAGAACATAAGCAATTACCCAATCTAGGAAAACATTAGTAGAGGCTTGACTATAAAAAAGGTTATTGCCATTGTTGTTGTTATGTGCTGTTGAGTCAGACCCCATTCATAGCGACCCCTCCATGGGTTTCTGAGGCAGTATCACTATGGAAGTAGACTGCCCCATCTTCCTTCCGAGGAGTGGCTGGTGGATTTGAAGGTAAAAAAAGGGAAAAAAAAAAAAAAAAAAAAAAGGATGCATTTACAGCCTTGGTCCAGGGATTTGGGTTTGCCATCTGACTCAGATGTTGTCTGCTTCCGGCCTCATGGTTGTTTAAATATAACCTTCAATACTGCAATAGGTTGACTTGTCCCATAGGTGTCTTAACCTTTTTTAACTGCAACAAATGAATCCAAGGTTTTGTTCCCTCTAATTACTGCAGATGGATTGTTAAGAAGTAAGTGTGGTCCCTTCCAGTGGAGTTCCAATGGCTTATTTGGTGTCTCTTCCAATTTATGTATTTTCCTGGGATCTTTGTTAGGCAGAATTTGGGAGTCTAATTTCTGGGAGCTCTGGTAGCATAGTGGCTAAGACACTTGCCTGCTAACCAGACGGCTGGCAGTTCAAACCCACCAGCCACTCCTCGGAAGGAAGGTTGGGCAATCCT
>NW_006921922.1:3064525-3068678 GCF_000298275.1 Orycteropus afer afer
CTTGCCTGCTAACCAGACGGCTGGCAGTTCAAACCCACCAGCCACTCCTCGGAAGGAAGGTTGGGCAATCCTACTTCCATAGTGATACTGCCTCGGAAACTCAAGAAGGGGTCGCTATGAGTCAGGGCCGACTCGACGGCACACAACAACAATTTCTGTTTTTCAGAGTCTTTCCTAAGCTATGAAAGATATATTTTTTTAAAATCCAGTATTCCTCTAAAGACTACAAATCTACATGCAGAATCTGAGAAAAATATTTAGAAAAACCTTGACTCATTTCTGGTAAATTATTAATAATTCCAGGTAATGTTATGGGTTCAGAAGAAATTTATGACCACTATAATGTACAGAATTTGGAAGAGTTTTAATTCAGCTATAGCCAGGCTGCAGGGAACTAAAGTGTTCTCCCCAACTGCAGCCCTGAGCCTGATTTCATGCAGGCTTATATAGCTTAGGACTGCAAGCAGGCAAGCAAGCATGTCACAGAAGCTAGATAAGTTGCCAGGTTATTGTTTATGGAAGATTAATGGCCAGCTTACTATTTTAAGGAAGATTGGTGATCAGCTTATTATCAGAATGGAAACACACAATCCAGAGTGAGGGTCTTCAATTCTGAGAATTTCTGTAAGCAGGATGTGGGCCCCTAACTCTGGGAATTACTATTGACAGGGTTCTCAGAGAAAGGACGGGGTGAGTGGGTTCTCAGGGATGTTTGGTTCAGATAGCTACTGGGCTCTCTGAGAAGGGTAGGGAGAAGTAGAAATTCTGTTATGCTGGAGTGCTTGTGAAATGGACTTTGCTGCAAAGTGGAGTTTTAACAAGTCATTACAAAATAAAATCATCTATTTCAGTAAAAGCAACCAACATTGTCTTTGAAAATGTATAGTGATACTGGGAAAAGTATTGTAAAGATCCACAACCATAAAATGAATTGTATGCAAAGAGACATTGTAAAGTAGTAATAAAGGAGAATTAGGGGTTGCTTGAAATTTAAGAATAACAAAGTGGGTGATTGCATGCAAATCTTGAACAGATCTCCATCCCCTTTAATTTTTTTTTTTTTTTTTTTGTAAATGAAAGAACCAGAATGTTACCAGGGCTGGTACAAGGGACAATTGCACTTTTAGAAAGAAAGTCTTATATGATGGGATATGGTCCTTCTTTTGGTTCATGTTTATGTAGATAGTGGGGAATTTTTGGCAGAGATAGACAAATCTATTTTAATTTTAATTGTCTCAGCTGACATAACTCAACCAACATCTCTGCATGTAGTGGCCCATAGGGTTTCAGGAATTAGGGAAAAGATGTCACAAGGGAGAGGACAAGGTTGAAGTGAACTTTGGAGAGTGAATTTTGCTTGCATATAGAAAAATCATTTCTTCTTCTTTCATATCATCTACTTTTCACCTGTCTCTGTTGAGTTGGAGATATCAGGGAGACTCATGAATATTTCTCCCTTTTCATTAAATTGTTAACAGCAATTCCATTTGGATAAAACATCTCTTCCAAGTAGAGAGACAGAGGCATCAGAACAGAGCAAAAAAAAGTATATATATTTAATAGGACCAAGAGATATTGGAACATGTTGGAATTTAATCAATATTTGTTTACTCATTGGTGATTCATTGGTGGTGATTCCCACTAGTTTCAAGGTATTAGTACTCCAAGGCAGAGACTTTTGTAAATTGGTTGGGTTAATAACATATAGGTTAGATCTAACCTTTACTTAAAATTTGCAAAGTTCTCAGGTAATAAAATGTTTTTCATTGCAGATTAAGAGCCATCACAGGAAAATCCTTAGGGATAGCCTGCAACATTCTTTTTACTCATGACTTGAGAATCTTCCAATAACTTGATGGCTTTTTTTATCAATATTGAAGGTTAAAATGTCCTTGAAATATTTTCATTCTGCCTATTCTAGTTATAATTGGGCTTTACCAAGGCTAGAAATTATGTGAACAACTTGCTTTAAGTCAGGGAGCACAAGATGGTAGGCTTCAACAAGGATTTTAAATTCTTCATAAAATCTATAGAGGTCTTCATGGAGTTTAGGAAAAAAAAAAAATTCACAATGCTGGGTAATTCTGAGCATTTCCATGGGACCAAAGTGATATGAAGGGAATGTTTAGAATCATTGCTGGAGTGAATTTTAAATGGCATTTCAGGAAGTGGTTTACTTGCTGGTTTTTTAGGGAAAAAAAATGAAGTTCAGATTAAGTGTTATCAGGGGACTAGGAAGGCAAAGAAGGATATAAATTGTAACATCTGGCAGGGCAGCAGGAGTAGGAGCTGAAATTTGACATTGTGATTCTTTATTCTGCCTAGTTAATTTAGAGATAGTGTTCTGCATGGAAGCAGTTTTACTACCTTGATGTTTCTTGGTGCATCAATATGCCAATCAAACTAGGCATTCCACTGGTACTATTTAAACTTGTGCTGTTGTTATTTGTCATTGAGCCGGACCCAACTCATAGCGACACCTCCTTGGGTTTCCAAGGAAGTATCACTACAAAAGTAAATTGCCTCATCTTCCTTCTGAGGAGTGGCTGGTGGGTTTGAACTTCCAGCCTTCTGGTTAGCAGTCAAGTGCCTCAGGCACTGTGCTACCAGAGCTCCTTATTTCAACTTACAAGGCAAAAAATTTAATTTAGAAAGATAAAAAAAAAAAGGAAGAAGTGGCCACAGATTTTCCAAACCATCTTGAGTTCAGATTATGCCATACAGACAAGAACATCCATGATAAGGGACCATATGCTTGTTTCTGTAGTGAGCAGGTATCCCAGAAGGGGCTACAAATATCTTTTAGATAAGGCATTTGGGCTAAGGCACTTGACTGCTCACCAGATGGCTGGCAGTTCAAACCCATCAGCCACTCCTCAGAAGGAAGATTGGGCAATCCTACTTCCGTAGTGATACTGCCTCGGAAACCCAAGGAGGAGTCGCTATGAGTCAGGGCTGACTCAACGGCACATAACAACAACAACAACATTTTATAATGACAGTTAAAGCAAACTTTTTACTTGCAAGAGCCAAAATATATACAACAATAAAATTCAGCCCCTCTTGGTTTTCCTAGGTTGTATCTCTATGGAAATAGATTGCCCATTCTTCCTTCCAAGGAGTGGCTGGTAGGTTGGAACCACCAGCCTTCTGGTTAGTAGTTAGATGCCTTAGGCACTACACCACCAGAGCTTCCATATAAATACAAGGGAACAGAGCTAAGATTGGCAAGGATTTTTATTTAAATGATTCCTGAGAATTCACGGAGGTCAAGGGCCCAAAGTGGCTGAGCTGGAACTGTGTCAATGCCTGGATGCCTCAGTCACTGTCAAAGATAATGTACTTCTGAAATCCTGCTTCTGAAACCAGAAATGTCAAAGAAGAAAATCTTGTACAGTGACAGGAGTGAAAGAAAAGGAGTTATGTTGGTAATGCAGCTTGAGCTGGGCAGCCGTATGTAAAAATATAGAGCACTCCACTGTCTCTAATGAGTTAGACATTTTTATGCATAGAGAACAAAGGAAAGGAGGCAATTAATGATACATTCAGATTCACCTTTGGAGACCTTTGATATGTAAACATGAGCCATTTGTCTACAGTGAAGTGAGTTTTACTTTCTAAGTAAGTGACACCAGTGGATTCAGTTAGACACATTATTCCTAGGAACAGATAGTACACATCTTGACCTTTTGCTTCCTTGGCATGCAGGTTGATCCTTCCATTCCTATTCTGAGATTGGTGCCTCCATGTTTGAACACTCTTGTCTGGCTTTGTTTCAGTTCAGCTTTAAACCATAGCATTCCCTTTGTCCCAAGGCTCTTTTAGGTGATTGTGTTGAAAGGAGGAACTACAGACTACCAGGATATAATGCTCACATGTTAGAAATGCTCACATTGGAGCATTTTGGAGTTATTTCAAAGTTAGATATTTATAATAAAATTTAGTCAGAACCAGATAATAAAATAATAAATTATTATAAGCTTATTAGAAATTGTTTTCTCTCAGACATGATGTCGTTAGAAATGGTATTCCTCCACTTACTGGGAATTTGAGCTGCCTAACTTAAACTTCCTCAGAAGGAAGATGGGGCAATCTACTCCCATAGTGATACTGCCTTGGAAACCCAAAGAGGGGTCGCTATGAGTCAGGTCTG
>NW_006921922.1:3068778-3095164 GCF_000298275.1 Orycteropus afer afer
AAAAAAAAAAAAAATTATACAAAGATAATTGTGCTGTTATATTTATAAATATATAAATATAAATGTAACTTGGCTATTCCTGAACCAAACATTGGATTTGTTACTTAGCTATTATTTTCTTTTCCCCATCTTCAGCTTGCCTTTTCCCATATTTTAGTACATGTGAGAAAGAGATACTAAGAGTTAAAGGGGATACATTTTATATCCCTTAATTTTTATTTATTTATTAATTTTTTAATTGTGATTTGGGTGAAGATTTACAGAGCAAATTCATTTTCCATACAGCAGTTCACACTCACTTTGTCTCATAACATTGACCACAGTTTACCACAATGCAACAGCTCCCCTCCCACTTCCTCCCCACAGTTACCTCTTCCCAGTGTCCATCCCTCCATGCACTCCTGCCCCCTGAGCTGTCTCCCTATGCATAAGCACCCTTTCTTTCTCCCATTATTGTTCTAAGTAGTGTATCTACCTGAGGTAAATGTTCAACTCATATGCCTGTCTTTTGTTTGGCTAGAAACCATAGGTATGGGTTCAATTCCAGACCTGAAGAGCAGCTAGGGGCCATAGTTTCAGTAGTTCCACCACCAGGCTCTATCAGACCAGCAAACCTGCCCCCCCCCCTTTTTTTCTCCAAATGACTTTGAGTTTTCTTCCACATTTGTTCCTCTCTATCAAAGATCTTCTACATAGATCCCCTTCCAAGTGGTATATCCCTTAATTTTATCTTTAAAATGTATCTTCTTTCTTTTCATGATGGTAGTCTTCACAGCATAAATAAATGTATAACTTAGATTGGAAATATAAGGGCATGAATTGCTAGTGGCACCCAGTTAGCTCAATCATGTTACAGTATTCTTGAAACAAGGTTATTGTCTTTGTTGAAAATTAATATTTTACTGAATACATGTGACTTTGGTCATGCTACCAGGAAGGACTCTGGCGAAGGATATCATGCTTGGCAGAGTAGAGAGTCACCAGAAAAGAGGAAGACCCTCAATGAAATGGATTGACATAGTAGCTACAACAATGGGTTCAAGCATTGAAATGATTGTGAGGATGACACAGGACCTGGCAATATTTCATTCTATTGTACATAAGGTCACTATGACTTGAATCCAACTCAGTGGCACCTAACAACAACCTGTGAACCTATTTGGAATTGTTTGCTTAATATTAACATGAAAAGAGTAATAGTTCTTTTCACTTAAAAATTGTCTTTAAAAAAATTTTTAAATTTTACTATTCTGTTAGATTGGAAAATAAACCGTATTTGTTAGTGTTTATGTAGATAAACCTTATCAACTGTGAAGCTATTAACTGTAAAGAGGAAGTCACAGCAGGGATGAGGCAGGAGAATCATTGCCAACAGTATTCTTATTGGTGACTGCCAATTTTACATGAAAAAAGATATCTGAGATCTAAAATGTTTAATGTTCAGATTAATTAAAATTTACTCATCATTTTTCCCAGATAAATCTTTACTCATGTGTTATTCCTAATCTACTGAAATAATTCTAACATAATTAATAAGCAGGATATGATAAGCTATATATACTATTTTTGATTATACCCTAAAGATTACTTTAAAACCTTTATTAGATTTTATAAAGTCATACATGAGTAAGAATATGCTTGATTAGTTTTTATAGCTATTAATAGTTAATAACCTAGCTCTTAAAATTAAAGAAGTAAACATATTTCATGAGGAAAGTACTCAGACTATATGGAATTCATGTTAGAATCAGTTCATATTTTAACCCATATTATTTACTTTGGTTTCTCTGCCAGCATTTGAGTATTTTAAAATTTTCCTCTTCAGTTTCCTTTCCTGTATTTATGTGTATAATCCTGATTGTGCAACCCAATTTCACTTAATATTGTTGTGTCTTAATCCTTTTCTCCCCTTGAGCATGCCCAATGTTATTTTCAAATGTGTAACATTGTGATAATAAATATATTAAAATAGGACCCTCTAGCTTCTTATCTGAATTTTGAAAATGGCTTGTGAAGAGTAATTTTTTTTTAATATACAGAGTGAAATGGACATAAATTAGCCATAGTTATTTTAGCTGCCTTTACTAAACTTTCCCCAAAAAAGAAATTAAAATGAAACTAATACATAATCAGCAAGTGTCATATGAAGTGTGATATTGTTTTTCTCTAAACACAGACACTTTTTGAGTGAAAGAGGGCAGTGGTAATAATTATTTCAAGATCACAGCGTACCCCCCAGGACCAGAAAAAAACCTTATTTCATTTTTAATGTAGGGAATCTATGAAATAAAGATTCAATACATAGGTTTATTGAATCTCTAAACTAGTACGTTATTTGAGTCATGTTTCACATTTCTGAAACCTATTCCTAATTTTAAGTTATATGAGTAATGCATTGTTTCTTCATCCCTTATATGTCTTGTTTCCAAGGTTGGCCTAGGAATAAGCTTGAAAGCTATGGTTTTGATGATATGGTATTTCAAATTTAAACACAGCAGGTCACATTTTTATACAAGACTGATCTTTAAAGGGTATGATGGATAGAGAAAAAATATTTCAAACCTCAAAGAAATACTATATAATGTTTCAATAATGTAAGTTATCATTCAGATTAAAGAGTAATCTTCATCTCAATATTCCTTGAAATGACTTCTAGAGATGATTTTATAGAGATTATAGTGAGCTGATAAAGAGATGAAAGAATGTCATATTTTCCTTGATTTTTGACAGAACATGGACAATAGAATATTTTCTGTTTTTACTTTATATTAATTGCATTGAAACAGAAAGGGTTTTATTGCTTGTAGATTAGAAATTCATTTCCTAGAGGTCAAAATATAAATACTAAAAAGATAGGGAGATGAGATGATGAATGTTTACATACAGTCATCATTAGCAATGAAAATGCAAAAACTAATTGTCAAAATTTTATAAGAGAAATAGTAATTTTATCACTCTAATGCTCATTATATTAAAGTGCCACTGAACACAGGATTATTCTGTATTACAGTGACGCTAGATGCTCTTTTAAAGAAACTCCAAAATTTCAGTTGCTTAATACAAACATTTAAGTTTTGCTCATATAAATATTCAGAATAGATGCTTTAGCAAGTGGGTTCCTTTTCTTTGGAAATCAAAGAACCAGTGATTCTTCAAACATATGATTACTACTACTTTCCTTACGGGTTGCAAGTTATTGGAATGCTGACAGCACAGCAGACAGGTTGATGGAAGAAATTCAGAGGAAGTCTAACAACTCTATAAATGCTAGGCCATGAAATGTTCCTCTTTTCTTCCAATCACAATTCATTGTTAAGAACTGGTTATATGCTTATGCCTAATGAGGGTACTCTGCTAGCTCATGATTTAGCTAGGCAGTCACTCCTTACAGTGTGAAATAATGAACATGAGCTTTTATTGAACCACTTGCTGTCTCTACCATAGTACCTATGGTAAATTACATTGTATAAATGCCAGTCAAAATCTAAGTATTAACAAGTCAAGTTACAAGTGGGGGCCATTTTGGATATTTAAAGTGACCGAGGGTGCAGCCATTTTGAATGATTACAAGCGGTGGCCATTTTTGGATTTTAAAGTGATAGCATTCTCATTTGGACTCCAGGGACCTAAGATTAGGCAATGTTTGCCAAGTTCAGCAGGGACATACAAGAGAATGACAACAGGAAAGGAAACAGGTAGTGAGTGTCTAAGTGCTGTCAACTAGTGAATAGAGGAGCACAGTACAGTACCCTGCTTTGCATAGATAACATATAAACAAAACCAAACAAAAATTGTGGGCAAGTCACTCCAACATACAATCACCAATTAAATTTATACACAAAAACATCACAATGCCTCAGAAAAAAAACAGAACATCAGAGTCCACACAAAGAAGCAAGATAAAGCAGGAGAAACAAGGGACCAGGATACATACCCAAAACATATCCCTGAGGAAGATGCAACACTGGAATTCCCTGATAAGAAATTCAAAAGAATTATATTTAGGTATCTTCAAAAGATTGAGAGACAGATCAAGGAAAATGAAGTAAACCCTAGAATTTTGGAAGAAAATCCAAGAACAAAATGACAAAATCAATGAAAAACTAAAAAGGATTCAAAATCTACAATAGAAATCCAGAAGATTAATACTAAATTGTCAGAAATAGATAACACATTGAAAGGGCAAAGAAGTAGAAATGATGCAGTGGAAGACAGAATTAATGAGATTGAAGACAAATACATGAATACTTCTTTGGAAAGGGATCAATAAGGAAAAAGATCAAAACAAAATGAAGAAAGTCTAAGGTTCATGTGGGATACCATGAAAAGGAATAAGCTATGTGTCTTTGGAATTCCAGCACAGGAAGAGAAAAATAAAACTGCTGAGAAAATTGTCCAAGATTTGTTGGAAGAGAACTTCTCTGATATGATGAAAGTGAGAATACATCCATTCAGGAAGTCCAATGAACCCCAAACAGGATAGACCCTAAAAGAAAATCACCAAGACATCATAATCAAAATTACCAAAACCAAAACAAAGAAAGAATCATGAGAGCAGCATGGGAAAAAAGAAAAGTTACCTACAAGGGGCAACCAATAAGAGTAAGCTCAGATTTCTCTGCAGAAACCATGCAGGCAAGAAGACAGTGGGATGGTATATATAAAACCCTGAAAGAGAAAAATTTCCAACCAAGAATTATGTACCCAGAAAAATTGTCCTTCAAATATGAAGGTGAAATTAGGAGATTTCCAGATAAGCAGAAATTAAGGGAATTTGTTAAAACCAGACCAACCTTACAAGAGATGCTAAAGGGAGTCCTTTGGACAGAGAAGCAACAATAGGAAACAACAACTGACCATTAACACACATGATGATATAACCCAGAAACCAACTCAGCTGTGGAAGTATCCAAAGTAAATAACCCTACATGATTGTAAACAGGGAACCAGAGACATCAATTGACAAATGAAGAGAACTACAAACAAAAAAGAGGGAAAAAACTGTGTCGTTACAGAACTTCTAGATGGTAGGGATGTCAAGACAAGTACAAGATAGAACGGACTGTTATAAACTTGGGAAGAAAACTATGTATCACAAGATAACCTCAAAGAAAAATGATAAACCTTCACGTCAAAACAAAAAATGGACCAGCACAAATATTTAGCAAACACTAAAACAATAGTGGCCCTGGAGCATGGCTTCAGGCCTAAGGTAAGGTCGCCTGCCAAGCACAAGGCTGGCGGTTCAAACCCACCAGCCACTCCTGGCTGCATCAGACCTGGCCGTCTCTTTCTCCACTAGGTCATCCTTAGGAACTCAAGGAGGGCTCACTAGGAGTCTGATGCAGTCAATTGGGAGGTGTGGTTTCTTTAGGAGCTCTGGTAGCATAGTGCCTAAGCCACTTGACTGCTAACCAGAAGGCTGCTGGTTCAAACCCATCAGCCTCGCCTCAGAAAGAAGGTTGGGCAATCTTACTTCTGTAGTGATAGTGCCTTGGAAATTTAAAGAGGGGTCGCTATGAGTCGGAGCCGACTTGATGGCACATAACAACAACAACACAAAACAATAGCAACAAAGGAAATGATAACAAGATTCATAAACAAAATGGGCTCAGCATAGAAAATTATATGGAACAAAGAAATCGACATCATGACAAAGCACATAACAAAAATGACAGCACAAATTCATATTTGCTTATAATTACGTATCTGGCAAGGGACTTATCTCTAAGATTTATAGAAAACTCCAATGCCTCGACACCAAAGGAATTAACAATCCAGTTGAAAAATGGGCAGGAGATACGAATAGGCACTTCACCAAGGCGGATATTCAGGTGGCCAGGTAATACATGAAGAGATGCTCATAATCACTGGCCATCAAAAGAGATGAAAATCAGAACAACAGTGAGATACAGTCTCACCCCAGCACTGATGGCAAGGTTCAACGAGAAAGAAAATAACAAACACTGGCAGGGATGTGGAGAGATTGGGACTTTCAAACACTGCTGGTGGGACTGTGAAGTGTTACAACCAATGTAGAAAGCAATATGGTGATTCCTTAGAAAGCTGTAATTGGAGATACCATTTGTCCCAGCAATCCCATTACTAGGAATATATTCTAGAGAGGTGAGAGCCAGGACAGGAACAGATATATGCACACCCATGTTCATCACAGCACTATTTACAATAGCAAAAAGATGGAAAGAACCTATGTGCCCATCAGCAGAATGCATGACCAAACTATATGGTTCATACACATAATGGAATGCTATGCAGTGCTAAAGAATAATGTAGAGTCTGCAAAACACCGCATAATATGGATGAACTTGGAGGACATTATGCTGAGTGAAATAAGTCAATCACAGAAGGACAAATACAGTACTAGTTTGTTGTTGTGGAGGGTCAAGGAAAGATTTATATATATAGAAGGAAACTTTGTTGGTTACCAGGGGTGAGAAGGGGAGGGGAGGGAACACTACCAAAAAAAAAAAAAAAAAAGCAATGATCCATGACACTTTAGTTTTGTGTATTTCACTGTACCTAAATTATATTTCATAAAATACATTTTAAAAATGAGGTTTGATTAATTTTCTGGTTGGAAAATAATTCCCACTACTTCACATTATTAAAAAAAAAAAAAAAACAAACTTTTTTCTAGTTAGACTGAAATACGGCCAACTTAAACATATGATGAATACTTTAGAAAATAAAGCAGATACATGCAAACATTGCTATGAATTTTATCATTATCATTCTGTCTTTCACCCATGAGGTTATTGCAGATTTTATCAAATGAATCATTTACTGGTGGGAAGCATACTCTCTTTACCTCTGAAAGATCCCCAGGTGATAGGGTGCAGTAAATGACTCATTAGAAGCCAGAAAGAACAGAGAAGAAAATGCAACAGAAAGTAGGCAGTAAAAGGCATAATGTTTTTTTCTGTGTTTTATTCCACAAATGAATACTTTTTCTTATTTGTTGGATCAATTAAAAATACAAGGAGTCTTTAGCTGCTTAAAAATAGTTTGCATAATGTTACACAATTTGCTTGCACCTAGTGATACAATGGTTGAGAACTTGGCTCATAACCAAAAGGTGCAGAGTTTGAACCTAGCAAGCAGCTCTGCAGGAGAAAGATCCGGTGATCTGCTCCAGTAAAAATGACAGCCTATGGGCCAGTTCTATGCCGTCACATGGTAACTATGAGTTGAAGTCAACTCAATGAGTCCTAACAACAATAACAAGTTGATTATTACTTTTAGTAGATAGAGGAACACCCTGAGACAAAAGTAAAATAGCACAGATACTTAAGAAAAGACCTTAAGGGCAAAAACCAATGTCTTTCTGTTCTGGGAAAGTGTATTAAGTTGCTGTCTACTAAAAAGTGAATTTAGGCTTTTGAACCTAATTTGCAGAATAAAGAGCCATTAATAGATTTCACTACTCTGAAAACTGATCAATTATTTATTATTCTATATGGAATGTCTGAAGTGCTGTGTGTGTCACTTTAGTCTAACCAATTAGAACATGAAATTGGCAGCCCATGGTAGGTTGCAGCAGGTGCAACCCACAGTGCATGACTGGGAACAGCAAAAAACATAATGGGAGAAACAGACGGAGACATCGTAAAGCTTCTTTAAAACTTAAAAGAGTGACTTTTTTTTTTTTTTTTTAATTCTAGACATCCTAAAGTATGATATAGGATATCCATATTCAATTTGAAGTAATTCAACAAAAATATTAAATGTACTGGTCCGAATCAAGCCAAACTCACTGCCATTGAGTCAATTCTGACTCATAGTAACCCAGTAGGACAGTAGAACTGGCTTCACAAAGTTTCCAAGGCTGTAAATTTTTATGAAAACAGACTACCTGAGGTTTCTCCCGTGGAAGAGCTGGTGGATTGGAACTGCTGACCTTTTGGTTTGCAACAGAATGCTTTAACCACTGCACCACCAAAGCTGCTAAAGGAACAGGTCAGCTCCTTAAATTAAACTACTGTATCTTATCCCTTACTCTGGCCTTCACAGTACATGATTGAAACTCTCAACTCTTATCTTACTTCATTGGCTGCTGGTTCCGATGCTTAGTGCATTCATTCCATACATTGTGGCTCTGAGTTTGTTCTTTTGTTACCTATTCTCTAGCTTGATCTGCATAATCTTTTTTGTTGTTGTTGTTATGTGCCATGGAGTCATACCTGACTCATAGTGACCACTCCTTAGGTTTCCAATGGAGTAACACTACAGAAGTAGATTGTCCATCCTTCCTTCCGAGGAGTGGCTGGTAGGTTTGAACCGCCAGGCTTCTGGTTAGCAGTCAAGTGCCTTACCACTGTGCTGCCAGAGCTCCAGCATAATCTTTAAAGCTGACTTAAATAAGAACATACTTTTTATTTCTCCTGTTCTTAAATATATGCAATATAAACACCATTTCCTTTTGGGATAATACATGTAAGAACATGACATAAAATTCTATGTTTTAAAAATTTTGACTGTTTTCTAAGGATTGTTTTATGTTTGAAAAATTAGTCAAGAGAGGGTCCTGTTTACATCTTGTGCAGCTAGATTATATATTTATAATAATATAGTACAAACTGAGGTATAAATATAGGAATATATGATCTATAAAACTGAGCAATGTGGTAGCAATACTTCAACTTGATACTAGTGAGTGCAAGATTCCAACTGTGTTCTAAGAGGTTCATATAAAATTCCTGTATGCTGCGTATAAAAATCATCAGTGTAAATTTGTCTAAAATGTATTAGCATGGAAGCTTTATGGATAACATATTCATTTTTCACACATTTAAATATTACAGCCTAGGAAACCATAGGGGGCAATTCTTCTGTGTCACATGGGATTGCTATGTATTGAAATTCACTCAAGGGCACCGAACAACAACATTGAACAAAATTGGAAAAAAAAATGTAGTATTCTACTCAAAGGAAATAAAATACCTGTAGTTGAGAGAATATTTTAACATTAAAAAGCCCTTGTAATATTTTCAGTATTCACAGCTACTAGCCAGTACAGAATTAAAGTTGTCTGTATATTAGAAGACTCCGAGGCTGCCAGCTACTACTCAATATAGTGCACTCACTAATAGCATTATGTATGCTTACATTGAGAGCAGCATCAAAAAAAATTGAATTTAACTCAAGTGACCAAGTTCAGAAGGATGCCTTTCCAAACTTTGTAGCATGCAGTGCAGAAAGCGATTTATCTTATTAAGCAACTGCTGTTGTCTGCTCTAAGGCAGCTGATGCTTAAAGTTACTACTCATTCTGTGTGCTATTCATTCCTTTGCAGATACTTTCACTGCAGGATGTCAACAATGATTTGAGATCCTGATGACTGAAATATAAAAGCCAGTGTCTGATAGTTTCAACACACTGCACTCGATTCAAACCTTTAGCTTAGTGATCATTCTATTGCTAGGAGAATTAAGGTAAATACAGCAAGCCTAATAGAAGATCCCTTGGAAAACATCCACAGTGCCAAAGAAGGATATATTTCATGTAAAATAATGTGCACTTCATTCAGGACTCTATTTAAACATTACCTCATGAAAGGGGTCTTCTTTGACTTTGTCTAAAATAACAGCCTCACCCCATTAGACACATTTATCGTTTGATTTTCTTACCCTGATTTTTCTTCAATTATCAGAACCAATCAGTATAACTTTTTTATTATCTCGCCCAACAAGAAAATCAGTTCTATGAAGGTAGAGATTTTTTCCTTTTTATTCTTTGTTTTATATCAGTGCCTAAAGCATTGCCTGGATCATAAAAGATATTTTTTTAAAAAAATACTAATAATAAATGCATGAATTATATGGAGCAAAAAGGATTGCATTACTCTTCTATCTCCCTGAAACTAAAGTAAGGAGTTCTCTATCAGCAAGCTTAGGTTATGGAACAAGTATTCAAAAAACATTTTATAATGAAAAAGAAGCTCTTAATTTACAGCAGGATGATAAAAAAAAAAACGAGGACGTTTTGAAAAGGAAAAATAATATTAACATGAAATATTTAAATAACTGATAAATTCATATTTCAAAATTCATATTAAAAGGTGTTCTGTACTTCAGATTGTCCCTGAACAAAGCAAAGCATGAGTAGTTTGTATTTCCACTGAGCCTTGTAGTGGTGTCTATTTAGTATATACATTATTAATTTAAATATTTCTTTACTTCCTATCTATTCTTTCTAAACTGTAAATCCTAAAGTGAAAGATATATGCCCTAGTAATCATATATATATATATATATATATAAGCTCTGGTAGCATAGTGGCTAAGGCACTTGACTGCTCATCAGAAGGCTGGCGGTTCAAACCCACCAGCCACTCCTCGGAAGGAAGGTTGGGCAATCTACTTCCGTAGTGATACTGCCTCGGAAACCCAAGGAGGGGTCGCTATGAGTCGGGTCCGACTCGACGGCGCATAACAACAACAACTGTTCTAGTGAGGAACCTGTACACAGGCCAGGAGACTGTCATTTGCACAGAACAAGGGAACACTGAACGATTTGAAATCAAGAAAGGAGTGTTATCAGGGTTGTATCCTTTCACCATACTTATTCAATCTAAATGGTGAGCAAATAATCCGAGAAGCTGGACTATATGAAGAAGAAATGGCATCAGGATCGGAGGAAGGCTCATTAACAAACTGAGATATGTTGATGACACAACTTTGCTTGCTGAAAGTGAGGATGACTTGAAACACTTACTGATGAAGATTGAAGAATACAGTCTGCAGTATGGATTACAATTCAATATAAAGAAAACAAAAATTCTCACAACTGGACCTATAAGCAGCATCACAATAAATGAAGAAAAGATTGAGGCTGTCAAAGACTTCACATTACTTGGTTCTACAATCGATGCCAATGGAAGCAGCAGTCAGGATATCAGATGATGTACAGCACTCAGCAAGTTGTCTGCAAAGGACCTCTTTCAAATGCTGAGGAGAAAAATTATCTCCTTGAGGATTAGGGTGCACCTGACACAAGACATGATATTTTCAGTCACCTCATATGTATATGAGAGCTGGCCAATGAATAAAGAAGACCAAAGAAGAACTGATGCTTTTGAGATGTGGTGCTGGTGAAGAATTCTGAAAGTACCATGAACTCCTAAAAGAACTAACAAATCTGTCTTGGAGGAAGTACAGCTGGAATGCTCCTTGGGAGAGACAATGGCCAGACTTCATCTCACATACTTTGGTCATGTTGTCAGAATGGAGAAGGATGTCATGCTTGATAAGGTAGAGGGTTAACAAAAGAGGGGAAGGCCCTCAACTAGATGGATTGACACAGTGGCTGCAATGATGGGTTCAAGTATAGCAGGGATCGTGGAGCTGGCATGGGACCAGGAGTGTTCCATTCTGCTGTGCATGTTGTTGTTGTTGTTATGTGCCGTCGAGTCAAACCCGACTCATAGCGACCCTTCCTTTGGTTTCGAGGCAGTATCACTACGGAAGTAGGATTGCCCAACCTTCTTTCCGAGGAGTGGCTGGTGGGTTTGAACCGCCAGCCGTCTGGTTAGCAGGCAAGTGTCTTAGCCACTATGCTACCAGAGCTCCCATAGGGTCACCATAAGTTGGAGATGTCTCAATGGCACCTAACAACAATAACAACAACAACTGTCCTAGTGACAGTAAGTGAAAAGAAAATTAGCTGTTTGGAAGAATTAACAAAGAACCACTGAACAAAAAGCTTATGTTGGTTGTACTGAGAACAGTTAATATAATTAGAAAGATTTTTATTAATATTAAGTGAATAGTATTTTAATAAATGAGTGAAGAGAAACATTGCTAACACTTGATATGGTAAAAATTATAATGCGGATTTTTTTTAAAATGAAAATATCAAAATTAATAAAATTATATTTTCAATTTTTACTAATTTACCATAAAAAGTATTTTTCACAATTATAAATACTTAGATATTTCTGGCAATGAGACAGCTTCTTGAGGTCACCTGAACTTAGGGGTCAATGTCTTTCTTTAGAAAGAGCTCTGGTGGAGTAGTGGATAAGTCATTTGGCTGCTAACTAGAAGGTCAGCGGTTCAAACCCATGAGTCGCTCTGCAGGAGGAAGATGGGGCAATCTATTTCTGTAAAGATTTTCAACCCAATGGGGGCTGCCGTGTCATCACTGTAATTGAGTAATCTTCAGAAACAAATTTAATTTGGAACAGTATCATTATGGTCTCAATCTACGCTATTGAAATAAACTATAGAGTAGAAGAAGAATAGAGATAAGAGAATATGCTGGAAAAAAGGAAAAAGATAAGAATGCATTAATGAAGTTTAATTAACACCATACGACTACTATTAATACATATTCTTTGAAAGAAGTACATATTCCAAACATTGCAAAGCAGATTTTATTCCTTAAAAGATAATAAATAAATAATATATATGCCTGTCAAAACATCATAATAATTGATATGGGGTATTTTACTATTTACGTTATGTAAAAACAGAAGAAATATATCCTAAATTACCTAAGACGTGTGTGTGTGTGTGTGTGTGTGTGTGTGTATTTGTAATGTTACTCAGTTCTACTGTACCCAAAAGAAATTTTAGCTGTTTGTTCTTATCAGGCTCAGTGGCAGCACATTTTTTGATAACTTAGCAGAATGTAAATTTACCTCTTCTAGAGCTTAAAGTCCTTTGCTAGAACGTAAATAAGTCTTTTGAAATAGTTGGTATAGTATGAGTGAAGAAAAAAAGAAAATGACTTAAGTTTCAGAGAATGTCTCTAGAAGTTTCAAGTGTGAACTGCAGTGGTTGTGCTTTGAATGGCACCCTGGTGGCCAGAAGACAGCAATGAGCCACCCTATGAGTTTCAATTACTAGCTAAGAGAAGTTTGGACACTAGGGGGAAAAAAAAAAAAAGGTAAAAAATCTCATAAAAGTTGCAAAAAATCCCATAGCATGACAACAATAAAGTATCTATAACAAATTCTTCAAAAGCCTAGGGATAAAGCCAGCAAACAAAAGCAGACCATTTCAAACGTGGATATTGAATAACATGGAAATTTCTTTATAAGATAGTATCTTTTTCCATAGAAAATAATCATTTTCTTGATTTTGATTTTCTAACACTTAATGAATTAAAAAATAGTGGGAGGAAAAAAGTGTTTGTTAGTAGTACTTTAAAGGTTATAATAATAATAAGTCAAGTACAAAGAACAAAGCAATTATGAGAGGAGGTTAATTTATTCAGTTATGTAACCCAAGGAAACAAAACACAGATAAGCTCTTATTATAGGTTTAAAAGTAATCCCTGACCCCATGGTATGTTATGAGGTGGTTTTAGTATGAAAATAATGAAATAGAAATAGATGTTGAAATAATGGTAAAGCCTTATAAAGTTTACAGGATTACTCTAGTAGGTTATGAAGATAGCCAGAGATTTTTTTACCCCTTTTTATTTTGCTCCTTTATCTATGTGAATTTGCAAGTCATCCTTTAAAGAAGTGACATCCATCTCTATCTTCACAAATTGAATCTGGAGTTGCCCAATAACTTACTTTAGCTAGTAACTCATTAACAAAATGTGAGTCAAGCAGGAACTTGAACAATATTTGCTCATTGGGTGTCACTCTCCTTTTTTTTTTTTTTCCCCTATGTATAATGTTAAGACAGGCATATAAAGAAGCCAGAATTATAGAATTATAGTGTTGAATGAATGAAATATCAAGTAAAGCTCAGATGAAGAATCCCACTTGACCACCCTTCCTCCAAACAAACTTTGCCCACCACTTGAAATACTATTCTATCAAGTCCCATCTAAGCAGGCTCAGTTCAGAAAAAGACATTTGCCTGATTTACAGAATTATGAGGTTTAATAAATGTTTGCTGTCTTAAGTTTTGAGCTTATTTGTGGGAGTGAAACAGTTGAGACAGCAATTTGGTGCACTAATTGGTTAACACTATTAACATTTAAAAACCAAAAAACAAACTCACTTAAAAAGGATAATAAAATAATAGCCAACATTTTTAACACCAGATTAAAAAGAATGCAAGAAATTTATTAATTAAGCATATCAATTTTATGGTTCCTTCAAATTCATTCTGTTTTATACCATTATACCTCTGCTATTAGAAATAATTTTGTGAATTTTTTAAATATAATATCTCTTTCAGGAAATGCTCTCTAAATTTCAAGGTTAAGCTAAGAACTTCTTTCTGATTCCAAAGAATCTTGATCACATCTCAATCCTAGAACTATGATTCATCCAAGCTGACACATATTTTTTGGGCAATGCATAGGAAGACCAAAGAAGAGTTGATGCTTTTGAGTTGTGGTGTTGGCATAGAACGCTGAAAGTACCATGGACTGCCAGAAGAACTAACAAAGCTGTCCTGGAAGAAGTGCAGCCAGAATGCTCCTTGGAAGAAAGAATAGCTAGACGTTATCTCAGCTATTTTGGTCATGTTGTGAAAAAGGACCATTCCCTGGAGAAGAGTTTTATGCTTGGTAAAGTAGAGGGTCAGTGAAAAAGGGAACGACTCTAGATAAGAGAGAGTGACAAAGTGGCTGTGACAATGAGCTCAAGCATGACAACAATTGTGAGGATGATACAGGAATAGAAAGTGTTTTTTTTTTTTTTTTCTGCCGAACATAGTGTTACTGTGTGTTGAAATTGACTTAACGGCACCTAACAACAGCAACAATCTATGTTGAGGAGCTCTGGTGGTGCTGTAGTTAAAGCATTGGGCTGCTAACCAAAAGATCAATGATTCAAACCCACCAGCTGCTCCCCAAAAGAAAGATGAGGCAGTATGCTTCTGTAAAGAGCTATATCCCTGCAAAGTCTCTTGTGCAGTTCTACTCCATCCTATGGGATCTATATGAGTCATAATTGACTCAGTGGCAATGGGTTTTGGTTTTGGTTTTGTTCATCTACAATATTGAGCTGAATTTCTTAGGCTAAACTCTCTAATTTGGCTGAAATGGAATAATCAGAAACACTCTAGGTAAATAATGAAAGTAGGTAGACAATCAAGCAGGATTTATAACAACAATTAACCAAAGTAAATATTCATGCTTGGGAAAGGAAATATGAAAAATTCAAGCTATGTCAAGAACCTAGAGTTCAAAAGAAAAAAAAAAATGTTGGGCTGTTAAGCAATCAACACTGAAGAAACTTGATTTAGGATCAGATGCTTTTTTAATTCTTTGTCATCTTGAATATGCCTTGTTCTATAGATGCAGTGGTTTTTAAAGGGAAAGAGCTTTCTGATATAGTAGTAGAGGACCTGATTTGGCTGTTGTTATGTTGTTGCTAGGTTCCATTGAGTCATCTCTGACTCATAGCGGCCTCATGTACAGCAGAACGAAACACTGCCTGGTCCTGTGCCAGCCCCATGATCCTTGCTATACTTGAGCCCATTATTGCAGCTACTATATCAATCCATCTCGTTGAGCACCTTCCCCTTTTTTGTTGTCCCTCTACTTTGCCAAGTATGATATCCTTCTCCAGGGAATGGTCCCTTTTTACAACACGGCCAAAGTAGGTGAGACGAAGTTTGTCCGTTCTCGCTTCTAAGGAGCATTCCAGCTGTACTTCTTCCAGGACAGATTTGTTAGTTCTTTTAGCAGTCCAAGGTACTTTCAGCATTCTTAGCAAAAACCACAACTCGAAAGCATCAACTGTTCTTTGGTCTTCCTTTTTTATTGTCCAGTCCTCACGTGCATAAGAGGCATTTGAAAATACCAAGACTTGTGTCAAGCATACTGTTCTGATTACCCAGTGCCACTCTGACAAGAAATACACCACAAATAGGATGGCCTTAACAAACAGGAGTTTATTCTTATAGTTTGGAGGCTTTAATTCCAAGTTCAAAGTGCCAGGCTCTAGGGGCTGGGTGAAAGCCCCTCAACCTTGGGGTCCAGCTCTGCCTCCTGCTCCCAGCCCACTGGAGCTAGAGGTGTTTCTTCACTCAGACAGCTGCTGGCTGCTGAGGCTGAGAAGCCCCAAGGTTGACAAGTAAAAAGGCACAGTCCCAATGTTACCAAACCACATGGCAGGCCATTAATTTAAGTCCATTGTAAGTACCAAGGTCGGCAGAGCATGGCAGGCTGCTGAGCAATGACATGGCTAAATGCAGGGTCCATGCATGCCATAAGTTAGAGACAATTCTCAAAGCTTCTCCTTATATACAGAAAGCAGACCACATACCCAAAGGCAGATACTCGGCACTCCCAGTAGATTCCACCATGGAGATGATTACCAGTCTCATCATGGGGAATACTACATCCAGCTGACCAGCCACTCAACTAGGCCTAGCCAAGTTGACATACAAACATAACAATCACACATACTTTAGTCTTCAAGGAAATATCTTTGCTCTTCAGCACTTGAAAGAGGTCCTTTGGAGCAGATTTGCCCAACGGTATACGATGTGTGATATCTTGACTGCTGCTTCCCTTGGTGTTGATTGGAAAACCAAGTAATATGAAGCCTTTGACAACTTCAATCTTTTCTTCATTTGTCATGATACTGCTTATTGGTTCCATTGTGAGGATTTTAGTTTTCTTTATATTGAGGTGTAATCCATACTGAAGACTGTAGTCTTTAATCCTCATCAGTAAGTGCTTCAAGTTATCTTCACTTTCAGCCAGCAAAGTTGTGTCATCTGCATAATGTAGGTTGTCAATGATTCTTCCTCCAATCTTGATGCCACATTCTGCTTCATATGGTCCAGCTTCTCAGATTATTTGTTCAGCATACAGATTGAATAAGTATGGTGAAAGGAAACAACCTGATACACTCCCTTCTTGATTTTAAACCATGCAGTGTCCTCTTGTTCTGTTCAAACAACAGCCTTCTGGTCTGTGTACAAGTTCCTCATGAGCACAATTAAGTGTTCTGGAATTCCCATTCTTCTCAAATTTATCCATAATTTGTTATGATCCACCCAAATTTATTGCCTAGTCAATAAAACAGAAGTAAACATCTTTCTGTTATTCTTTGTTTTGAGCCAAGATCCATCTGACATCTACAATGATATCCTTCATTCCATGTCCTCTTCTGAATCCAGCTTGTATTTCTGGAAGTTCTCTGTGAATATACTGCTGTAACTGTTTTTTGAATTATCTTTAGTAAGATTTTTCTTGGGTGCAATATTAATGATATTGTTTGATAAGTTCTACATTCTGTGGGATCACTTTCTTTGGATGGGTACAAATATGAATCTTTTCCTGTCAAATGGCCAGGTAGTTGTTTTTCAAATCACCTGGCATAGCAAGTGAGTGCCTCTAGTGCGGCATCTGTTTGTCGAAACATCTCAATGGGTGTCCCGTAAATTCCAGGAGCCTTATTTTTCGCCACTTCTCTCAGTGTAGCTTTGACTTCTTACTTCAATACAATTGGTTCTTTATCATATCCCACCTCCTGAAATGGATGAACATCAACCAATTCTTTTAGGTACAGTGACTCCACATATTCCTTCCATCTTCTTTTGATGTTTCCTGCATTATTCAATATATTGCCCATAGAATCTTTAAATATTACAATGCAAGGCTTAAATTTCCTCTTCATTTCTTTCAGCTTGAGAAATGCTGAGTGTGTCTTCTCTTTGGCTTTCCAACTCCATGTCTTTGCATATTTCATTATAATAATTGGCTTTATCTTCTCAAGCTGCTCTGGGAAATCTTCTGTTCAGCTTTTATCTTGTCATCTTTCATCTTGTCATTTCTTCCATTTGCTTTAGCTACTCTCTGCTCAAGGGCAAATTTCAGTCTCTTCTGACATCCATTTTGGTCTTTTCTTCCTTTCTTGTCTTTTTAAAGCCCTCTTACTTTCTTCATGGATGATGTTCTTGATGTCATCCCACAGTTCCTCTGGTTTTCCATCACTGGTGTACAGTGTATCAAATCTGTTCTGTAAATGGCCTCTAAATTCAGGAGGGATATTATCAAAGTGATATTTTGGTTCTCGTGGACTCATTTTAATTGTCTTCAACTTCAACTTGAACTTGCATATGACCAGTTGATGGTGTGTTCCACAGTCAGTTCCTGGCCTTGTTTTGGCTGAAGATATTGAGCTTCTCCGTATGTAGTCAATCTGATTCCTGAGTACTCCATCTGGTGAAGTTGACCTGTGTAGCCACCATTTTTGTTGTTGAAAAAATGTATTTGGAGTGATTAAGTCATTTCTCTTGCAAAATTCTATCATGTGGTCTACAGCATTATTTCTATCTCCAAGGCCAAATTTTCTAACTACTGGTGATTTTTCTTTGTTTCCAACTTTTGCATCCCAGTCACGAGTGATAATCAGCACATCTTGATCACAATGTTTGATCAGTTTCAGAGTGCAGAAGTTGATAAAATCTTCAATTTCCTCATCTTTGGTTTTGATGGTTGGTGTGTAAATTTGAATAATAGTAGTATTAACTGGCTTTCCTTGTAAGTGTATAGATATTATTCTATCACTCACAACATTATACTTCAGGATAGATCTTGAAAAATTCTTTGTGACGATGAATGCCATGCCATTCCTCTTCAATTTGTCATTCCTGGCATAGTAGATCATATGGTTATCTGATTCAAAATGACCAAACTTGTCCATTTCAGCTCATTAATGTCTAGGATACCAGTCTTTGTGTGTTCCATTTCATTTTTGACAACTTCCAACTTTCTTAGATTCATACTTCGTACATTCCATGTTCCGATAATCAATGGATGTTTGCAGCTGTTTCTTCTCATATTGAGTCATGCCACTTCAGAAAATGGAGGCCCTGAAAGCTCTACTTTATCCATATCATTAAGTTAGGCTTTGGTCTGGTGAGACAGTCATATTTTGAATGCCTTCCAACCTTAGGGGCTCATCTTTTGACATGTATTAGACAGTGTTTCAGGGCTATTCATAAAATTTTCCAATAATATATCAGACATTGTTTCACTACTATTCATAAGGTTTTCCCTAAACAATTCTTTGAGACATGGATGGCCTCTTTCTTCTTCCAAATCTGTCTCAGTCTGGAAACTCCACCAAAACCAGTCCACAATGGGCATCCCTACTGCCACAGCCTCCAGCCTCACAGCAACATGCAAGCCACCACACTACGGCAAACTGACAGACAAGTAAGTTTGTCTCCCTTTGCTGATCCAACCACTTCGCTTACCTCCTGGGCTTCCACCTACTTGTTCCTGCCAGCCCTGTCTGCCAAACCTCCCTGCTGCTTGGGACTGTCCCCACCCTCCTTACATGTTCAGGCCTCCCACCGTGTCTTGGCAGGAAGTGCTAAAAGAAAATACTTTGGGTTTGTGGGTATAAGAAAATGGTAAATGGAGAAAAAAGTTAGAGGAAGGGGAAAGAGATAAGGAAAATAAGAATGTACTCAATCAATGACTAAATATTTCAAATGACAGCATTTGTTTTAACAATGTGAATATCCAAATTGATAAGAATCATCATTGTCGTCGTTATGTGCCATTGAGTTGGACCTGACTAATATTGACTCCTCCTTCGGTTTCCAAGGCAGTATCATTATGGAAGTAGATTGCCCAGCCTTCTTTCCAAGGAGTGGGTGGTGGGTTTGAACTGCCAGCCTTCTGGTTAACAGTCAATTTCCTTAGGCACTATGCTACCAGAACTCCCAGTAAGAATCATATTAAATAAAAAAGAGTATAGTAGCATAGTGCCTAAGGCACTTGACTGCTAACCAGGAAGCTGGTGGTTCAAACCCACCAGTCACTCCTAGGAAGAAAGATGGGGCAATCTACTTCCGTAGTGATACTGCCTCGGAAACCCAAGGAGGGGTCGCTATGAGTCGGGTCCCACTCCACGGCACATAATAACAACAACAACAACATACTGTTTATATGTAAGAATATTATCTTACATATCCAACTATAAAAATAAATCAAATACCATTCTAATTAATGAATGGAAGCTCTGGTAGCATAGTGCCTAAGGCAATTGACTGCTAGTCAGAAGGCTGGTGATTTCAACCCATCAGCTACTCCTCAGAAGGAAAGTTAGACAATCTACTTTGGTAGTGATACTGCCTGGGAAACCCAAAGAGGGGTCACTATGACTTGGGTCTGATTCGAGGGCACATAACAGCAACAACAACAACTAATGAACAACATAGACTGTCTGCATTTTGTAATCAAATCCCTTAGGAATCATGCTAATTCTATATTTAGTCTACAGATCTAGATTTTCATGAGATTTAATAAGGACAAACAGTGTTCATTAAATCTTAAAAATAAGAATTTATTTTAGAAAGAAATCAAAGTAGGATAATATATATATATTAACATTCCAGTTTAATTAATAATATTTTACATTCTAGATACCAAAGTAAGAGAATGTATTTAAAATATAGAAGCTTATTGGTTATATTAATCAATTTATATAGTATAGGAAACAAAACTGAAAGTAAGAAGTTAGTGTTACATAGCCAATCTTTCCTATTTAATATATCAGTCAAAGTTAAAATGGAAGTCTTTGTCAACTTGGGAGTTTCTACTTACTAGCTGTATAATGTCTCATTGGAGAATGTCACTGTTAAGCAAAAAATAGTAATAACAAAGGTCTGTAGAGTGTTCTAAGAAGAAGAAACAGTAGAGCCAATGTCCTTTCAAGGAACTTAAATACTTCATTTAAAGTGTGTAATTGGAGCGAAGAGCACAAAGTGAGCAGTGAGTACACAATGAAGCTAGAGATTCAGGTAGCATGCAATTTATGAAGGGTCTTCCTGACCACATTACGACATTTTTGGTTAATCCTTCAAACAGTACATGTCAATTGAATGTATTTAAACAATGCTGCAAGATAATCTAGTAAATTTGTATTTTGAAATGACTTGCCTGGCTCATCAGAGGAGTTTAATGGTAGTATATCCAGAGTAGATTTACAGATTGGATTCAGGAAGCAACTATTGTAGGCTATTAGGCTAGTTATTAGAGTCTAAGTGAAGGATGATGACAGTTGGACAAGTAGTGATGGATGGGATATAGGCTGCGAACCTAAGCAACATGTTCACGGTGACTTGTGTTGTTTTGTGCTGGTATTACTGAATAGGCAATACTAAGAAAGAAAAAGAAAAACTGGAAGAAGCCATGTTTGGACATGATTCATTTAGCAAATATTTATTGAGTTCTGTATTAATTATCTAGTGCTGCTATAACAGAAATACCACAAGTGGATAGCTGTAACAAACAAAAATTTATTCTCTCACAGTTCAGGAGAATGAAAGTTCAAATTCAGTGGGCCAGCTTTAGGAAAAGTCTCTCTGTCTGTCAGCTGTTGAGGAAGGTATTTGTCTTCTTTCAACATCAGTGGGCCCCATGTCTCTTGGAAATCTTCATGTGACTTGGTATCAATCTTTACCTGGCTGAAGGAGGTTCTTGGCATAAGAAATCCAGGCCCAAAGGGCATGCCTCATGTCCAGGTCTTCTTTCTTGGTGGTGCTGAGGTCTCTCCTCTACTGACATCTCTGTCCTTTTAACTCTTGTATTATAAAAGCTGATGTAGGTTACACCCCAGAGAAACTCTTTTTATGTCATATGAGGGCTGTGACCTGATTAGGGGTCTTTCCAACCTAATCCCCTTACAAATTATTGGCTGATCACTTCAGATCACATCATGGAGGATGATTATATAACTATATAACTTCTAAATTACATCATTACCTAACTGCCAAACCACTCAGAATCATGGGTCAGCCAAGTTGACACATTTTTTGGAAAAACAATTCATTCATGCTAAATGCCTACTTATGCCTTTCTCAGTTGAGTTTCTAAATGGTTTCCAAGTCATCTGTTTTCTGTAAAGAATTGATTCTTTCCTGTGCATCTAGAATGGTAAGTTTTGTAACATCCTTGGAATAATTGAGAAAGATAATCATGGCAGTTTTTGTAAGTGTTAATTAACCTGCAGAATTATGGTTGAGAAAGACTGGCTTACTCCATACTAGATATTATTCTCCTTATGCCTAAATATAGCGAATGAGAAGTTATTGCTGTTGTTAGGTGCCGTCAAGTCATCTCTGACCCATAGTGATACTATGCACAGCAGAAGGAAACACTGCCTGGTCCTGTGCCAGCCTCATGATTCTTGCTATACCTGAGCCCATCATTGCAGCCACCTTGTCAATCCATCTTGTTGAGGGCTTTCCCTTTTTTCATCAACCCTCCACTTCACCGAGAATGATATCCTTCTCCAGGGGATGGCTGCTTCTGACGACATGACCAAACTAGGTGAGCTGAAGTCAGGCCATTCTCACTTCCAAAGAGCATTCCAGCTGCACTTCTCCCAGAACAGATTTGTTACTCGTTTTAGCAGTCCTTGGTACTGTTAGCATTCTTCTCCAACACCACAACTCAAAAGCATCAGCTCTTCTTCAGTCTTTCATATTCATTGTCCAGCTTTCACAATCATAAGTGGCTACTGAAAATACCATGGCTGGGTTAGGTGCACCTTAGTCTTCAGGGAGACATGTTTGCTCTTCATCACTTGGTAGATTTGAATCAATCTTTACCTGGGTGTAGGAGGTTCTTTGCATCAGATTTGCCCAAAGCAATACACCGTCTGATGTCTTGCTTGATGCTTCCATTGGTGTTGATTGTGAAACCAAGTAATATAAAGTCCTTCACAACTTCAATATTTTTCCATCCATTGTGAAACTGTTTATTGGACCAGTTGTGAGAATTTTTTGTTTTCTTTATATCGTGGTGTAATCCATACTGCAGACTGTATTCTTCAACCATCATCAGTAAGTGCCTCAAGTCATCCTCACTTTCAGCAAGAAAAGTTGTATCATCAGTGTATCTCAGGTTGTTAATGATTCTTCCTCTAATCCTGATGCCAAGTTTTTCTTCATATTGTCCAGCTTCTCAGGTTATTTGCTTAGCATATAGATTGAGTAAGTATGGGGAAAGGATACAACCCTGACGCACTCCCTTCTTGATTTTAAACCATGTAGTGTCCCCTTGTTTGTTCGAATGGCAGCCTCCTGGTCAAGGTACAGGTTCCTCATGAGTACAGTCAAGTGTTCTGGAATTCCCATTCTTCTCAGTGTTATCCATAATTTGTTATGACCCACACAATCAAATTCTTTGGCATAGACAATAAAACACAAGTAAGTATCTTTCTGGTATTCTTTGAGTCAAGATCCATCTAACATCAGCAATGATATCCCTCATTCCACATCCTCTTCTGAATCCAGCTTGCTTTTCTCGAAGCTCTCTGTCAATATACTGCTGCAACCGGTTCTGAAGTTCTTCAATAAGATATTACTTGCATGTGATATTGATGATATTGTTTGATAATTTCCACATTCTGTAGAATCAAGTTTCTTTGGAAAGGGTACAAATATGGATTTCTTTCAGTCAATTGGCAAGGTACCTGTCTTCTAAATTTCTTGGCATAGCCAAGTGAGCACCTCCAGTCGGGTATACGTTTGTTCAGACAGCTTGATGATATCCTGTCAATTCCCAGAGCCTTGTTCTTCACCAATACTTGCAGTGCAGCTTTGACTTCTCCCTTCAGTGCTATTGGTTCTTGATCATATGCCACCTTCTGAAATGGTTTAACACCCACTAACCAGTTATTTTTGGTACAGTGACTCTGTGTATGCCTTCCATTTTCTTTTGATGTTTTCTGCATCATTCAATATTTTGCCCATGGTGTCTTTCAGTATTACAACTCAAAGCTTAAATTTTTTTATTCAGTTCTTTCAGCTTGAGAAATGTTGAGCATGTTCTTCCCTTTTGGTTTTTGATCTCCAGGTCTTTGGACATTTCATTATAATAATAGGCTTTGTCTTCTTGAGTTGCTCTTTGAAATCTTCTGTTCAGCTCTTTTATCTTGTCATTTCTTTCATTTGCTTTCACTACTCTCCTCTCAAGGGTAAGTTTCAGAGTCTCTTCTGACATCCATTTTGGTCTTTCTTCCTTTCTCATCTTTTTAATGACATCTTGCTTTCTTCATGGATGATGTTCTTGATGTCATACCACAGTTCCTCTGGTTTTCAGTCATTATTGTCCAATGGATCAAATCTGTTCATTAAATGCTCTCTAAATTCAGGAGGGATATTATCAAGCTGATATTTTGGTTCTTGTGGACTTGTTTAATTGTGTTCAACTTCACCTTGAACTGTACATGAGCAGTTGATGGTCTGTTCCACAATCAGCTCCTGGCCTTGTTTTGGCTGAAGATACTGAACTTCACCATTCCCTCTTGCCACAGATATAGTCAAACGGATTCCTGTGTATTCCATCTGGTGAAGGCCACCTGCATAGCTGTCATTTATGTTGGTAAAAAAAAAAAAAAAGGTATTTGCAATGAACAAGTCGTTGGTCTTGCAAAATTCTCTCATGCTATCTGCAGAGTTCTTTCTATCAGTGAGGCCATATTTCCCAATTTACCGGTGACTCTTCTTTGTTTCCAACTTTCAAATTCCAGTCACTAGTGATAATCAATACATCTTGATTGCATGTTTGGTCAATTTCAGACTATAGAAGTTGGTAGAATTCTTCAATTTCCTCATCTTTGGCTTTGGTGGCTGGTGCATAGATTTGAATAATATCTTTGAGAATATGAAGAGAAGAAAAATAATGAACCAGATTAGTCCTAGCTACTTAACTTTACTAGTTAGGGTGCCCAAAAAGCAGCTTACATATTTACCTGCATTTAAGAAATACATTTTTAACACTTATAAAATGCCTATTAAAAATTATAGTATAACAACAGTAAATATGCATCATTATGTACTCTTTCTCTGATATTTTAGAGAAACATTTTTGTCTTTTATTAAAAATGTAAATGCTGCATATTTTCAATTCATTTTGATGTATATGTAGTTTTTTTTTTGAAGTAGAAAACTAAAAATCATTTTGAAATATTGCCTAGATGATGATACAGACCTAAAAAAGAGCCATAAATATAAGAAACTGAGCAAACTTAACAATGTTATCTGGATTTCAACCTTAGATGCACGTGTTTTTAGGATAAGATTTCAATATTGTTTTTCATGCAGGCAGTCATTCAACAGGTATTTATTAAGTTCTTGGTGTATGCTAAGTGCCATTATTGGTACTAGGATAAAATAGTGAACAAACCTGATAAAGTGTATATTTTTGTAGTTGGAATAGAGTAGATAGATATTTATATAAGTCATTAAGAAAAATTCTTATTGAAAAGGGTGAATTATGGTAAAAGATTTGTTTACAAAAAGAAAAAGGAGGGTTTTCAGCAGAAGGTACAACACTTAACACTTACAAAGACTTTATAGTAAGAAGCATGCTTGTGTTTCAGGATAAACAAGAGAATAGGTGGATGGAGTGCAGTGAGTGAGGTAAGGATGGTAGGTCTCAAGATCAGAGAAACAATGAGGCAAACCAGGATGTGTAGAGCATTGTGGATCACTATAAACAATTCAGGTTTTACTCTGAGTAAGATGGGAAACAATTGGAGAATTCCAGTTGGAGGATGAGACATGCTGAGTTACATTTTAAAAGAATCATTTTGTCTGTTATGTGGAATAAATTCCAGCAGAGCAAATACAAAAGCTATTTAGTAAGCAGTTATAATCATTCAACTGAAAGATGCTAATTAATGGTCAGCTCATTTAAGTGAGAGATGGATGGGCCCTATGATGAAGTCTGTACTGGTGGAGATTCTAAGAAGTAACCAGATGCTGAATATATTTAGAAGCCAGAGCCTATAGAATTTGCTGAACATTTGGTTGTGGGTTATAAAAGAAGAAGAGAGGCTTAGAGAACAATCTAAAATTTTTAGTAGGAAAACCAGATGAATGACATTGGATGATAAATTAGTTAATTTTAGATTGTAAGATCCACGTGCCTGTTAGACAGGTATAGATGCATTGTTGGATCTATGGATCTAGAGCTATACTGTCAGTATGGTAGCCATAAGCCATATACGGTCAATGAATACTTGACTTGTCATACAACTGAAGAACTGTATTGAGATGTGTTTGTAAGTATGAATAACTCACTAGAATTAAGACATACTATGGGGGAAAATTATACAATATTTCAGTAATAGTTTTATGTTCATTACATGTTGAAATGAAAATTGTAATTATTGTTAGTTGCAATCAAGTCCGATCCTACTGATGAAAACCTTATATATAACAGAACAAAACATTGCCTGATGGTGTGCCATCTATAGAGATCACTGGTATCAATCCATCTTATTGAGGATTGATTTTCAGGGGCCTCTACTTTATCAAACATGATGTCATCTTCTAGTGACTGGTCTTTCCTCATTACATGTCTATATTGGACCATTTGCTATTGTGATCCACAAGGTTTTCATTTGCTCATTTTTGGAAGAAGATCAACAGTCTGTTTTAGTCTACAAGCTCCACTGAAAACTGCCCCCCCCC
>NW_006921922.1:3095619-3102534 GCF_000298275.1 Orycteropus afer afer
CACCAGCCACTCCTCGGAAGGAAGGTTGGGCAATCCTACTTCCGTAGTGACACTGCCTTGGAAACCCAAGGAGGGGTCGCTATGAGTCGGGGCTGCCTCGATGGCAAACAACAACAACAACAACAGACTTTTTACATGTATATTTGTATTTCATTTGCATTGGATAGTGCTAGTCAAGAGGACTGTAAAAATGTGAAAATTTGAAAATGTGATACATAGAGGTACTATACAAAGCCATGAGATTGGTTGAGAGGAGGAAAAAATTATATTTATATATACATATGTATACATTTGTGTGTGTGTGTGTGTGTGTGTGTGTGCTAAAATTTGAGAGGTCTCAAAAAGCCAAGGTAGACAAACTTGTCTGCTGGTTTGTCATAAAGTTGTGGTATGTTGCTGTGAGGCTTGAGGCTGGGCCACGGGTGTTTCAGTTACCAGGGGGTTGCACATGGTGCACAGGTTTCAGTGTGGCTTGAAGACTGAGACAGACTAGAAACAAGGAAAAGGCCATCCACTTCTCAAAGAATTGGCCAGGGAAAACCTTATGAATAGCAGAGAAACACTATCTGATACATTACTGCACAACTTTATGAATAGCCTGGAAACATTGTCTGATACAGTGCAGGAAGACAAGCCCATAGGTAAGAAGACTCTCAAAATACAACTGGGAGAGAGCTGCATCATCAGAGTAGAACCAGCCTTACTGATATGGATGAAGAAAAGCTTTTGAGACCTCCATTTGCTGACTTGGCAAAACTCAAATTGAGGAGAAACAGCTGCAAATATCCATTAATAATAGGAACTTGAATGTGTGAAGTATGAATCTAGGAAAATTAGAAGTTGTCAAAAATGAAATGGAATGCATAAAGATTGATATGCTAGGCATTAGTGAGCTGAAATGGACTGGTTTTGGCCATTTTCAATCAGACAACCGTATGATCTACTATGCCAAGCATGACAATTTGAAGAGGAATGGCTTGACATTCATCATCACAAAGGATGTTTCAAGATCTGTCCTGAAGTACAATGCTGTCTGTGATAGGATAATATCCATATGCCTACAAGTAAGACCAGTTAATATAACTATTATCTAAATTTATGCACCAACCACCAAAGCCAAAGATGAGGAAATTAAAGATTTTTATCGGCTTCTGCAGTCTGATATTGACCAAACATGCAATCCGGACATGTTAATTTTCACTGGTTACTAAATTGTGAAAGTTGGAAACAAAGAAGAATCACCAGTATTTGGAAAATTTGGACTTGCTGACAGAAATAATGCTGGAGATCACATGATAGAATTTTGCAAGACCAACAATTTATTCATTGCAAATACCTCTTTTCAACAATACAAATGGTGGCTACACATGTGGACTTCACCAGATGGAATACACTGGAATCAGTGACTACATCTATGACAAGAGGTGATGGAAAAGCTCAATATTTTTAGCCAAAACAAGGCCAGGAGCTGATTGTGGAACAGACCATCAGCTGCTCAATTGTAAGTTCAACTTGAAGTTGAAGAGAATTAAAACAAGTCCACGAGAGCCAAAATTTGATCTCGAATATATCCCTCCTGAATTTAGTGACCATATAAAGAATAGATTTGTTGCATTGAACACAAATGACTGAAAACCAGAATTGTGGGATGACATCAAAAACATCATCCAGGAAGAAAAGAAGTCTGTTCTGGTTACCTAGTGCCGCTCTGACAAGAATATACCACAAAGAGGATGGCCGAACAAACAGGAGATTATTCTCTTACAGTTTGGAGGTTTAAGTCCAAGTTCAAAGTGACAGACTAGGGGCTGGGTGAAAGATCCTCAACCTTGGGGTCCAGCTCTACCTCCTATTCCTGGCCCAATGGAGGTAGAGACATCTCTTCACTCAGGCAGCTACTGGTTGCTGAGGCTAACAAGCCCAAGGTTGATAACCAAAAAGGCATAGTCCCAATGTTACCAAACCACACAGCAGGCCATTAATTTAATTATGTCCATTGTAAGTCCCAAGGTCAGTTGAGCATGGCAGGCTGCTGAACAATGACACAGCTACATGAAGGGTCCGACTGTTCCATGAGCTAGAGACTGTCCCCAAAGGTTCTCCTTATATATAGGAAACAGACCACATCTCAAAGGCAGCTATTCAGCTGCTTGTAGTAGATGCCACCATGGAGTTGATTGCCGGTCTCATCATGGGGAATAAATACCACCAGCTGCCTAGCCACTCAACCAGGCCCAGCCAAGTTGACATACAAATGTAACTATCACAAGGTCATTAAAAATATGAGTAAAGAAGACCAAAATAGATGACAGAAGAGACTCTGAAACTTGCCCTTGAGTGGAGAATAGCTAAAGCAAATGGAAGAAATGACAAGATAAAAAAGCTGAACCAAAGATATCAAAAAGAAGCTTGTGCAGACAAAGCCAATTACTATATTGAAATGTGCAAAGACCTGGAGTTAGAAAACCAAAAGGGAAGAACATGTTCCGCATTTCTCAAGCTAAAAGAACTGAGGAAAAAATTAAGCCTCAAGTTGAAAATTGAAAGATTCTATGGGCAAAATAGAATCAAAAAGATCAAGAAAAGATGGAAAGAATATGCAGAGTCACTGTATTAAAAAGAACTGGTAGATCTTCATCCATTTCAAGAGGTAGAATATGATCAAACACCAATGATACTGAAGGAAGAAGTTGAAGCTGTACTGAAGGAATTGGTGAAGAACCAATTGACGGAATACCTATTGAGATATTTCAACAAACAGATGCTCCACTGCAGGCACTCACTCATCATGCCTTGAAATTTGGAAAACAGCTACCTGGCCGACTGAATGGAAGAGATCCATATTTGTACCCATTCCAAAAAAAAAGTGATCCCACAGAATGTGGAAATTATCAAACAATATCATTAATATTGCATGCAAGTAAAATCTTATTGAAGATAATTCAAAAATGGTTGCAGCAGTATATTGACAGAGAACTCTCAGAGCTGCAAGCTGAATTCAGAAGAGGACATGGAACAAGGGATATCATTGCTGATGTCAGATGGGTCTTGGCTCAAAGCAACCAGAAAGATGTTTTCTTGTGTTGTGTTGACTATGAAAAAGCATTTGATTGTGTGGATCATAACAAACTGTGGATAACATTGAGAAGAATGGGAATTCCAGAACACTTAATTGTACTCATGAGGAGGAACCTGTACTTAGACCAGGAGGCTGTCATTCCAACAGAACAAGGAGATACTGCATGGTTTAAAATCAAAAAGGGAGTGCATCAGGGTAGTATCCTTTTACCATACTTATTCAATCTATATGCTGAGCAAAAAATCTGAGAAGCTGCATTATATGGAGAAGAATGTGGCATCAGGATTGGAAGAAGGCTCATTTACAACCTGTGATATGCTGACAACACAACTTTGCTTGCTGAAAGTGAGGATGACTTGCAGCACTTACTGAAGAAGATTGAAGAATAACAGTTCACAGTATGGATTACAACTCAATATAAAGGAAACAAAAATCCTCACAACTGTACCTATAAGTAGCTTCATGAAAAATGGAGGCAAGACTGAAATTGTCAAAAACTTCACATTGCTTTGTTCTACAATCGATGCCAATGAAAGCGGCACGCAGAACATAAAACGACTGTGTTAGTTGGAGCTGTGTGTCAACTTGGCTGGACCATAATTCTGTGTGCTTTAAGCTATTGTGATGTGGTTATTCCTATGATGAGATCAGATGATTATGTTTTGAGCAGCCAGTCTGTTGAAAGGGAGTTTCCCTAGGGGTGTGGCCTGCTTCCAGTATATCTGTGGACATCCTGGAAAAAGAGACATTCTTCTGTGGATCGGGATTCTCTGGTGCTGCCTACAACTGTCTGTGAGTGAACAATGCACCATTCAGCCTAGAGATCTTGGATTTGTCTTTCGTTGGAGTCAACAGCCGGTGTACTGCTTGCCAGCCTTGAGCTCCTCAGCCATTGTGGCTGCAAGAGCTGGGAAAAGCCTCCAGCTTGATGTGGAAAAGTCTCTAGCCTGACATTTGATCCAGGAACTTTGGACTTGCCAGCTTCTATCAGTGTGTGAGCCATTTTCCTAAGATAAATTTCTCTCTGTATACATATATATATATAAGCTTTACTTGTTTTGTTTCTCTAGAGAACCCAGTCTAACAATGACGTATAGCACTGGGCAAGTTGGCTGCAAAGGACCTCTTTCAAATGCTGAGGAGCAAAGATGACTCCTCGAGGACTAATGTGTGCCTGACACAAGCCATATTTTCAGCTACCTCATATGCATGTGGGAGCTAGACAATGAGTAAAGAAGACCGAAGAAGAATTGATGCTTCTGAGATGTGGTGCTGGTGAAGAATGCTGAAAGTACCATGGACTGCTAAAGAAACTAACAAATCTGTCTAGGCATAAGTGCAGCCAGAATGCTCCTTGGGAGCGAAAATGGCCAGTCTTCATCTCACTTACTTTGGTCATGTTGTCAGAATGGACCATTCCCTGGAGAAGGATGTCATGCATGGTAAGGTGGAGGGTTGACAAAATAGGGTAACACCCTCAATTAGATGGATTGACACAATGGCTGCAGCAGTTGGGTCAAGTGTAGCAGAGATCGCGGAGCTGGCGCAGGACCTGGCGGTGTTTCTTTCTGCTGAGCATTGGGTCACTACGAGTCAGAGATGACTGGATGGCACCTAACAACAACAACAAAATTTGAGGACTGAGCCCTGGGGCATTCCAACAGTAGAGGTCACAGAAATGCTCACAACAAGAATGCAATATTTAGAATATGGAGCCGTGAGATAGACAGAAACACACGAGAAAAAACAGTGGTATTTAGGAACTCAAATGGGAGTAGTTTGCTGATATTATTTGTATTTTCTAAAATTTGAAAGCAGTATAATATATCATTAGCTTTTTTTTTTTGTTCTTATTAAATATTGTTTAGTTTGAAACATTTGTTTAAAGGAGAAAACTAATTGTGTGCATTTTAGAAAAATATTGTTTCTTTAGTCACATACTTGCACATATATGTATTACCTAAACAATTCTACTTCTTTTTTAATAATAGTTAAATCTCATTTAGAAATATACTCTTTAATAAAACTATGCTATGCTATGCATAAATAGAGGAGCTCTGGTAGCATAAACCCACCAGCCACTCCTCGGAAGGAAGACGGGGCACTCTACTTCCTTAGTGATATTACCTCAGAAACCCAAGGAGGGGTCACTATGAGTCGGGTCCGACTCGATGATATGTAACAACAACAACAACATGCATAAATAGCAGTTGTTACAAAAAGGATATTAAATTAGTGTATAAACATTGATACTTTCATACTTACCTTTTGCTCTCATTTTTATAATAATAATCTTAAGTGTTATATGGAATAGAATAGAGGAAAACACACACACACACACACACACACATATGCATTGCATATTCTCACTTAGATATTTTAGCTTTTAACTTGAATATAGATTATTTGTCCCTTCACAGACCTTATGGTCCTAATGGAAAGGTGGACAAATATATAACAATGAATAATTCAAAACTAAGAACTTGGATGAGAGTCTTGGTGGCTCAGTGCTTAAGCTAACTGAAAGGTTTACAGTTTGAACCGATGAGTGGTTTGGTGGGAGAAACATGGAGATCTGCTCCCATAAAATGTATAGCCTAAGAAATCCTAAGGGGCAGTTGTACTCTGCCGTTTAGGGTTGCTGAGTTGGAAATCTGTTATTAGGTAAAATTCTAAGTATTTGCAGAGTAAATTAAAAAAAAAAAAAAATTTGGATAGAGGTCAATAGGATAATATGAGATCATGCTGGTAAAGGAATGACTCAGCATAGGTGTGATGAGCAAGACTTACCAGAGAAGATGGCTGAGTTTCTTAAAAGAGAAACACAGCTAAGCACAGATGTGGGTATGGACATCTTAGGCATACCACTGAAACTGAATTTTATTAATAAGTGTGAAAGTGGGGGAAAAAAAAAACTACATTAATACATTAATTGACAATAATTTATTTTGCTTCCCTTTATATATTTCTGTATATCATACAACAAAGCCTAGTGGTTCTATAATTCTGTTTATTAAGCGACCCTTCCTTGGGTTTCTGAAGTGGTATCTCTATGGAAATAGACTGCCCAGTCTTCCTTCCAAGGAGCAGCTGGTGGATTTGAACTGCCAGCCTTCTGGATAGCAGTCGAATGCCTTAGGCACTATGTCACCAGAGCTCCCTAGAGTAAATTAAATGCAATTAAAGTGATATGTTCTTATTATTTCACAGTTTAGAATATATGTTTACATAACTTTTCATTTGATATTAAAATCAAATGAGAAAACTGGGTTAGATCATGAAACTTCTCACATTAAAATCTATAATAATCAAAAGAATGGATTTATTTTCACACTGTCCAATTTCTTTTATTCATAAATATTTCTGAGATAATTAAATTAATGTTTTGTGTAGTATGACTTCTGTCTATGGGTGTCTTCTGCTGTGTTTCCTTTTCCATAAACATACATTTATTTGGATTAAACTCCTTGTTATCAGGTATTCACATTTTCATAAAATTTATAACACAGCATATTCCTTCAAATGCAAAAGCAATGTTAGAACTAAGTTGGAATCATTGACTATATGGTACTTATATTCTCCTCAATACTTTTTAAAGGGAATTTTTTCTATCTCTCTTTTGATCTCTGCTATATTTTCCTGTTAGTATTACCTATCCTCTGGAAAATTAGAAGTAGTGAAATTTCTTCTTCCTTAAGAGAGATCAAGAGAAGAGAGTTCCGGCAAGATGGCGGACTAGGCAGAAGGACTGCACAAACAATCTTCAACAAAGAAAAGGGAAACCAATTAACACAGACACAGAAGATAATCTTGGACCCCTGAGCCTTGAAGGGAAG
>NW_006921922.1:3107329-3111179 GCF_000298275.1 Orycteropus afer afer
CCTACTTCCATAGTGATACTGCCTCGGAAACCCAAGGAGGGGTCGCTATGAGTCGGGGCCGACTCGACGGCACATAACAACAACAACAACAACTAAATACCTACTTCCTATCAGTGAAGTTAGCTTCATTTAATCTTCCTGAGTTTTGCTATCTTTACCTCTAATATGGGCATAATATATCAAATGTATAGGTATTCTGTGAAAATTAAATAAAATATCATGTACTACTCACCTGATAATCATGTGCTATATGGTATACAATCATACTTCCTTTTGTCTTCTCACCATTGCTTATTAAATTAGATGTCTTCTGTTATTTTGACCATCTAAAGCTTTAATATACTACACTGGTTCATGATTTTAATCTGGATATGCTTTTTATCAAAGAAATTAAAAGAACCTTCTGCCTTTTGTTGCTTCTGATTACTATTTTTTTTTTTTATTATTATCATTTCCATCATTTATCAAGGAAAGATGCAATTCTGGTATTCTCCAAAATTTTACATCTCTACTTGACTTTATATTCACTTTGCCTATTTTAAAATGTGTATTTTCTTTTTATAACTTTTGAAAAGAAACAATTTCATCTTTTTATAAATGCTTGCATTTTCTCTGTGATAGTAAAATAAATTAACTTTTTTTTTTACTTTTTATTTATTTATTTTAAGAGCTTGTTTTACATTCAACGTCACACATACATTTAGTTTCATTCCACATTTGCCATGTCCAAACCTAACCCAGGCTCCTCCCCTCCCTACCCTGCAATCCTCCTCCTGTGCCCTTCATAATTATGCTCTCCTGTTTGTCCTGCATTTCCTCAGTTTGAATGTTGGTCCTTTGGTGTCCCATGGTCTATTACTCTAATGTATTACCATTGAGTGTGTGGGTGCAGCATCCTGAGTTGAGTGGTCTGCATGTACATCTTGTTAACTATTGGGCTGAGAGCTCACCTCTGAGATTGAGTTTTATTCTAGGTGCCAGACGTATTTCAGGGCCATAGTATAGGGAGTCTTACCAGATTTCATCTGACTGGTAATTCTGGTCATTATTGAGTTTTTGAAGTTTGTTCCACATTTTCTCTCCTACTCCATCCAGGATCTCCAGATTTGATCCTTTCCTGAGTGGTTGGCATTGGTAGCTGGGCACCATCCAGTTCTTCTGGTCTTGAGGGCCATCGTGTCCTAGAGTTGATTGCTTCTAAATGCTGCCCCCCCCCTTTTTTGTGCCTTCTTCTACACTTCCAGTGCTAGGAGACCATTAGCTCCATCTTAGATGGCTGCTTGAAAGCTTTTAAGATCCCAGTCGTTATTTACCAATGTACGATGTGGAGCAGCACTTTTATGTGTTTTATTGTGCCAATTGAGTCTGGTGTACACCAGTACTATGGTCCTGAGGTAGTAGCTCTATTGGATTTCTCTCCCATAGTGTTGGGATGTCTGTAAGGGATTACTCTGTGTCTGTCTTCTATTGTTTTTGTAAGGACTGCAGGTATTTTGTATTACTGGTGTCTGTACAAGATTAACCTCAGCTGAGTCTATCCTTGGTCTAGCATATACCTCTATTCACTGATCCCTGTGTGATCATCTTAGGTGTTTATGTGTTCACCTGTATAGCCTAGTGTTTGGTGTTAATGGCAATGTGGTATTGTGGACACATTGGTTGGTTTTAGCATCTGTCGTTTATCTCTTATGTGCATAGTTCAGTGTCCTCTCATTTCCCAATATTATCATGGTGGTCATATATCCTTCCCTTATATACTTCCCCTACCCATGTCAACGTGTAAGCCCAACTGTTGTTGTTGTTACCCATGTCAACGTGTAAGCCCAACTAGCTCTAAATTAATCTCTCCCTTTCCCTCCCAATCTCAGTAACCTACTGGGTGAGTTCCCTTTCCCAAGCATGAATTAACTTTTAACAATAACTACTCCTTTTTGATAAAATGAAACTATAATGAAAGACTGCATTTTCAAAAGAAGATGGAATAAGTGGCAGGATTTGCATGCCTCAAAGAGGACAATCCCACTTAGCCCACAATATGCTTACATTGCCTTAATTTTCCAATGATCCCTTCTTTTGCACTAAAACTCTTGTTTATATATGAACATATTACTTGTGGAAATTATCTTTGCATCCTTATCATATATTTTGTGATTGAATAGGAGAGGAAATTGGAGAGAAAGAAAGGAGGAGATATAGTAACAAGGGTATATAGGTGGAAAACCTGAATATCATGGACTCTTAGACAAAACTGATACATATTACATGATAAATATCCTTGGGATTAAATTGATAGCAAATTTGATAGGAAGAGTTACACAGTATATTAATTGGAAAAAAAAAAAAAATCTCACTGCCATGGAGCCAGATCCAACTCCTAGTGACCCTTCCTTGGGTTTCCAAGACAGTATCACTACAGAAGCAGATTACCAATCTTCCTTCTGAGGAGTGGCTGGTGGGTTTGAGCTGCCAGACTTCTTGTTAGCAATCAAATGCCTTAGGCATTACACTACTAGACCTCCTATATTAATAACAGTAATAATTATATAACCTGGTTACATGCCAGGCATATAGTTGATTTACTTAATTGTGTAAGAGCTCTTTAATTTAAGTACTAATATTTTTTCATATTACATTATGACTAAACTAGTACAGAGAAGTTAAATAACTTGGCCATGGATAAAAAATCTAAGCATCCTGAACTCTGTCTCTCTCTTCATAATTACAATATTACATGATCAATTTGCTGAATCAGACTGTCTCACACTACTACTGCTACTACCACTACGACTACTATTACTACTACTGTTACTACTACTACCACTAATACTACTACTACTACCACCACTATGATGACCACATAGCTAAATGATTGGTAAAGCAAACAGAATGAATGCCTACGTTTTCCTGACAAAGTATTTATTTTGAAACACAGGTTTTCTTGGAGAATAATGGGTATACTCATTAATGAATTTATTAAGCAATTTCATTTAATAATATTTGATTTGTTTGACATTTTAACCACCCTATTTGGAAAATATTGGTATAGTTTCCTAGAATTAAAGGTGGTTGGTATGTTTTTTTCCTCCCTCAATTATGCTCACTTTTTTTTTTCATGTGGGTGGGGGCAGGATTCATCTCTCAGAGACAACTGTAAACAGTTTGGGAACAGCTTTGCTAAAACTTAAGTTTTTTTTTTTTTTTTTTTTCTTTATTAGGATTTGGGTGAAGATTTACAGAGTAAATTCACTTTTCATACAGCAGTTCACATATACTTTGCTAAAACTTAAGTTTTTTTTTTTTTTTTTTTTTCTTGCTTCAAAATATAGATTAGGCTCAGCTGTATTTAAGAATCATAGTATATAAGAAAGGTAAAGCTAGGCTTTGCTCTTTTTGACAGTATGCAATATCCTCAGAGAATATCTGTTGCCATTGCATGGTGGTGATACTTTCTGTTTACATAGTGCCTATTTCTAAAAAAGCAAACATAACTTTGCATCCATGGAAGCCTCTGAGTGTTGCGGCTGTGAGATCTTGCTTAACAAAGTGATGGTGAGAAGACAAGGGAGACTCTGGTGAGAATGATATGCTTTGTAGGTCACCAAAGTGAGAATTAGTGAAATTTACCATACACAGATAGAAACTCTCTTTGGGATCCTCTTTGGCTCAAAAAAAAAAAAGATTCATTTTATCTTATGAAAGGAAATTAGAAGAGATAAATGGAAATATAGTGAGATTTATTATTTTTGTCCCCATTATTACTTTGTAGAATTGTATTTGTAGTTTAATGGCATAAATATTTCATCTTGTTTATTGAAAGCTGTCAATTATTAGTAACTAAAATATTATATAT
>NW_006921922.1:3111279-3112669 GCF_000298275.1 Orycteropus afer afer
TTAAATAATTTGGAAATTTCATCAAAAAATCATAATGCACACTGCCAGAATTGAGTCATTTGCATTGAACGTGTGTCCTCATTGTATTCTTGTGTTGTTATGTTATTCTGTAGAGACTAAATCTAATCAATTCTATCTAAACATTCTGGATTTCCCATCAATTACTATGCTAAGTCTTTGACAGGATTCCTGCCAGTCATTGGAAAGATGTCTCCCAATACTGCCATTTTAACACCCCAGAGTAAGAGCAACATGACAGATCGCTTCAACTATGTATTTTGCATACCCAATTTGTTTAAATGTAAAAGATTACTGCTGTGAGGTATGTATTTAAGAGATATTATGCTTCTTTGGAATTTAACTTACTGCTGTCCAATCAGTTCGACTCATAGCAACCCCTCCTTGGGTTTCCGAGGCTGTATCTCTGTAGTAGATTGCCCAGTCTTCCTTCCAAGGAGTGACTGGTGGGTTTGAACCAACAGCTTTATGGTTAGCAGTCAAATGCCTTAGGCACTATACCAGATCAGAACAATATATAATCCCAGTTTTCTCAACAGAATTAGCCATTACATGACTCTATAGACATTGATGCTGTTGTGTGCCCTTGAGTGTATTTTGACTCATAGTGACTTTATAGGACAAAGTAGAACTGCCTCTAAGCAGTAGTCTTTAAGGGAGCGGATAACCAGGTCTTTTCTTCTGCTGAACCACTGGATGGATTTGAACCACTAGCCTTTCAGTTAGCAATTGAGTGCTTGTTCATTGCACAACTAGGACTCTTTCTAAAGACATTAGAGACCCAGAAACCTAAATTTCTTTCTCTCTTCCTCTCACCCTCTCCTTTCCATATAAATCTTTTTCACTATTAAAGAGTGAGGACTGGATAAAAAATCTAAGCAGCCTGAATTCCATCTCTCTCTTCATAATTACTATCCTACACAATCAATTTGCTGAGTCAGAGTGTCTCACCTACTACTGCTACTACAACTATCACTACCACTTCTATTACCACTACTGTTACTACTGGTACTACCACTACTACTACTACAATGATGACATGTCTGAATAATTGGTAGAGCAAACAGAATGAATGCCTAAGTTTTTTTGACAAAGTATTTATTTTGAAACAAAGTCTTTGTTGGATAATAGTGGGTTTACTCTTTAATGAATTTATTAAGCAATTTCATTTAACATTATTTGATTTGTTTGATATTTTAACCACCCTATTTGGAAAATGTTGATATACTTTCCTAGAATGAAAGGTGGTTGGTATGTTCTTTCCTCCCTCAATTATTCTCCCTTTTTTTTTTTTTTTCCAGGTGGGTAGGAGCAAGGTTCATCTCTCAGAGACAGCTATAAATAGTTTGGGGACAGCTTTGCTAAAACTTAA
>NW_006921922.1:3112769-3119063 GCF_000298275.1 Orycteropus afer afer
ACCCTATTTGGAAAATGTTGATATACTTTCCTAGAATGAAAGGTGGTTGGTATGTTCTTTCCTCCCTCAATTATTCTCCCTTTTTTTTTTTTTTTTTTCCAGGTGGGTAGGAGCAAGGTTCATCTCTCAGAGACAGCTATAAATAGTTTGGGGACAGCTTTGCTAAAACTTAAGTTTTTTTTTTTTTTTTTTTTCCCTTCAAAATTTAGCTTAGGGTTAGCTGTATTTAAAAATCTTAGTATATAAGAAAGGTAGAGCTAGGCTTTGCTCTTTTTGACAATATATAATACTCTCAGAGAATAACTGTTGCCACTGCATGGTGATGGTACTTTCTGTTTACATAATGCCTATTTCTAAAAAAGCAAACATAATTTTGCATCCATGAAAGCCTCACTTTTTCTCAATGTCCTCTGTATCTTAACTGTTCCTTACTGCTAAATTCTCAAGATTACTAACAAGATAACACAGGAAAATTGTAAACGTGTCCATGGCTTAAGAAACCATCCGAAACTTGCTAGCTAAATTCCAAGGAAAGAAAATTTAGGCTAGATTGTAAATTTTGACCACATAGTGAACACATGAATATGTACAAAGTGAATAAATAAATATGGAGTCTTATTATGCATAGGAGGACAGATGGTTATTCTCAAAGATGGGTAGATACTGTGAAAAATGTCTACTTACATTATCTTTTAAAGGGTATCTTAATAATTAAGCTATTATGGTTAAAAAAAAATTAGCTATACTGTCTTGCTCTTCTACCTTCAATCCTAGCCTAAATATTTCTGAAGATGAAGTAAATATTTATTGAATGACTGATGACTGATTAAAAGAAATGATGGATGATAGGTATGCCTTGCTGGAAAAAAAAAAAAAAAAAACTCACTACCGTTGAGTTGATCCTGACTCATAGCAACCCCTCCTTGGGTGTTCCAGGTGGTATCTCTGTGGAAATAGATTGCCCAATTTCCCAATCTTTCTTTTGAGAAGTGGCTGGTGGGTTTGAACCACCAGCCTTCTGGTTAGCAGTCAAATACCTTAGGCACTATACCACCAGAGTTCCTATGCCTTACTAGTATCTCAATTTATGTTGATAATTCCATCATTTTCCCATTTCCTAAGCTTAAAACTCTGGCAATTATCTTTGACTAGTTTTCTAGTCCTGATCTTTTTCTATACTCAGTTTTGTTGTTCTTGTTTCTTCACTATGCTTAATGAATTTGTACCTTCCTCAAATGTTTTCAGTAATATCCCTCTAATCCTAATTTTACCTAGATCAGCACTTTTTAAATTCTGTTTTGTGAAATAGTAAAATTTCCAGTGATATATTAATTGGTGTTCTGGTCGGGCGGAGATGTTTTCTAAGGTGAAAAAGGAATCCTGGTGGTGAAATGGTAAGTGTTTGCCTGCTAACCTAATGGTGATGGTTTGAATCCACCATCCCTTTATAGCAGAATGTTGTTGTTGTTTTTTGCCGTCGAGTCGGCCCCGACTCATAGCGACCCCTCCTTGGGTTTCCGAGGCAGTATCACTACAGAAGTAAGATTGCCCAACCTTCCTTCCGAGGAGTGGCTGGTGGGTTTGTTATAGGAGAAAAGACCTGGCAATTTGCACTCTTAAGGACTGCAGCCTAGGAAACTGTATGGGGAAGTTCTTCTCTGCCTTGTAAGGTCATTATGAGTTAGAATAGACTCGTACAACACAAAACTATGACAACAAGGTCAAATAAATGAGGGAAGCTGGATGCTCTATCACCTCTTAGAGAGCCACAGTGCACCCAAAAAAAAAAAAAAAAACTCACTGCCATAGAGTCGGATCTGACTCATAACAACCCCTCCTTGGGTTTCTGAGAGTATCACTACAGAAATAGATTGCTCTATCTTCCTTCCAAAGAGTTGCTGGTGGGTTTGAACTCCCAGCCTTCTGATAAGCAGTCAAATGCTTTAAACACTACACCACCAGAGCTCCTACAGTGTACAGTGCATTGCAATAAAGGAACCTGCTTAATGTCAATCAGTCCAGCATTTCTTTAAAACATTTGAACAATGAACCCTTTGTATCATGGAATGTCTATTAGAATCTCATGAAATTCTGGTGTTCTGTACATCAGTGTTTGGGAAATGCTGACATAGTCTATTACAAGGAATTTGTTTCTGTTTCTTATCTTTTCAGGTCTCACCATCCTATGTGTTGCTGTTGAAATATTATAAAATAGCACTAGTCAGTGAGCATATAGAAAATTATTACTAAAGTCTGTTAACTAGATTACTTAAGAGGTAAATGTATGTTTTCAAATTAAATAATCACTTAAAATAAATCCACCTTAATGTTGTTATGTGCCGTTGAGTTGGACCCAACTCATAGCAACCCCTCCTGGGGTTTCCGAGGCACTGTCACTAAGTAAGTAGATTGCCCCATCTTCTTTCCAAGGAGTGGCTGGTGGGTTTGAACCGCCAGCCTTCTGGGTAGCAGTCAAGTGCCTTAGGCAGTATGCTACCAGAGCTCCCAATTAAAAGAGAAGCAAACCAGCCACTCCTCAGAAGGAAGGTTGGGCAAATCTACTTCTGTAGTGATACTGCCTTGGAAACCCAAGGAGGGGTCGCTATGAGTCGGGTCTGACTCGACAGCAGGTAACAACAACAACAACAACAACAAATGCTAGTAACCTATGAGTACAAAACAAACTTGCTGTTAATTTTAAACATTGATTTTTTTTTTTTTTGTATTTTTATTTGGCTATATTTAATTTTTTTTAATTTTATTTAATATGATAGATATTAGGAAATGATTTTTCCATTTTTAAAACTCCTACCCCTCAAAAGAAATATTTATTTTTGTCTACTAAAGATATTAAGGCCATAATAATTTTTGTAATGTTAAATTGAATGTCAGTATAAATATTGTGGAAGTTACATTCAGAAAAAGAATATCTTATTGAGTCTTTACATCTCCATGAGCATTTACTTTACTTTAAAGTTAATGAAAGGAAGCAGTAATGATCATCAAAGCATATATTGTCTAAAAATCAATGAGGAAACTGCCTTCTGGGTTGCTCTTTTCACTTTACTTTTTTTTTCTCTTGCCTGGAAGCTTAAGAAGAGTTTTTATTCAGCTTTTAGATGTACAATCTGGTGTCATGACTGTTAAGTCCATGAAAAAAATGAAGTAGTGTTATTTTCTAACCTAGATACTGGCTCTTGATGTTATATATCAGGATGCTGTTTGTTGTCTCTCTTTTCATAGCCTCATCACCCCAAACAACTTTTTTGTTCTTGCGCTTATTTTATTTCTCCTGTGAAGGATAATTGTACTTAATTTTTATGGTTTCATTTATAGGGTCTAAATATAAATTATCAATATATTGTGATTACCAGCTGAGGGAAATGGCATTTTTGGGTTTCCAGAATGCATTCCACATTAGTTGATAGATAGGGTTACATGGATGTACTACTTATAAGTCCAGTTTATTGACAGACACTTTAAAAGACTCATTCATTCTTTTTTTTTTTTTTTTTTAGTGAGCATTGATAGTTTTAAAATATGGAGTTTCTAAATAATAATGATGTTCATAGCTTGTATTTGAGAATTGCTTTGTAGGTTTTCAAATGTGTGTTCACATTTATTATCTTATGTGGACCTTATAGCAACCCTGTGAATGTTAAGTATATTATTATCCCACTTAACAAAGGGGTGAACTGCATATCAGACAGAGTCAATTGCAGAGTCTTCATACACATAGTAAGTGTTGTTGTTGTTATTTGCCATCGAGGTGGTCCTAACTCGTAGCGATCACTCCTTAGGTTTCCGAGGCGGTATCACTACAGAAGTAGATTCCCCAACCTTCCTTCTAAGGAGTGGCTGGTAGATTTGACCCGCCAGCCTTCTGGATAGCAGTCAAGTGCCTTAGGCACTACACTACCAGAGCTTGTATAGTAATTGTTGGATGTCCAAAATCAGTTTTCATTTTTCATTTACTCATGAAGTAGCAACTTGGTGAAACTGCACCCAAGTCGTAGTCTGTTTTAAAGTATTGTTTTCCCATTCATTCTTAGACTTGACATCTATTTCATGATAACCTCTGAGGGTATAGCTTCTATAACAAATAGTTTCACAGCTTCTAAGGCCACAAAAAGTTAATATATATTAGTGTTCTGAGAGATATGCAGAAGTACTGGAACTTCTCATGCAGCTTACTGAAGACTGAGGGCAATAGGGAGAAGTAAGAAAAGCCTTGTAGTTTCTGTCCATTGAGTATCTGTTTTCCATAGTGAAAGGGATGGGATAAGTCTCTGCCAGCAAAAGTATAAGAACCCTGTTAAATGGAATCTGAGGGTGGAATAGGAGTAGGTGACAGCACACAGAAGGCAGAAATAAAAAGTCTGAGAGGATGTAGTGTGGACTTGAACTGAGTGAAAGGAAATGGCCCTGTACCACTGGAGCAGGGACAAGAGAACTGAGATATACATCTCAGGTAACTGAAGACAGAGCCAGAGAACTAAGGCAAAACCACCAGGTATTCAACCGCAGTGCCTACCACAGAGCATTCCTGTTTCCAGCCTCAAAGCACATGACTGAGGTGAAATGAATTTAATTAAAACAACAAATCTAAACTCATCTAAACTGTACACTTAATATAACCAACTAGACTAGTAACTTGTCTGAACAAGCGATGTGCTGCTTTTCTGTACGTAAGCATTATTTATCTAGTCCTTATTGGTTTTTGCGTACAATGTTTATATTCAGTCAAACATTACAATATACACAAAATCAAGAAAATGTGGATCAATTGCCAAGGGAGGAAAATGCAAATAGAAGGAGTCCAGAAATGGCCAAGATGTAGCAGTTATCAGACAGGGACTTTAAAATATCTATGATAAATACCTTTTTAAAAAATTAATATTTTACTGTGTTTGAGATTGAAAGTTCCCATAGTAAATTATGTTCCCATTTTAAATTTTCCACACATTTTTCAGTAGGATTGATTATATTTTTCACAGTCATTTCATACTAGTTGTACCAAATCTGGTACTCTAGCTTTCCTGCCTCCTACCTTCTCATCTTTGCTTGTGATTAATTTTTGATCAATTTATTATGTAAGTTTTAGTAACATAGTACAAAAAAATATATGTAATGACTTTTCTTAAAGAATTTCATTACTCATGGGTAGTATTCTTTATTTTATGATCCAAACTGTTATTTAATTTAAAAGTGATCTCACAAGATAATTTTGATGTAAAGTTTAAAGTGTATCTTAGGGCACTCGTCGCAGGGAGTCTATAGTCTCGTCGAATCCAGTAAATCAAGACTTTTTAAGAAGTTGTGTTCTGTTCCCTATTTCTCTCTGTTCTATAAAGATCCATCTATTGTGACCCTGATCAGAATAGCTGGTAATATGAGTTAGTTCCCATCTAGTTTTTCTGCCTTCAGGACAGATGAGGCTGTGGTTCCTACCTACTACTAGTCCTGTAGACTACTTTCTTCTCAGAGTCTTTCATTTCCTTCTTTCTCTCTTGTTCCACATAAGTAGTTGTATCTTACATGGTCATTTCAAAGCCGTGAAGATCCTGGACATTACTCCTCACATGTGACTGTAGAATCTACACTTTATGGACTATAGAGAAATGTGGGGAGAAAATGAATGTTAATTATGTTGACAGTGTGTATATTTAAAATTCTCAGTCTTTTGAAAAACTTGACTATAGTTTAGACAACTGTGTTTTTACCAAATTTGCTAATTACCTAAGTTGTCCCAGGATACTATGATCCTAAGTTTCTAAACCCAGAAAGCTAATCTTGTGAGGTATTTTTTGATGCTTGAAAAGTAAATGGACCTATGTCCCCTATGTGGTTTAGTGTATATATGTATGCATCTCTGTGTTTTTGTGTTTGTGTGAGTGTGTGTAGGAGCTCTGGTAACATAATGCCTAAGACACTTGGCACCAGAAGGTTGGCAGTTCAAACCCACCAGCCACTTCGTGGAAGGAAGACTGGTCAATCTATTTCCATAAAGATTTAACACCAGGGAAACCCAAAGGTGGTCTCTATGAGTCAGAATTGACTTGATGGCAGTGAGGTTGGTTTTTTTGGTATATAAAACAAAAAAAACAAACTCACTGCTGTCAAGTTGGCTCTGACTCAGAGTGACCCCTCCTTGGGATTCCAAGGTGGTACCTCTACAGAAGTAGATTGCCCAGTCTTCCTTCTGATGTGTGGCTGGTAGGTTTGAACCACCAGCCTTCTGTTTATCAGTCAGTCAAATGCCTTAGTCAAGAAACCACCAGCTGCCCTATTTTT
>NW_006921922.1:3119163-3127341 GCF_000298275.1 Orycteropus afer afer
TATATATAAAATATTATATGTAAGTATATATAAAATTATATATAAACTATATACACACATGCACATACCCATATGTACATATGCCTGTAAATACTTTATCTGTGTATATGTGAGTACACATATTTACTCAAAAATTCACACTTATATGCCTTTATATATATGTGTGTACTCACATACATATGCCCTAGTTATATATATTTGTCACAACCTTTACCAAAGATATCCTTTTTCTCATTTACACTTCTCAGTGCCATCATTTACCTTGGTTAAGCTGTACACACTTCACCCACATTTCATAACACCTTGCCTATCACCAAATATAAGAAGTCTATTATCTCAATAGTGCTTCTCCCTCTTTCATTGATTCCCACATCCTTGATAGCCACCAATGAGCATGGTCTGTGTGTGTGTGTATATGTGTGTACACCAAAACTAAACTCACTGCTGAGTTGATTCTGACTCATAGGGATTGCCATTGGATATCCAATCCAAGACTGTAAATCTTTATGGAAGCAGACTTCCTCATCTTCCAGGGGGCAGCTGGTGGGTTTAAACCACCGACCTTTTGGTTAGCAGACAAATGCTTTAACCACTATACCACCAGAACTCTGTGTGTGTGTTTGTGTGTATCCTTGTCTTTTTATAAATGTATAATCATACAATATTTGTCCTTTTGTTATTGACTTATTTTACTCAGCATCATGTCCTGCAGATTTATTCATATTCTATTTCAAGGACTCATCATTATTCTTTATAGTTACATAGTATTTCATTGTATGTATGATGAGATTTTGTTTATTCATGCATCCGTTGATGGCCACTTAGACTGCTGCTGTCATTTTGCTATTGTGAATAATATTGCACCGAGCATAGGTGTATATGTGTCTATTTGTGTCACTATTATTATATATCTAAGATATATATCTAGAAATAAGATTGCTGCATCATAAGGTATTTCTATTTCTTGATTTTTGAGGGAACACCATACTGTTTTCCATAGTGGTTGTACCATTTCACAGTCCTGCCAGCATTGGATGAAGATTCCAACCTCCCACACAATCTTGCAGGCAATTAATGTTTTGTTAGTTTGTTTGTTTTATATGATAAACACCTTAAATGATCAAGTGGAAATGGTAAACAACATGTGTAAACAGATGGGGAATTTATCAGAGAAGTGAAAAAACATACAAAGGAATCAAATGTAAATGCTAGAAATTCTAGAAGACATTCTTCAGTCTGAAAGGAAATTAAATCAGTTATAAATGTGATTATGTATAAAGGAATGAAGAACATCAGAAGAGTCACATGTCAACATAAAGAAACATAAAAATAGTTATATGTGTATATATATGTTGTTGTTGTTGTTGTTGTTGTTGTTATGTGCCGTCGAGTCAGCCCAGACTCATAGCGACCCCTCCTTGGGTTTCCGAGGCAGTATCACTACGGAAGTAGGATTGCCCAACCTTCTTTCCGAGGATATACATATATACACACACACACACACACACACACACACACACATCCATACACACAAAGAGAGAGGAGTGTGTGTGTGGGGGGTGAAGTAATATATATCAGTATATATGTGCAGGAAAACTTGTGTATATAATTATGCAACATATGATATAAACCCTCTCTTCACTTCTCAACATGGTTAAGTGCAAAAGTTTATTATACAAAATAAACATTAAGCAAGGATGGAGGATGACCACATCATCTCACCCCCTTATCTGTACTGTGAATGTTGCACTGGGTCCCTGCCAAAACCACCTGCAACAGCCACCTCTCCCTCCCCCATGTAGTCTCAGGTGATCTTGGCCCCCACTGCTGCTCACAGCGAAGGGTCATCTAATCTTCCAGAACCAGTGTAGCCCAAGCACCTCTGGCCTCCTTATCACACAGGTCCTTTCCTTTACCTGCCCTCACTATATTTTCAGGATGAGTGGCTCTGATGCATCCCCTCTGTGATCCAAAAATGCCTTTGATGGCTTTGTTGGGGGCAGGGGACTCCCTGTCAGTGAATAGGAGGGCCTGAGTGCACTCTCCACACTGTGTTCTCCACTGGCCCCTTGCTGAAACATCCCCTAGTCTTGCTGGGCAGCTCTACCCCCATATCTCCATGAGAATCAGTAATCCAGAGCTTCCTCCTAGGCTGTTATTGCCAGGCCTGACCTCTGTCCTTGACCTTAAACTAGTCACTCACCTACTGACCCCATCCCTGCTCAGATAGCTGCTCTGGCCTCAAATTTGGCCACCCAGGAAGGAACGTTGAAGAAGTTTAAGGATCTGCATAAGTGCTAGTTGGCTGGCATGGTATCCCATGGTACTGATCACCCAAGTGTTCTATCTCAGAGCTTCTTCTGACCACAACTTAGCCCATCCCTGCAGCTCCTTAAGACTGGGAGTTAAGGCTAGACACTAGGGTCTCACTTCCTCACATATCCCCAAGGGTGACCCATCTTCAGGTCACTGACTGTCATTGTCCTGGCCATAGCCCCCTGTGGTACATGCCACCTAGGGACTGATACATGTCCATAGAGATATATTTATTTGTCTGATTAAAGGAAAATAACAATATATTTTTCAGTGTATAGCATATATAGAAGTAAAAATATATAACAGTAGGACCACGAAGGGTGAAGGGATGGTAGTTGAAGGTACATTGTTGTATGCTTATGTTTGACTTGAACTAATGGTATACAGATGACAGACAATGGTATACTAAATAGTCATATTGTATGATTAGAGAATAAAAACAACACAGAGAAGTTTAATAGTCATAGAAGATAAAATGAAATACTCAATACAAGGCACAAAGAAGGAATAAAGAAATAAAATGTAGATTGGATGAAACAAAGTTAAATAACTGCATGTTGTTGTTGTTGTTCTGTGCCGTCGAGTCAGCCCCAACTCATAGTGGACTTAAATTCAGACAATACAATAACTGAACTGGATATAAATGGACCAAAACTTCACCATTAAAATATGGAAATTATCACATTGGTGATAACTGTTTGGTGATTTCTTATAACAATTAACATCCATATCTATTATGACCCAATAATTCCATTCCATTTATGCACGAGAAATTAAAACATATATCCAGAAAACGTATGTCCATAAGAATGCTCATAGCAGCTGTATTCATAATAACAAAGAATTAAAAATGGCCTACATGCTCATTCACAGAAGAATGGATAAACTGTGTTATATTCCTACAATAGAAAATGCTCAGTTATAAAAAAAGGCAAGACTGTCAATACATGCCATGAAATGGATGATCCTCCAAACCGTAGTGTTGAAAAAGAAAACAGATACCACCAAGTATACAGTAAGATTTCTTGTTAGTAGAAATCCAATCAGTTGTTTCTTTGGAGTGATGAATGGGGCATTGAGTTGGGAAGAGCATGAAGGAGTTAGAGTAATGAGAACATTTTGTGTTAGATAGCAGAGTAGGTTAGAGGGGTGTGCATTTATCAAAAAGATCAAACATAACATAAAATCTTCATTCTGTTTAAGTAACTTAGAAATAACAAAAACATGTAGTACAGAAAAAGAGAAATATTATCTTATTTTGGCCTATAAAGCAAAACACCCATTGCTGTCTATCAAATTCCAACTCATAGCAATACTATACAACAGAATAGAACTGCCCCATAGGGTTTCCAAAGCTGTACATCTTTACAGAAGCAGACTGTCACATCTTTCTATCGCAGAGCTGCTGGTGGGTTTGAACCAGCAACCTTGCAGTTAGCAACAGAGAGTTTAATTATTTGCCATAAGTACTTTTCTATTTTGGCATATTTTGTTTTTTTCAGAGTGTGTCTATTTTTAGTGATCATTGTACACTATATGTAATCTACTTCTCCTCCTATGCATAATATTTATGCATATACTCTTCATTACAGTTTACAAAATATTCCACATGCATTATTATTTGTTTTTAATTTAGCCTTCAAAAATATGGTAAGTTATGCTGGACAGGCTCAGTATGATTATCTGTATTTTAAGAAGGGAAAATGTTGGTAATATGTTTAAATTACTTATCCAGAATTAGTGAGGGGATCAGTGGTCAAGGCAAATCTTAAATGAGAGTATTTTGACTCTGACTCCCTTCTATTTATTCCTTCTACTAAAAACTCAATTGTATGTAAATTTAGTTCCTCCCATTTTCTTCTCACTTATATTGTTTGTTTTAATTTCTGTTTATGTGAGGTAGTTCTTTTTTTATCAACAAGTAGCATGAGACTCATAAACTATTGAACTTACTGCATGTCCTAAGCCCATTATATTGTATTGCCATGTCCCTAAACATAACCAGGTTTTGAAAGTAGCCAGGAAACCAATTACAATAGTGGAATTATCCCCTATGTGAATACAGTGGGCTTAGAAGGGAAAGACATAACAATTCAAAGTGTCTTTGTATTCTAAACTAGAAAACCCATTTTTTAATTGCAGTTTTCTGCCATCCTTCCTGCCAAAGACTGTAATGTGTGTTGTGGTGATTATCAAAAGTTAAAATCATATAGGTTATTGAGACCTTTCATCCTTAAAATTTTTGTTAAAAAAAAGAAGATATGGCATTGGAATGATGTTTAATATAGAATGTGAATAATGAAACATCTTAATAGGTAAAATACTCATTGACAAAATATGAAAAACAATCTCTAAAATAGAATTAAACTTTACAGTTATGTTCTGAAATTTGTTGTCAAAGCTTACATATTTGATTTGTGACATCTCTGAAAGAACATTTGAAGTTAGATTTACAGATGTAGAAAATGTTGAATGAAAATTACAATCCCTCTGGGATATAAATTTATAATTCAAAATAGGACTGATTCATTAGGGTAATTTATTTAATTCAATTAATAAAATATAATATCTTGATGAAGCCTTTACTGAAGCAACTAAAAACTGAAGTAGCAGAGAGGTAATAAAATTTCATATAAAAAGGTTGTAAAATTGTGGTCCCCTTAGTTGGTTAAATTAAAGAGAATGAATTCACCTTTTTTTCATTCAGATTTATGTATTCACAATCATAATTTTTTAGCATCCATCATATAGCCCATATTAGTTTCTAATTGATACTGACTATTTTTTCTAATTGGTTTAGTATCTAGATTTCTCCTTAGTCTTTTATGTTACAGATTACAGGGAAAATCGATTGAGATTGTCCATATTTCACAGAGGCCAAGTAGTACTCACACTCATTAAAGGAGAAAGGAATTGTCTGAATAAATTACTTCTGACTTTGCTGCTGACAGCTGGAAACCAGGGAGCAGTTCAGAGTGTAATATCTTTACCTCCCTAAGCAAGAAGTGGTCAGAATAGTTAACACCTCTTTTCACTTTCAGCAAACTGACTCCTTAGAATCATTTAAACTGCTGTGACTAAATAATCAGATTATGTCCTGCTGCCATCACTAACCAAAGCTGTTCAATAAGCAGAAATAATATGGCAAGAGGAAATACTTGAGTATGTCATTATTTTGAATAGATGAAAACAAGAAAATATATTAAATACAAATTCCGTGTTTTTAATAGACGCTGCCTTTCAAAACTATGCTATATAACAGATCACTGTCTCTGATACCATCCTCTGGATATGTCCTCTGTGGTATAAACAACCAAGGGCTAATGGTGCCCCACTAAAAATCCCTGCATATTTAGCCTTAATTTCCTTTTTAGGACTGGTTACCTTCTATATTGGAATTTTACAGATGATCCCTTGTTCACTCTATTGTCCATATACTTGATCTTTTAGTAAGAACATGGTTTTCCTCTACCTTTTTTATTTATTTACACATATCTCTCTCATCTCTGTCGAATAACTTTGTGATAATAAGAACTTTTCTTATTAATTTATGTATCAGTGATCCCTAGCTCAATGTCTGACACACATTAGACTTTCAATAATTTATTTTATTTGTATGTAGTATATTTACTATAAAAGAAATTTCCATTGCCTTTCTCCTGCTGGTGCTTTGTTATGTGCCATCGAGTTGGCCCCGACTCATAGTGACCCCTCCTTCGGTTTCCGAGGCAGTATCACTACAGAAGTAGGATTGCCCAACCTTCCTTCCGAGGAGTGGCTGGTGGGTTTGAACCGCCAGCCTTCTGGTTAGCAGTCAAGTGTCTTAGGCACAATGCTACATTTTTAATCATTCTTAATGCACGATCGTCAGGTAAGTAGTTGTCATTGTCAAGCTTAATTTCTGTTGGTTTTTTTTTTTAATTACTTAAGGCAGATTACATTGAGTTAAGATATTTTTAAATAATGGCTTTTATGATTGATATGACAAATAAGCTGATCAGATGTACTAAAGCTGGGTGAAGAATAGAAAACAGAATTCAAACTTTATATCCTCATTTAACATTCTGTATTGTATTTTACTTGAATTTCAGTATCCCAGATCTCTTTCTCTCTCTGTCTCTCTCACGCACACACACTTTATATATGGATTACATATTACACACATACACATCCCGATTCAAAGAACAGAAGAAAGAACCTTTATACTTAATACAGGATTCTAATGAGTAGCTTTTAAGAGGTAGGGAATTAAATTTGCATTTTTTTTTAAGTTCAATACAGCCTTAATGAGTGATTTTCTTTTCAGCTTTGTTGCAACGAGACATTCTCCTTTCTAGGTCACTAAGTTAATAGAGTCAAGGATTTCGCTCCATTGTCATTCTTAACCATCACAGATACAGTTTATGCTGGCAAATATTTTGAGGTTTTAATTTTTTTTTCTCCTGTCTTGAGTAATCCTCCTTCAAGTCTGTGAAGCTAAATGTATAATAAACTAGGTTTCTATTTTCTAACTAGGGTAGAAAGAACAGTCTACGATATGGAACAATATTGCTTTTCACTAATGAACAAGAGAGGAAATGAGCACACTGGAATCCATTTAGTAGGTGCTCAGTGCCAACTGCTGTTCAGCACTATACATAGATCAGTTCAATTATTTGTTATCTAACCCAGTCCTCTCTGTATTCTTACAGTTTTACTAATGAACAAATTGAGGACTAATGAATGTGATACTTTTTTTTTATTCGTTTTGCACCTTGTATATAGTAGGGACATGATGCGAACACAGTTTCTTAGGCCTTCAGTTATCCCTTTCCATACTCTGTACACACTTTCTTTTACTTTCAAGTGCTTCTTTAAATTCTAGAAATAATGTTCTCCAAATTCCCAGAATTACCTACTTCCAAAATTCACTTATGAATGCATTCTTCTATATTGCTATATAGGATAATGAAATCTTACATATATATTTTCTGCAAATAGACACTTGCTGTTAATATACATTTTGGAAATGCATGATGGTGAAAATAGTGCTAACTCATTATTTTCATAGTTACATATGGGTGTATCATCATTTAGTTACTATTAAAAAATGTTATAATTTTTTAAGATAAAATGATAGATATGCATACTTTTAGTATTTGATATTTGATTAATATCAAATATGATATTAATGAGAAATGCTTAATTAATAAGAAATGTTTCCATAAATAATTCATCTACTATAATTATTATCTAAATACATCAGATTAAAGGTTTAAGGCTGTATGTCTTTTTTTTTAATGTCATGTTTATTTTTCACTTATATGCCTTCAGTCTTCAATTTGTAGATGAGACATTGGTTGTCTTTTTATATTATCCTTTATTTTCTGGAGATATTTTATTTGCTAGATTTGTACATTGTGAAATGAGCCTTTCTTCACATATCTTTTTTTTTTAATGATCAATACCTTTACTGTTATGACATGAAGCATAATCTGCTCTAATCCTAATGATCAATTGTCTTATCATTTTGTATTCTTTGTTATGTAAGATAAAATTTTAGAGTGGGTCCAACAGATTTTTTTTTTTTTTAGATGAGAAAATAGATGTCTCAATCTCCAGATTCTTTGACTAGTCAGGAGGAATGATAAAATCAGAATCAAGCACCTATATTTTACCAGCTATATCAGTATTATGTCTACAGGATCTCAACCTAATAAATAGGCTTGTATAACTCACTGTGACCTGTTTTAGGATGGGCAGTTGGAACTAGAGCTTCCCTTATCTGTTATCTTTTCTGTCCTTTCAACAGAGTATTGTAACGAGCTCTGGTAGCATAGTGGCTAAGACACTTGCCTGCTAACCAGACGGCTGGCGGTTCAA
>NW_006921922.1:3127888-3140398 GCF_000298275.1 Orycteropus afer afer
GTACATATGGACACAAAATACTCACAGCTAGACCAAAAAACATCATCATGAAAAAGAGTGAAGATATTGAAGTTGTCAAGAATTTCATTATATTTGGATCAGCAATCAATGTCCATAAACCAGCAGTCAAGAAATCAAAGCACATATTGCATTGGGAAAACCTCCTGGAAAATAACCTCTATAAGGTGTTAAAAAGCAAAAATATCACTTTGATGACTATAGTGGGCTTGACCCAAGCTATGCTCTCTTTAGTTTCCACATGTACATGTGAAAGCTGGACAATGAGAAAGGAAGATCTAAGGAGATATGGCACATTTGTATTGTGGTGTTGGTGAAGAATATTGAGTATAATATGGACTGCCTGAAGACTGAGCATACTGTCCTAGAAGACATACAGCCAGAATGCTCTTTAGAAGTGAGGATGGTGAGATGTCTTCTTGCTTTATTTGGACATGTCATCAGGAATACCAATCATTAAGGGGGAAGGGAGGACATGTTTCATAAGGTAGAGGGTCAACAGAAATGAGGAAGACCTTCGATGAGGTGGATTGACACAGTGACTGTAACTATGGGATCAAACATACCAAAGATAGTGGGAATGATGCAGGCCCTGGCATTGTTTTATTTGATATAGCAGGTCAGGTCACTTACTTATGTAAATATGAAATTACTGCACACACACACACACACACATGCATTAATTTTAACTGTGATTTGGATGAAAGTTTACAGAGCAAATTCATTTTCCATACAGGAGTTCACGTACAATTTGTCTCATAAAACTGACTGCAGTTTCCCACAATGCAACTGCTCTCTTCCCACTTCCTCCCCGTAGCTGCCTCTTCCCTATGTCCTTCCCTCCCATGCCCTCCTGCCCCTCAAGCTGTCTCCCTGCGCATACACAGCCTTCTATTCTCCCATCATTTATATATATTTTGTACTGTAACAATAACTTTTATACTATTTCATTTTTAATGTCTTTACTTATAATATTAATTTAAAAAACCAATATATTAGCCTTTTGTAATTTATTTGCTTATTTTTCCTTTTAATGTATTTTCTGAGCCACTTTTTCTTTAGTATATTCTTTGTCATAAAATTTGCTAAGGGGTGAACTAAATGAGTAAATGATAATCATTTGCATTTTATTCTTATAAATTGATGAGGATAACTTGACTTTCCAATTGAGGATAAGATCACCCTTCATCTTTAACCATAAAATAAACTCAGTACCATCAAGTTGATCGAACTCACAGTAACCCTATAGGACAGAGTAAAACTGCCCCTTAGGTTTTCCAAGGCTGTAGATCCTTATGGAAGCCAACTGTCACATCTTTTTCCTGCAGAGTAACTGTGGAGTTCAAACTACTGACATTTAGGTTAACATTGAGTATTTAGCAATTACACCACCAAGGCTCCTTTTCTAACCACAGTTCATAAAACAATTAAAATAATATGAAAATAAGGAAAATGATCATTCATAGATTTATATAAAAATGGGAATGATCTGGCAAAATACCTGTTTTGTTTTGTTTTGTTTTGTTTTTTGACAGTGAGTAAATACAGACATACCTGAGTTATTGAGTGTTCACTTCTAGCCCATGTCAATAAAGCGAATATCACAACAAAGCAAGTCAAACAATTCACGATTTTTTGGTATCCTAAGTTTGGGCGATCTCCTTCCATAGTGATACCACCTCGGAAACCCAAGAAGTGGTCACTATGAATCATGGCCGACTTGATGGCACATAAGAACAACATCAACAGTATAATTAAAAATATGTTTACACTATGCTGTAGTCTATTAACTGTGCCAAGTTGTAATTTGGTGCCGTCGAGGCAGTCCCAACTCTTAGTGACCCTATATACAACAGAATGAAACACTCCCTAGGCTTACACTGTCCTTACAGTCATTGCTGTGCTTCAGACCATCATTACAGCTACTGTGTCATTCCATCTATTTGAGGGTCTTCCACATTTTTGCTGATCTCTACTTTACCAAACATGATATTCCCCAAGGAATGGTCCCTTCTGATAACATGACCAAAGTATGAGATGAAATCTGCCCATTCTCATTTCTAAGGAATATTCTGACTGCACTTCTTCCAGATGTACTTCTTCCAAGGCAGATTCATTTGTTCTTCTGGAAGTCCATGGTATATTCAATATTCTTCACCAGCACCACAATTCAAATACATCAATTTTTCTGCGACCTTCCTTATTCATTGTCCAGCTTTAAAGTTGAAATACTGTGAAAATTACCAAATGTGAGACAGATACATGAAGTAAGTATATACTGTTGGAACAATGATGCCGATAGATGTGCTCAATGTAGCATTATCATAAACCTTCAATTTGTAAAACACTCAATATTTGTACAGCACAATAAAGTTAAGTGCAATAAAATGAGATATGCCTGTAAGTTTAGGCAGGATGTCTATTGGATATTATTTTTGTTATCCTATTAGCAAAAATGAAAAGGAATAATGGAAAATATGTCAAGGATCAATGAAAGAATAAATAGATTTTAATAAATTGTCATGAAAATTCATAACATATGCTTAAGATTAAAATTGTTGCATTTTTCTACCTTCTGACTCATGAATATAAACAAATATATCCATGTGAAATTATAATAACTATTCTTGAAGTGAGACTCAATGTGGTGGAGGAAGTAACTTAATGAAATATTTTAAATTTGTATCTTCGTAGTGTATCTTCAAGCATCTGCAATTCTGTTGTACAAATGAAATTGTAATTTTCATAACTACCATATATATAAATAAATTCCTTTCAACAGAGTTTAAGCATATAAATAAATAAATAGTTCATGTACTCATAATCAATCTCATTTATTCTGATTCTTGGGAAGAAATCATTTTTCTCTTGTTAATTTCATAGTTTTTAAATATTGGGAAGGAGATACTTTACATATAAAAATAAAGATAGGAATGTAATGAAGGCATTTTCCATTCGAGAATACAGATAGAAATGTTGTTACGTACCGTCAAGTCGGCTCTGACTCATAGTGACCCTATGTACAACAGAACAAAACAATGTTGGGTCCTGCACCAGCCTCGTAATCCTTGCTATACTTGAGCCAATCATTGCAACAACTGTGTCAGTCCATCTTGTTTTGCCTTTTACACTGATCCCCCACTTTACCAAGCATGATATCCTTCTCCAAGGATTGGTCCCTTTCAAAAACATGACCAAAGTAGGTGAGACAAACTCTGGCAATTCTCACTTCCAAGGAGCATTCTGGTTGCATTTCTTCCAGGACAGATATGTTTATTCTCTGGCAGTCCTTAGTATTTTAACTATTCTTTTCCAACACAACAATTCAAAGGCATCAGTCCTTCTTCTGTCTTCCTTATTCATTGTCCATCTTTCACATGCATATGAAGTGATTGAAAATATCATGGCTTGTGTTAGGTGCATTTCAGTCTTAAACGTGTCATCTTTGCTCTTCAGCGCTTTCAAGACATCCTTTGAAGCACATTTGCCCAGTGCAATATGATGTTTGATTTCTTGACTGCTGCTTCCATGGGTGTTAGGTTGATCCAATAAAGTGAAATCCTTGACAGGTTCAATTTTTTCTCCGTTTTTCATGATGGTGCTTATTGATCCAACTGTGAGGATTTTTGTTTTCTTTATGTTGAGGTGTAATACATACTGAAAACTGTAGTATTTGATGTTCATCAGTAAATGCTTCAAATCATCTTCACTTCCAGCAAACAAAGTTGTGTCATCTGCATATCACAGATAGTCAATGAGTCTTCCTTTATTTCTGACTCTGTATTCTTCTTCATACAGTCCAGCTTTTCAGACTATAGAAGTGTTAGCAAACTTTAATAGTCCATTAGAATTATCTCTTTATTTTTTAAGAGCACAAATGCAAGAAAAATTGCAGTTCCCAAAAAATTCAAAAGAGATGATGAGAACTGATAAATGTGCACCATATATATACAATTTTTGCATTTATACTCCTTCCTAAATCACTAAAATATATTAAATACATTTATACTTTTTCCAAAATACTGAAAAATGTCTCTAAATTACTTAAAAAAAAAGTGTGTCATTAATTTCTACCCACCTCTACTCTAGTTTGTCATACTGTGATGGCTTGCATGTTGCTATGATACTGGAAGCTATGCCAATGGTATTTCAGCTACCAGCAGGGTCACCTGTGGTGAACAGGTTTCAGCAAAGCTTCTAGCCTAAGACAAGGAAGGATGTGGTGGTCTACCTCTGAAAAAGTTGGCAACTGGAAACCTTATGAATAGCAGATTATTATGCTACCAGGTAACTCCCCAGCCACTTCTCAGAAGGAAGGTTGGGCAATCTACTTCCGTAGTGACACTGCCTCAGAAACCCAAGCAGGGGTTGCTATGAGTTGGGTCCGACTCGATGGCACATAACAACAACAACAGCCCCTCCCATTAGAAGACGTTCAAAATATGTCTGGTAAAGAGCTGCCTCCTTAAAGTAGGTCGACGTTAATGACATGGGAACAGTAAAGATTTCAAGAACTTCATTTGCTGATGTGCCATGACTCCAAATGGGATGAAACAACTATGAACATCCATTAATAATCAGAATATGGAATGTACAAATTATAAATCTAGGAATATTGAAAGTTGTAAAACATGAAATGGAATGCATGAAGATCAGTCTCATAGTTATTAGTGAGCTGAAATAGACTGATATTAGCCATTTTGAATAAGGCTATTATATTGTCTACTATGCCAAGAATGACAAATTGAAGAGCAATGGGATCATATTCATTGTCAAAAAGAACATTTCAAGATATATCCTGAAGTACAATGCTATCAGTTATAAGATAATATCCATATACCTACAAAGAAGATTGGTTAATACAACTATTATTCAAATTAACACACCAAGGACTAATGCTAAAGATGAAGAAATTAAAAATTTTTACCAACTTCTGCAGTCTAAAATTGATTAAACATACAGTCAAGATCCACTGATGATTAGCGGTGATTGCAAGACAAAAATTGGAAACAAAGAAGAATAATCAGTATTTGGAACATATGGCCTTGATGATAGACATGAATGCCAGATAGAATTTGCAGGACCAAGAACTTATTCATTGCAGTTACCTTTTTTCAACATCATTTACAGTGATGATACATGTGGACCTCTTCAGACGAAATACACAGCAATGAAATTGACTATGTCTATGGAAAGACAGTGGAGAAATACAGTATCATCAGGCCAAACAATGCCAGGCACCAGGTGTGGAATGAACCATCAATTGCTCATATCAACATTCAAGTTGAAGCTGAAGAAAATTTAAACCAATTCATGAAAGCCAAAATACAACTTTGAGTATGTCCTATCTGAATTTAGAGACCAACTCAAGAGTAGATTTGACACATTGAACATTAATGACTGTAGAAAGATCACATGAGCTGTGGGATGATATCAAGGAGATCATACATGAAGAAAACAAATTATCTCTAAAAAGATAAGAAAAAAGGGAAAAGACCAAAGTGGACATCAGAAGAGATTTCGAAACTTGCTCTTTAACATAGAGCAAAAATGGTTGCAGTAGTACATCAAAAAGGAACTGCCAGAAATTCAAGCTAGATTAGAAGAGGATGTGCAATGAGTGATAGCATTCCTGATGTCGGATGGATTTTGGCTGAAAACAGACAACACAAGAAAGATGTTTATCTGTGTTGTATCAACTATGCAAATGCATTCAACTTTGTGAATCATTCTGGATAACATTACAAAGAATGAGGATTTCAGAGCATTTAATTGTGTTCATGCAGAATCTGGATATAGACCAAGAAGCAGTCCTTCAGACAGAAAAAGTGGATACTGCATGGTTTAAAATCAAGAAACGTGTGTGTAAGGATTGCATTCTTTCACTAAACTTATTCAATCTGTTTTCTGGGCAAATAATCTGAGAAGTTTGACTATATGAAGAAGAATGTGGCCTCAAGATTGGAAGAACACTCATTAACAACCTACTTCATACAGATAACATAACCTTGGCTTACTGAAAGTAAGGAGGTGTTGAAGCCCTTACTGATTAAGATCAAATATTGATTGACATCAATGTAAAGAAAACAAAAATCCTTACAACTGGACCAATAAGCAACGTTGTGATAAATGGAGAAGACTGAAGTTTTCAAGGATTTCATTTTACTTAGAAGTAAAATCAATACCCATGGTTGTAAGTCAAGAAATCAAAGGACCTATTGCACTGGGCATGTCTGCTGCCAAAGACCTCTTTAAACTGTTAAAAATAAAAAAATATCACCAAAGTATGTCTGGCCCAAGATGTGGTATTTTCAATCACCACACATGCATTTGAAAGTTGGCCAGTGAATAAGGAAGTTCAGTGAAGAACTGATACCTTTAATTATTGTGTTGGCAAAGAATATTGAATACACCAGAATCTGCCAGAATCTGTCTTAGAAGAATTACAGCCAAAATGCTCCTTAGATTCAAGAATGGCTATACTTCGGTCATGTTGTCGGAAGGGACATTCCCTGGAGAAAGGATATCATGTTTGGTAAAGTAGAAAGTCAGTGAAAACAAAGAAGGCCCTCAATGAGATATACTGACAGAGTAGCTTCACCAATGGGCTAAAATATATCAACAACTTTGAGTATGACACAGGATCTGGCATTATTTTTTTTTCTGTTGTATGCAGGATTGTTATGAGTTGGAAACAACTGGACAACACCTAACAACAATTGCTATATAAAAGCATTTCTAATATACAACAACCTTATCCAGCAGCTGCAATTTTAAAAGTCTATTCCAAATGGCCGTGCTTTTTTGATTTGGCATAATGACTCTTCATAGAAGGAGTAGTCTTTCTTTTGTGAAGGACTTAAAACGTACACTGAGTGAACTTATTAAGCAAAGAAGTAGTAACTGATTAAGCTAGCCTTTTTGAAAGTTTTTATATGACTGTCAACAAGAAATTTCTGTAACACATTCTAAGAAAACAAGAAATTGTGTAGGTGAAAACAGCTTATTTTCTATGTTTTTGCAAGTATCCAATAAGTGGCAGATAGTATAGATAGCTACATGAGAATATTGAAGTCTTTTTTAGGTACCAACAAATGCATGGAATATTTCCTGTTGAGGGTAGAATGTATAGAATTTTAATATTGTATCTAGTTTGAAATTTTATGATATGTGTTAGTGTTGAATTCAAAATGGCTGGATTGATTGATTGAATAACTCTGGGGTAAGTAATGATAGGAGGCAGTGGTGGTTCAGTGGTAGAAGTCTGCATTTCCATGCTGGAGACAATTCACCTCATGCAGACACTACCTGTCTGTCAGTGAAGGCATGCATATTTCTCTGATGCTAAACAGGTTATAGGGATCTTCCAGACTAAGATGGACTAGAAAGAAAGGCCTGGTCATCTATTTCTAACAAACCAGTCAATGAAAATGCTATGGTTCACAATGATCTTATCCTGTGGTACATGGTGTTGCCATGAGTCAAGGGCCTAGTTGATGGTAAGTAATAATCAGACAAACTAAAACTCTCACCCCAAATTTAGCTTGTTACAATGAATGTATTTGTTTACTTTTGTCTATAGCTGCTTCTGTGTAATAATAACAGAGTTATTCTTATAAGTGTTTGGCACAAAACCTATCTGTCCTAGAAAGCCTAAAATATTTGTTGCCTGGCCATTCAAAGGAAATACTTGCTGATCCATGAAATAAATCCATATATATCGTGCTATATATGCATAAAGCAAAAACCAAGTTCACTGCTGAGTTGATTCTGAATCATGGCAACCATTTAGGACACAGTAGAACTACTCTATAGGTTTTCTGAGACTTTAAATCTTTACAGAAGCAGACTACCTCATCTTTCTCCCACAGAACTACTGGTGAATTTCAACCACCAACCTTTTGGTTAGCAAATGCTTTAACCATTGCTCCACCAGAGGCCCTTAGAGGCATAGTCAAATATTGTGATGTATATGTTTTAATCATTTTGCATCAGAAATATTTACAATACAGCTATAAATTATCCTGTTTGTCCCCATTTATGCTTCCCTAATAAAACATTTGTATTTCTATCATAGTTATAACCTTTTCCTTTTCTATAAGAGCAGTTTTCATGTTACTGTTATCAATAGAGTCATTCATTAAGGCATTAATTGATTATTGATTAATCAATTATTGATCACTTACTAGGTGCAGAAAATGTGTCATATGCTGATGATATAAATGTGAAAAATGTTGCTTACAATCCAGGGGGAGAAGCAAAGATAATGCAAGTCAAATCATACATTTATGCACATGAGAATATGGAGTCAGGTCAGAAGGAAACAAAATTACAAGGAGTGCAAATCTAACTGACAGAAAAAGAAATTACCTTTACTTTCCTTAATTTTAAAGGTTTAATTGACTAATTAAAGGCATCTCTTCATCAAGGTGCCCACGTGATGTAATCTGGAATCTCTTTCCACTACTCTAGTCATTTGTGTTGGGTTTCATTTTTAGGTATTATTGTTGTTGTTATGTGCCGTCAAGTCAGACCCGACTCATAGCGACCCCTCCTTGGGTTTCCAAGGTAGGATCACTATGGAAGTAAATTGCCCCATCTTCCTTCCTAGGAGTGGCTGGTGGGTTTGAACCACCAACCTTCTGGTTAGCAGTAAAGTGCCTTAGCCACTATGCTACCAGAGCTCCCATTAGCATATTGAAACCCAGCAGACTTTGGCTTTTATGATTGATCTTACAGTCTAAGTTTTAAGGTAACCAGAACTATGTTTCCAAAGTTTTCAGCAAAAATTCTACATTTGAATACCTTTGACCTCTCTTAGATTTCATGCAAATCCTTGACAATTGCAGGACCAGAGAAAAAAATCAGGTAGCCTTGGTCCATAGGCCCATAGATTGAGAATATGATCTAATGAGACTCCAAAGCAAAATCTGTATGTATTGTAGGGAGTGAATCCTAAAAGGGCCAGTAGATGTCATCTACATTCAAATAACCTAAACATTGTTCAAAGAAAACTTTTCAATAGTACATTAATTCTATGTACTTAGGAATGTGTGTACTTAGAATTTCCTATCATAATATTTCTCTGAGATGTTTTAAAAAATGATGTGACTTTTTGATTTGGTGAAGGTCATTAAAAGTATTCTGTAGTATAATACTATACTAACACAGATGGGGCAATCTACTTCCGTAGTGATACTGCCTCAAAAACCCAAGGAGGGATCACTATGAGTCAGGTCTGACTTGACGGCACATAACAACAACAGCAACATCAACAATCCTTTTGTGGTAGAATTTTTAATTTCTTTTATCATATACTTCTAGGTAATTAATTAATTTAGAGATTGAAACTTCCAGCAATGATTCAAGTTTTTTTTTTTTATATATACCTGGTAATGAAAATGCCATAATTTGTAATGAATTTTATGTTTTTGTTTTAAAAAATATATCTAAGCTCTCTCTTAATATCAAAAATTTCCCAAAAATTTCTCTAAGATTTTTATAAATTCTCCTTACTCATTATTTATGGGGTGAGTTTCATTATCTACAGCTGAATTTGTAAAATTGTTAGTATATTGTGGAATAAGTACTGACTGACAATCAAAATATTAAAATGAGTTTAACACTTTTGTACTTTGAGAATTCTGTTCCATTTTACATTCTTTCATTTCTGAAGTAAAAGTTATTATGGAATTGTTACATCATAATAAGATATTGACTCTATGAATTGTGTGTACAATTATTATTCCTAATATATAGATGAGGAGTTTGTGGTTTAGAGAGGTTAAGGAACTTATAATAGCTGCTAATTGACTGACCCATGATTCATTCTCAATTTTGCCTAATTTCTGAGGATATCTTTTTAATGATTATACAAATCTGTCTCCCCACCTTTGTCACGCAATTTGAAAAGAATTGTAAAATTATATATTTGAGAAGCATTATAATAAAAGCTATACTATATTATGACATTTTCCTTAGGAATTTTTTTTTATGATTGTATTTAATAGTTATACTAATGTGTTTCCTCAGGCTCCTTTTCAATCAATATTAACAAAAATAAAAAATTAGAAAACTCATATAAAGTATAAAATATCATTGTATCGGAAGAAATGCAACCTAGAATTTGAGTTGCTTTTATGTAAATATAAATCTTTCCTATTTACCACTTTGACCCAAGATTTGAATTGGTTTTAACAGGAACATACACTTTCAATTTTCTCTGGAATGATAGATTCATTCAAAAAGTTTTCTAGTGATTTCTGCATGCTGGGACCTAAAGCAAGAAATGCTATAAAATGGCAAATTACCTCTCTGCAGGAATGAAGCTACTAAATAAGATTCATATTATTATTATTTTTCTTATGAAACCTTAAGTATACAGCTGAGTTGCATTTAAGTCAAATTTAAAAATGCAATGTTATTATAATACCTTTAAATTTGGAGGGAAAAAATGTCTTTTTCCTTTGACTACTGAGAATTTAGATATATTTTAGTATGCTTTATTTATTGATATTAAAAGCAAACAAAACAAACAAAACAAAAACCCAGTTTTTTGTCAGTTTTGAAATTTAAGTCTGATGATTGACTTAGTCCTGTCTGTGTAGTTTTCTCTATTGTCTTGGGATACATTTTCTTAATCATGTGTTTTTGATGCTGAAATAAAGCACTAAACGTTCACTTTATATTGCCAAATGAGCATTTATTGTTCAACTGAAGAATAGTTGCCTCTTTCCCTAGACAATTAAACAAATTTTATAAGTGTCCTTTAGCACTGTCTTTTGGTAAAAGGATTTATATATATAATTGTAATACAGCATCATAATATGTTTTTAAAATATTAATATGAATGATTCATTTATAGTGTAGTGCCTTAGGTATTCGACTGCTAACCAGAGGGCTTGCGTGTGACCATTTGCTGATATTTTTAAATTTGTACTAAAGGTGTTCTTTGTGGTGAAATACACAAAAGTGACACTTTAAAGATTATGGTAAAAAAAATTGTCATGCTCATATCGCTTAATTTTGGAATCTAATTTTTAAAACTGTTAAAAATTGCTGTGTAAATGATTTATTTGCTTCCTAGGTAGAATGCAAATCAAGAAAAGCTTTTTGCATCCATGCCTTACTATTTTCTTTATTTCCTTTGACATAGAAAGAAATCTAATGTATGATGTAGAAAACTGGATCACTGAATCTCCAGCTTCATCTCTTCTTCACTTAGCATAGGCCGTCATGTTTTCTGGTTTCTTGCTTCCTTTCATCCATTTAGATATTCCACCTGCTTAATTTCTATCCCCTGCTATTTTCTCCCTTTGCTACACTTTAACCACGTTGCTAAAGTGGCATGCCATTTATGCCAGCCTCCCCATGATCTTCCCCTCTTGTCAAAGTAATGAATACATCCTTCATTTTGGACATGATGGCCAAATGATACTCTTTTGGTACTTCTTACTTGCAAGGTGTATTTACTTATCAAGTAAATTAAAATGTTAGAAACCAATCAAAACCATATGTGTTTTTGTTTTTCCCTCTTCTCTTGTCCATTTGTGTATTTCTCTTTTACAGTTCTCCATTTTCTTTGCATCATTTTTGTGTAACTTTTTTCCCTCTGAGAAGCCATGAGAGTGGCTTTCCCTCAAGCTGATGCAAGTATTGCTCCATAATTAGACTATAGGGAATGCTGTAGAAGGAAATAGCCACCTTCTTCCCCATCTCAAGGGAATGCCTGTCATCTTTGCAGCACACTCAAACTTCATATCCCTCAAGTGCTATAATCTGCAGACACACATATATGCCTAAGTGAATATATGTTTATTCATAATTGCCTATGTTCAGAAATATGTTGTCAACCAATGGTAACTCAAATCAACATCTGACAGTATGGGAATTTTATTCACATAGGTATTGTCCTCTCTAGAGACCCAGTATTTAAAAAATGTTGTGTAAAATTCATATTTGATACCAAGAGCCACAAAACAGAGTTTTATACTAAATACTGTAAAAATCTGGCTACCTAATCCATTTCTTATATTTGCTTCTCTGGGAGATTTGAACTTTATATCTAATTTTGAAAATGTCTCTTTCTTTGGTTAAAAAAAAAAAAAAAAAAGCAAAATCTCATTGCCTTGCATTATTTCAGATGTATCTATTAGAAAACCAAAGAATGAATACTCAAGTAATTTCTTTTGAATTCTGAGTTTTTGGTATATATCTAAATCTGGAGGCAGCATTAAACACTGGAAAGGAAGAGAAAGGAGTATACTTAACTGTTCTGCCTGCCACATCATACATAGCACCATGTTGCATAGAGTTAGTGTTTGCCAAAGGACACTAGAGATTTACAGCAACCATTAAGATCTCTTATTATAAAACCCAAGAGATTCAATCCAAAAACTACTGGAACTAATTGAGGGATTTAGCAACGTTGCAAGATATAAGATCAACATCCAAAAATCAGTTGGATTCCTCTACACCAGCAAAGAGATTGCT
>NW_006921922.1:3142428-3148943 GCF_000298275.1 Orycteropus afer afer
AAAAAAAAAAAAAAAAGTTAATAAGATCTCTTATTATGTCCACATCAACATGGAACTAGTACTTGATTTATCATTTTTCTAATGTACTTAGTTCCCACATAACTCCTGTCCCCTTTTGTTTCCTCTTTCTCAGTGGATTGCATCACTAGCCATAAAATTTCCAAAACTAGAGTCTGCCTTGGTTCATCCATCCTGTTAGCTCCTGACATTCAATTATTTATCAAGACCTACCAGTTTCACTGCTTAAATATTTATTGAATCTACTCAGTTTCTCCATATCTACTATGAGTTCCCCATACCTTGAAACTTATGCTTCGCAGATTCATTTTAAAGAAATGGAAGATTCACCAATTTCAAAAGCAATGACACCATATTACCTCCTTATTAATAAAACAGTAAGGTTTACTCAACTTTATCAAGTCAGATTAACTTAATAACTAGCTAGAAAAACTTTAGGTTAATAAAATAATTTCTCACACTTATACAACCATACTAGGGTTATTGCATTATGTAAGGTAATTATATAAGATTATATAAGATAATTTATGCATCACACAGTACTGAATGTGTTGTAAGTGAACGATACGTGTTAGGTGCTGTTATTGTTGTTAGATGCCATTGAGTCAGTTCCAGTTCATAGCAAACAGATGTACAAAAGAATGAAACACTGCCTGGTCTTGCATCATCCTCACAATTCTTGTTTTACTTGAGCCCATCATTGCAGCCACTATGTCAATCTGTCTTGTGGAGGGTCTTCCCCTTTTTTACCGACCGTCTACTTTAGCAAGCATGGCATCCTTTTCCAGGGAATGACCACTTGACTAAAGTAGGGAGACAAAGTCTGGGAATTCTCACTTCTAAGGAGCATTCTGGCTGCACTTACTCCAGGATGGATTTGTCTGCTCTTCTGGCAGTCTGTGGTATTTTTAGTATTTTTCACTCACATCACAACTCAAAAGCATCAACTCTTCTGTGGTCTTCCTTAACCAGCTTTCCTATGTGTATGAAACAAACAAAAAAACAAAAAAATCACTGCCATCAAGGCGATTTGACTCATAGTGACCCCACCTTTTGTTTCTGAGGCAGTATCACTATGGAAGTAGATTGCCCAGTCTTCCTACTGAGGAGTGGCTGGTGGGTTTGTACCTCCAGCTTTCTGGTTAGCAGTCAAATGCCTTAGGCACTATGCCACCAGAGGTGATTGAAAATACCATGGCTTGGATTAAACACATCTTAGTCTTCAAGATGGTGACGTCTTTGTTCTTTAGTAAGTTAAAGAAGTCTTCTGCTGCATATTAGTCCAGGGAAGTATGAAGTCTAATTTCTTGGCTGCTGCATCCATGGGTGTTGATTGTGGACAAAGTAAAATGAATCTTGACTTCAACCTTTTCTCCTTTTATTGTGATGTTGCTTATTGGTCCAATTGTGAGGATTTTGTTTTCTTGATGTAAGACAGTGGATTTTGATCTTCATCAGAATTGTTTCATGTCACCTTCACTTTCATCAAGCAAGACTGTGTCATCTACACATTGCAGATTGTTAATGTCTTCCTCCAATCCTGATGTCTCATTCTTTTTCATATAGCATACCTGTGATTATTTGCTCAGCCAATTAAAAAAAAAAAAAATTTACTATCATGTATTAATTTGTTATACTAAACTTCAATGTCTGAGTATCCACTCATTTCTCTAACTTCTTTTGTCAGCTTGTGCCATTCACTTCAAGAGCACCTAATGGCTTCCATATCACTCCAGTGTCATGCAGTTTCAGATCCTTTTGTCTTTGTACCAGTCTAAAATTCCTTCTCCACTTTTTCATTAACTTCATAGAGCTGAGTGGTACTCATCCTTTAAGATTCAATTCCAGTGACACTTCTGCCAGGAATCCTGCCATGTTACCCCCATCTCTATCCAGATTAGGTAACCTTTTAGAATTTTATCTTACCTACATCCATTCTAAGTCTATCCTTGCCCTAAACTCATGTTATGTTAATAACCTATTCATATGCCTGTACTCTTAAAGATTTTGTGCTCTAGAGCTTGTGCCAAGTCAAATCTACTTTGATTTCCCAGTACTGGACACCTGGTAAATTTTAATACATGTTGATTAAATTAACAAAGCATTTGTTCTCTGTTTAAAAAATTGGTCTTGTTACAAAAGATTACAAGCTTTGATAATGTCACATAATACCTAATAATCCACTTTTTATTTTTCCATTACTACAGAAAGAAAGAAAGTAGACATACCATGAATCATCACTAAAGAGTTTTAGATCTTTCATAAGGATCCTCACTATGCTTCCTTGAGAAAATTACTTAATTTCTTCATGCTTATCTATAAAATAAGGTGCTCTGGTGGCATACTGGTTAAGACATTTGGCTGTTAGCCAGAAGGATGGCAGTTCAAACCCACCAGCTGCTCCACAGGATGTAGATGAAGCAATCTGCTTCCTTAAAGATTTATAGTTTTGGAAACCCAATGATGGGTTGCTATGAATCAGATATAACTAAAAAAGTTATGACTTAAAGATTCATTTTCAGATATTCATATTTTACATTTCCCATTCTAGGACTATGAAAGACTCAATATAATCAGAAAGTATAGGTTTTTTTTGTTGTTGTTGTTGTTTGTTTGTTTTTTTAATGAAAAGCCTGGCATGTCATGCTGTTTTCTTCAAGAGAATAAATGAAGGATTATGAAAATTGACTCAGCATCATTAGAAATTAGGCATTAGTAAGTTGAAATGGTATTGACCATTTTGAATTAGACAATCATATTATCTACTATACTGGGAATAAAAAATTGAATAGGAAAGCCATTGCAGTCATTGTCAAAAAGAAAATTTCATAATCTATCCTGAAGTACAATGCTGTAAGTAGTAGGATAATACCCATATACTTAAAGGAAGACCAGTTAACACAATTATTACTCATATTTATTCACCAACCACTATAGCTAAAGATAAAGAAATTAAATATTTTTACTAACTTGTGCAGTCTGAAATTGACAAAACATGTGGTCAAGGTGTATTCTTAATTGAGGGTGATTGCAATGCAAAAGTTGGAATGAATAAAGAAGAATCAGTAGTTGAAAAACACAGCCTTGGTGATAGAAATGATGCTGGAGACTGCATGATAGAATTTTGCAAGACAAATAACTTATTCATTGGAAATACCTTTTCCTCTAACATAAATGATGACTATATATGTGGATCTTGGGGATGGAATACATAGGAATCAAATTGACTAAGTCTGTTGAAAGAAACAATGGAGAAGATGGAACAAGACCACAGGCCAACTACAAAACAGACCATAAGTTGCTCACATTACAATTCAGATTGAAGCTAAAGAAAATTAAAACAAGTCCACATGAGCCAAAGTATGACCTTAATTATGTCCCACCTGAATTTAGAGACCATCTCAAAAATAGATTTAACACATTGAACACTAATGAATGAAGACAAGATGACTTGGGGAATGACATCAAGAAGAAACTAAGATCATTAAAAAGATAGAAAAGGAAGAAGAGATGAAAATGGATGTCAGACCAGACTGAAACTTGCTCATAAACATAGAGTAGATAATGTGAATGGAAGAAATGAGAAAAACCGCTGAACAGATTTCAAAGGATGGCTCCAGAAGAGAAAGTAGACTATTATAATGAAATGTACAAAGACATGGAGTTAGAAAAACATAAGTATAGGACACACTAAGCAGTTCTCAAGCAGAAAGAACTGAAGAAAAATTCAGGCACTGTGAAGCAGTATTAAAGGATTTTATGGGTAAAATATTAATGCAGACAGCTTCAAAAGAAGATGGAAAGAATGTACAGAGTTACTGTACTAAAAAGAATTGATTGATATTCAACTCTTTCAGGAGGTAGCATATGAGCAAGAACTCATGGTATTGAAGGAAGAAGTCCAAGCTGCACTGAAGAAATTGAAAAAAAAAAAAAAAAACAAGGCTCCAGGAATTGACAGAATACCCCTTGACATGTTTCAAAAAAAAGATGCAGTCCTGGAGGCACTTAGTCATTTATGCCAAGAAATTTAGAAGACAACTAACTGGCCAATCAAAAGAAAGGGATCCATATTTGTGCCCATTCCAAAGAAAAATGATCCAACAAAATGTGGAAAGAATTGAATAATATTATTAATGTCACACACAAAGGAAAATTTGCTGAGCATAATTCCAAAAGAGTTCCAGCAGTACATAAACAGAGAACTACCAGAAATTCAAGCTGCATTAGAAGAGAACATGGAAAAAGAGATAATCATCACTAATGTCATTTATCTTGGCTGAAAGCAGAGAATACCAGAAAGATGTTTACTTGTGTTTTGTTGACTGTGCGAAGGCATCCAACAGTGTGGATCACAGTAAAATCATGTAGAACATTGAAAAGAATAGGAATTTCAGAACACTTAGTTGTGCTCATGAGGAACCTGTACATAGACCAAGAGCCAGTCATTCAAACAGAACAAGGGGATACTGAATGATTTAAAATCAATCTGTATGCTGACCAAATAATCTGAGAAGCTGGACTATATGAAGAAGAACATGGCACCAGGATTGGAGGAAGACTCATTAACAACCTGTGATGTGCAGATAACATAACATTGCTTGTTGAAAGTGATGAGAACTTGAAGCACTTACTAATGAAAATCAAAGACTACAGCCTGAACATAAACAAAACAAAAACCCTCCCACGGGCACCAATAAGCAACATCATGATAAATGGAGAAAAGATTGAAGTTGTCAAGGATTGCATTTTACTGGGATCCACAATCAAAGCCCATGCAAGCAGCAATCAAGAAAACAAATGACACATTTCATTGGGCAAATCTGCTGCAAAAGACCTCTTTAAAGTAAAACATTATTTTGAGATCTCAGGTGAGCCGGACCCATTCTATGGTATTTTCAGTTGACTCATATGGATGTGAAAGCTGGACCATGAATGAGGAAGACCAAAAAGAATTGAATTACTATATAAGTGAAGAATATATAATATATTATGGACTGTCAGAAAACTGGACAAATCTATCATGGAAAATGCAGCCAGAATATTTGGCAATGAGGATGGTAAGACAGTCTCATGTACTTTGGACATGGTTACAGGAGCAACCAGTCTTTGGAGAAGAACATCATGCTTGATAAAGCTGAGGGTCAGCGAAAATGACAAAGACCCCCAGCGAGATGGATTAAGACAGTGGCTGAAACAGTGGGCCATTGCAATGACTGTTAGGATGACACAGGGTAAGACAATGTTTCATTATGCTGTTCATGAACTCTCTATGAGTGGGAACCAACTGTAGGGCACCTGACAACAACAATTGGAACAGTTTAGAGAAGGAAGTAGAATGTGGCTCTTGTTCATGTGAATGCGTACCCATCAGAGGACTTTTTAAGAAATATCTTGATCTATAGGAATTTCTTCTTTTTATTTTCATAGTGATCTATATTGAAATTATGTGTATATTACAGGAACAAAACAAGTATTTGTTTTTATATGTAACTTGACTTCATTCTTTCTGCATACCAGCATACCATCAGCTAGCTAATTCTGTTGACTCTCCCTTCAGAGTATGTCCAGAATTCAAACTCTTTCCACTACTTCCCCTGTTACCAATTTTATAAACCATACTCATCTCTCCCTTGTATAACTGCAATGGTTGTCGTTGTTGTTGTTATGTGCCGTCAAGTTGGACCCAACTCATAATGACTCCTTCTTGGGTTTCTGAGGCAGTATCACTAAGGAAGTAGATTGTCCACCCTTCCTTCCAAGGAGTGGCTGATGGGTTTGAACCACCAGCCTTCTGATGAGCAGTCAACTGCCTTAGGCACTATGCTACCAGAGCTCTCATACTGCACTGGTAGTCTTAACATTTCCTATATTGACATACGTGATCTGGCCCTAGGTTACCAAACTACCTCATCACTTACTAGCTTATTATGTTTCTGAAACATTTTCTTTGGTTCTTTGAATTTACTGTTGCTTCTTCTTGGATTCCTCATCTCCAGATATCCATGTAACTATATATACTTAACTGTCCCTCCCCCCTCCTTATAGCAGTGTAAACATTCAACATGCTGTGTTTCACTTATATATTTATTTTCAATGTCACTATGAGTCGGAGCCAACTTGACGGCACAAAAGAACAACAATGTCTATACTTGGGAGCTCTGGTAGTGTAATGCCTAAGGCATTTGACTGCTAATCAGAAGGCTGGCTGTTCAAACCCACCAGCCACACCCATGCCAAGGAAGGATGATTGAGCAATCTGCTTCCATAGTGATACTGCCTCGGAAACCCAAGGAGGGGTTGCTATGAGTAGGATCCAACTCGACGGCAGGGCGTTTTTTGTTTTTTTGGTTTTTTTTAGTTATGTCTATACTTGATGAGCATATATATAGTGTCTGTTTTAGGCCATGTCATATCTCTAGTACATGGAGTAAGCAATAAGCCATAGTAGACATATCATATATATATATATATATATATATATATATATATATATA
>NW_006921922.1:3149043-3154616 GCF_000298275.1 Orycteropus afer afer
AGTCAAACCCAACTCATAGCGACCCCTCCTTGGGTTTCCAAGGCAGTATCACTACGGAAGTAGATTGCCCCATCTTCCTTCCGAGGAGTGGCTGGTGTGTTTGAACCGCCAGGCTTCTGGTTAGCAGTCAAGTGCCTTAGGCATTACTCTACCAGAGCTCCTATTGTCATATAGGTTAAAAAAAAAAAAATACTGCCGTCCAATTGATTTTGACTCTTATCAATTGATAGTGACCCTTCCATGTGGTGGGTATTATTGCAGGCTTTGATAGAATGACTTTTTTAATAAATGTGAGAGGCTTTATACATTGTGTTCTTGTGTGTGTGTGCTTCAGTGAGACCTCTATTCAATTTATGATATCTTGTAATCATAAAATATTTACATTTACCCTTCTTTTCCTCTTTACTATCTGTGATGTAGGTTGAGAAGTTGTGTTACGTTCCCCATTTTAAACGAGTATGATAAAAGAAGAATGAAGTGCTTTTCTTGCTTAATTATTACTTTGAAAAGTGTCTTCTGATTGAGAATCCTTTTCTTAGTGTAAACCCACTGCTATCTAGTATCTTCCAAGTCATATTCATCCTCTAGGGTAGAATAGAACTGCCCCCTAGGGTTTCCAAGATTGTAAATCTTTCTGAAACCAGACTGCCTCATCTTTCTCCCATGGAATGTCTGGTGAGTTTGAACCACTGAACTTTTGGTCAGCAGCCACATGATTTAAGCCCTGTGCCACCAAAGCTCCTTCATTAATGTAAAGAATATATGTAATCGTGATTTTATTTTCTCTATTATTGTTTGTTGTTGTTATGTGCCATCAAGTCAGACCTGACTATAGCAACCCCTCTTGGGTTACCGAGGTGGTATCACTATGGAAATAGATTGCCCAGTCTTTCTTATATCCCACTGCTTAATTGCTAAAAATGAAAGCTAAAAATGTCTTTCTTAGCCATTATCTGTATGCACGGAAGGGTCCTATAAAGCTAAAACTGTAGTTTATGTTTGGGGATAGAGATGCTTTTGATATAAGGCACAATTCCCCAAACTAAGTGTTGTGTTTTTGGTCTCTAGTAATCAATTAGGAGCTCTGGTGGCATGGTGCCTAAGGCATTTGACTGCTAACTAGAAGACTAGAGGTTCAAACCCACCAGCCACTCCTTGGAAGGAAGACTGGGCAATCTACTTCCATAGTGATACTGCCTCAGAAACCCAAGGATGGGGTCACTATGAGTCGAATCTTACTCCAAAGCAATGAGTTTGGTTTTGGTTTTGGAGTAATCAATTGTATTTTAATTAAGTTGTTGATGAATGCAATTTAATGAGAGTGAAATAAAGATCACCATATATGAAAGATTTAGTAATTGGTGACCCAATATGAAAGGAGAAGAGTGGATTTTCTAGCGCTAAGTGGCTTCTTTCTGCTTAGTAACATTTCTATATTGAACCCAACTGATTAAAAGTGAAATTATGTGATACTTGGATATATAATATTTATATGGTTTCCTAGGAAGTTGATTTTTTTTTTAAAGTTAGAATTCCAATTTAAAGGACTGCAAAAGGCTGCTTTTGTTTTTTTCAAGACCATATTTATTTTGTTTTACCCTTTTTTATAATTTATTCCCTTCTATTTTTTTGGTACTAATTGACATGTATCTTAGATTTGATAGTGCACCATTTATTAAATATCTTCAATTTTCTGAGTTTCATGTTCTGTTGTCTTATGTGTTATTACTTTTAAGCCTCAGAAGAATCACCTTTTCATCACTAACAGGTTAAGTAACTTGTCCTGTTATTCTTAATCACCTGAGTTCAAATGTATGCTTCTGAGTTTAATTTTAGGAAACTTTCTATATCATTCATGATATCTAACCTTTTGTCTATGGAGTGCTGAAAATTATTTCATATTTCAAATGCCATCAGAAGGTTAAATATAGGAATATAAATACAAATATTCATTCAGTTTTAAAAAATTTTCACGTCTGTAATCTTTTGTGAATATAATGTAGATCTATTTTAAAATATTAAAGATAAAATTATAACTTTTAATTTTGGACTTTTTAATGAAAACATGCTTAGTCTTTATCTATTAATCAAGATTAAAATAGTGTTTCCTTTTTAATTATATCTTTGAAAAGTTATAATCACCTTATATCATTCCATTGTCCAAATTAAGTCATATACTAGATGTGAATGATGAAGATTCTACCACATACATAGTTGGCACAGAGTAGACATTCAGCCAAGTGCTTTTATTTATTTATTGTGTATTATGGTTGTTAATTAGTAGAAATATTTATAAAACTTTATATCTTTAAAGTAAATAGTCCTTTTTTTAATGGACATACATACAAATAAGACTATTGTCTGCCAAACCTATGTATGGTCATAGTTATAGTCCCATTCACCTACCTGTACCCAATCCAATCTTCTTGCCTGTCTACCTATGTAAAGTGACCAGTTATTAATGAAAATAATAAAATAATAGTGGTTGAGTAATATTGATATTTATTGATATTTTTTATCTCAAGGTTAAGACAAGTGAAGTAAGATTGTATGTGAGATTTTCAGTATAATATGTTCTAAATAAATTAGACATTCTATTTCATGTTTTATTTCATTATCATCTTTATGATTTAGTAATCATACAACCTACCCACATAATGCATAGAAGTGTGTTTAGTCTCAGTTGAGCGCAATAACATAAGGAATAACTTAGACTTGCTTGCTGAAAACTTAAGTTTTATAGAACAGCCTTTAAGTATATATTTCTTAAGTTGCTTATTTGTTCTAAATGCAAAGGGATTAAAAAAAAAACACTAAATGTATGTCATTAATAATGGCAACCAGAGAAATAATAAACATCTTTGAATTACCTAATTACTTTTTATCTTTTAAAAAAAAACAGGTTATGACCACAGATTTTCTTTCCATTTCTCTTTTACACTAAACCTTGCATTGTTGGTGACTTTCTTAACCATACATGAAATACCAAGTCTATGTCCCAGATAATTCATTATGTTTGTTTTAGTACTATAGTTCCACTTATTATGGACTCAGATATAGAATTAGATCCACAACTTTGAAAAACACAAATGTGAAACACTCCCTAAAGAAAGTGACTGTGCTCATTATAAAGTGTCATAAGCTGTAATCACAGTCATTCTAAAATGGATCAACTAACATTGTTATCATTGTACAGACTTCAAACTATAGCCACTGAAACACGGGTTATCCAACTGTGAATAATATGTACCTACCAGCTTTGTGGAAATGAATCAAGTTAGATTCCCATTATGGCAGAGTCCCTAGTGACATTATACCTGTACATAATCTCTAGAAAGAGGCTATTTCATATCTCAGTAGTGAAAATAAAAGTGATATTTTAGGAGCAGAAAGATTTCCAGTAAAGTTGCAGAAACATTTAGGGGAGTTTACAGAAAATAACTTGTATTAAAGGAACATTTTATAGATATTATGATGTACAAATTTAAGGAAGCCAGTGATTATCTGACTATGAAGTACATTATACACATAATCCTGAAAGAATATCATTCTTTAAATTTTAAATATGTTTTCAACTAATCATGAAATAAAAAAAAATGTTTACTTTGTTTCAAAAAGGAGAAAAATTATTAAAATATTGAAATATCACCATTATCCTATGTCTCCATGATAATCACTCTTTCTATAAATCCTTCCATGTTGTTCCCTACATTTAAGCATCATAGAGCAACAACTTTAAAAAAAAAAAAAACCTTTCTATTTTAAATTTCACTATGACTGTTTAGGGAGCTCTGGTAGCATAGTGGCTAAGGCACTTGACTGCTCACCAGATGGCTGGCGGTTCAAACCCATCAGCCACTCCCCGGAAGGAAGGTTGGGCAATCCTACTTCTGTAGTGATACTGCCTCGGAAACCCAAGGAGGGGTCACTATGAGTCAGGGCTGACTCGACGGCACATAACAACAACAACAACATGACTGTTTAGGCTAATAAAGAAGTTACTTTATTATTTTAATGGCTACCAAATACCAAACTCACTGCTGTCCAAAAACCAAACTCACTGCTATCGAGTCAGATCCGATAACCTCTTCTTGAGTTTCCAAGGTGGTAAGTATCACTACGGAAGTATATTGCCCAATCTTCTTTCCGAGGAGTGGCTGGTGGGTTTCAACTGCCAGCCTTCTGGTTAGCAGTCAAATACCTTCGGCACTGTGCCACCAGAATTCCCTATCATATTGTAGACATACATTTTAACATATTTAGCCAGTCTCTATACATTAAAAAGGAGCTCTGGTGGCACCAGCCACTCCTCGTAAAGAAGGTTGGGCAATCTACTTCTGTAATGATACCCTCTCAGAAACCCAAGCAGGGGTCTCTATGAGTAGGATCTGACTTCACGGCAGTGCATTTGGTTTGGTTTTTTATACGTTAAAATGTCTAACACTTATATACTTTCAAATGAAACAATTATTCCTTAATTAAATTGAGGTGGGGGGGACCCTCCATATCTTACAACTAGCATCTTTTTTTTTTTTTTTTTGCTAACTTGTCTACAGACTTGATAATATCTTATGTATGAAAAGTTTTTCACTATAGAGAGGAACTTCAGAGTATGATATGTGATGATATGTGAGATGTTATTTACCTACCACAAATCTATCTTCTCCCTCACCCTTTTCTTCCATGCTAGCAATACTCTGTTGTCTTCCCTCTGTTGTAAGGGGTGAGAATCTTCAGAGGACACAGGGTTCTTCTCTGTCCCTAAGGTGATGGACCATCACTAGGCTAAACCAGTCATTTGAAACTCATTCTGCTTGTGGGATTGTTTTAGGCAAAAAATGTTTTGCATTTGTCCCAATGCTATATAAAAACATCCTTATTCTTAAAAGGAGACACAAGATAAGGGTTTAACCTTTCTGATCCTGTGTGTTGTCTCCATGTGACATCTGGAAATGCAATGACCATACTGGAACCATAAACAAAATCCAAGAGGTTTTGTAGAAGCTAAGCCACAGCCATGACCTTAAATCTCTGAATTTAACCAAATAGGAAATGACCCATCTTCTGTTTTTTAATATATGAGATGATGCAACCTTTATTATCTTTAAATTACATTTATTTGTGTTTTTTTTACAGCCTAAAACAAACAAATAGAAAGAGTTTTACATGTCTCTTGTATTTAATGTTTCCTGGGCATATAAACTATAGCTGGTAGGATTTATGCATCTGATCTGGTGACGTGACTAGTCTTAATGCAGTAGACCCAGCCCGACTTGCCCAGTACCAGAGTGAAAGATGAAGCATTTGTGAAGGATCCATGGTAATGATTAGTCTTCAGTGACAGGTGCTTATGGACTTTCTTTCATGGTTTGTTGTACTGCACCCATGCCTTTTGCATTGTACTTGCAAAGCATGAAGACAACTAAAAGTAGTTTTATGTAATAGACTAATGTTATGAGTGTACTCTTCAAGAGTCTGTCTACAAGGAGCCCAAACCTCATTTCCCTCTGCTGTATATTCCTACATTGCAAGTGTTTTTTGTTTTATTATTTAAAGTTCTAGTATGTATGTAT
>NW_006921922.1:3154716-3160718 GCF_000298275.1 Orycteropus afer afer
ATACATATGTCTGCATGAAACATAATGAGTTTTTCACTTGCTTTTATTTAGCCCTTTATTGAAAGAAAATGTGAGGAAGCTCAAGGCGTTTTTCCTAATATATGTGTGTGTGTGTGTGTGTGTGTGTGTATTTCCCTTTTATAGGCTTTCTTGTTTACTGTGCTTAGTATACTAATTCTAATAAAATTCCCTTTTATTTCCAATTCTCTTTCTCTAGGTTTTATTTTATTTCTTATTGTTTTTTCTCATATACCAGTTTGACTTAGGAGTACCACATACTGACAAGAAGAAGGTTTTATCTCAGTGATTAAGTATGACAACTACCAGTTTAGGCCAGTCATGTTGAGAAGGATATATTTGTAGCTATGGGAAGGAAAGTATGCCTTGCAGAATTTTCATGAAGTGTATTGATTTTGGTTTATAATGAATTTAGTCTATCTCTTACTTTAAAACAACAGGATAACATAAGTAGTCCTGGGAAAGAAATTCAAATACTAATGTTCTAACTAAATTGATGTGTTTCAATTATGTTGTTGGTGAAGATTAATTAATATAACATGGACTACCCGCAAAACAAACAAGTCTGCCTTGGTAGAAGTACAGCCAGAATTTTCTTTAGAAGTGAGGATGGCAAGACTTACCTCAAGTAATTTGGGCATGTTATCAGGAGGGGGACAATCCTTGGAAAAGGACATCATGCTAGTAAAGTAGATAATCAGCAAAAAAGAGGAAGACCCTAAACAAGATGGATTGACACAGTTACTGAAGCACTTAGCGCAAACACAGCAACAATTGTGAAGATGGTGCTGGACTGGGCAGTTTTTCATCCTGTTGTACATCAGGTTGCTATCAATCAGAATGCACTCAATGCACCTAACAACAACAACAAAAAAAAATCAAATTTCAGCAAAATAAGCATTGTATTCACTTAAGAAAAGTATATGCATATTAAATATGTCACTCACTCACTGGCGCTGAGTTATCCCGACTCATAGCGACCCCTCCTTGGGTTTCCAAGGCAGTATTTCTACAGAAGTAGATTGCCCAATCTTCCTTCCAAGGAGTGGCTGGTGGGTTTGATCTGCCAACCTTCTGGTTAGCAGTCAAATGCCTTAGGCACTATGCCACATATAAAACAGACGTGCATATACAATATTGGTCTTTTATATTTAAAAGAAAACTCACCACCCTATCAGATAATGAATGCACACCCACACTGATTTATTTGGTTAACCATGTGTGAAAATAAAGTGTTTTCATCTCTGAGATGATTACACCAATAGGCAGGAATAAACTAGCACAGACGTAATTCCAGTTACTTTTTAATGAAAATTTTTCATAATTCTGTATAGCCATGGTTGTAATTTTCATCTTCCAGTAGAGTACAGCTTAGATATCACAGGCATAGAAACCAGGACTGAAAAGCTTTTCAAACAAAGTTTGTGAACATGTTAATTTTATAAAACAAAATTCCATTTATTTTGAATGCATATTCTGGTAAATTGTACTTATGTGTCTGACATACTAAATCATTTTATTTGGGGAATAGCTTTTTAAATATTCTATGAATATTGACTAAAGATTTTTAATATTGCCAAAGGGGCAAGGATGCTATATCTTCTGACCTCCTCTAACCCCAAGAGGAGGATAAAATCACCATCAGTAGCCCAAGGCCTGTTCCTGTGAGGCCAGTCATGCTGCCTCCCTCCAGCCTTGTTGCCAACCCTGACACCAACTGTCCATCCCACAGCACTCACTACCTCTCTGCAAGGCTTGGCGATTTGTAGTGGCCATACAGAATTCACAGACACCATTCACAGATTATGGGGGTTTTTTTTAGGGAAGCAACAGGCAACAACTCAAATCCAGGAACGTGCTCAGGATTCAGTTCCTCAGTCAGGACAGTCTCCCCTCTGCCATGCCCTTAGATATGCCTCTGTAGCCCTTGACTTTTAAGCATGGCCTCTGCCTCTGTGGGCCAGATAAGTCTGCTGCTGTATCTCATGCCTCTTAGTTCTATGGCTGCCATCTCTCAGCCAGGCGTCTCTCTTGCAGTAACAGGTCAGTCTCTCAGCCACAGGTTGGACTTTCAGCCATGCATCTCTCTCAGCCAGCAGTGAGAGATATTCTTTCTTTTTGCCTCTAGGAGGGCTCACTTTAAGCCTGTCAGAGTGGCAAAAGCAACCAGTTCTAACACCAGAATTCCACACACCTGAGACAGAGCAAACATCCCAGGAAATTACCACCTGCTGCTCCCAACAGAAATACCCCAGGTGAATAACTTTAACAAACAGAGCTACTTAGTTGCTCATGGCAAATTCCACCACAGAGTTTACAAAGACAGTGGCTAGAAAGCCACACTATGTAATTTACTACATGTACTCAGGGATGTGTAGAATATTTTGAATTTGGATTTCTTTGTAAAAGTACTACATATTCAGACATATTTATGTGTTTTCAGAATACAAATAAATGAATTTCAGAAATTTTCAGGAATAATCCCTCAAGGTTCATAAATTTATAATTATATAAAATACTTGGGGAATCTAGAGAAGTTTTTATGTTAGAGTCTCACTGGAAAAAAAAAAAAATCTTTAAAGCATTGTTAGTCCCAAGGTAATACAGAATAAATATTTTAAATGTATTTAGTTAAAATCTCTTTTAGTCTATAAAGCTAAATTTGTCATTTTTATTTTTTATATAGAAAGTAATAATATCACTGAAACATAAATTTCATTTAATATAAATCCATGGAGTATCATAAATAATTTCCCCATATTTGATGTTCTCATTTTATGAAGTTATATTTCAGTCTAAAATTGAAACTACATACTAATTTCTGTAAAACACTTTAAAGTTTGCCATTGTTGGTCAGATAAATCTAGCACAGAGTCTACATCCATAACAAAAAGTTTTCAAAGCTGAGTATTCCAGTTTAATCAAAGTTAAACCAACAAATAATAACCTATTTTAGCAAATTTATACTCAGATTTATTTGTACTGTGAGAAAATATATAAAAATACAGGGCTGTACAATATTTTAATAAATAAAATTGTACGTTATTATAACAATGGATTACTTAGTCATGCTCGACTGTTATGATAGGCATTTTACCACATAGGACTCTTCAAGGTGCCAATACTAGGAGACACCATTTTTAATATCTTTTCTATTTAAGTACCTATTAAAGGAGCTCTGGTAATGTAGTGGTTAAGGCACTTGACTGCTAACCAGAAGGCTGGTGGTTCAAACCCACCAGCCACTCCTCAGAAGGAAGACTGGGCTATCTACTTCCATACTGATACTGCCTTGGAAACCCAAGGAGAGGTCACTATGAGTCAGGTCTGACTCGCCGGCATATAACAACAACAACAAAACTGAACAAGGGACTCTGGCAGCATAGTGCATAAGGCATTTGACTGCTAAACAGAAGGCTGGCAGTTCAACCCACGAGCCACTCCAACCAATCAACTCCGCTCCAAGAAATCAACTTCCATAAATATTTACCACCTCAGAAACACAACGGGGGTTGTTGTGAGACAGAATCAACTCTATGGGAGTGAGTTTGTTTTTTTGGAAACTGAATAATGTTCCCCTGATGATATTACATCTAATTTCTGGAGCCTGATTTTTTCCTTACATGGCAAAAACTGCTTTGTGGTGAAGTTGTTGTTGTTGTTTACTGCTGTTGAGTTGTCTCCTACTCATAGTGATACTATGTACAACAAAACACAACACTGCCAGGTCATACACTATCCTCACAACCCTTGCTACACTTCAGCCCATCATAGCAGATGTAGATTTGGCCAGTGCAATACAAAATCTTATTTCTTGACTGCTGCTACCATGAGTATTGATTGTGGATCCAAGTAAAATGAAATCTCTGACAACTTCAGTCTTTTCTCTATGACAATGAAGGTAATGAACTTGAAGTGAGGAGATTGTCCTGGATTGTTCAAGTAGACCCTAAGTCTAATCACAAGGTTCTCTTAAGATGCAAGAGACAAGATCAAAGGAGAAAGAAAGTGATGTGGTGACAGAGGAAGTGGGAGAAAAGGTGATGTGAGAAAGATTCACATCCAAGGTATAATGCCAAACTGAAACCTGGATTTGATTCTCTAATGGAGCTTTGGGGCAAATCTTCTGCAAAAGACCTCTTTAAAGCGTTGAAGAGCAAAGATGTAACTTTGAAGACCAAGGTGCACCTGACCCAAGACATCGTATTTTCAGTAGCCTCATGTATGTCACCAGCCACTCCTCGTAAGGAAGGATGAACAATCTACTTCCATAGTGGTACCACTTCAGAAACTGAAGGAGGGGTCGCTATGAGTAGGATCTGACTCCACAGCAGTGTGTTTGACTTGGTTTTTCATCTGCATATGAAAGCTAGACAATGAGTAAGGAAAACCACAAAAAAATTGATGCATTTGAATTGTGGTATTGGTGAAGAATGGTGAAAATACCATGGACTTCCGGAAGAAGGAACAAATGTGTCTTGGAAGAAGTACAGCCAAGATTTTCCTCACAAGCATGAATAGCCAGACTTCACCCCATGTACTTTGGTCATACTGTCAGAAAAGACCAGTCCCTGTAGAAGGATATCCTGTTGGGTAAAGTAGAGGGCCAGAAAAATAGGGGAAGACTCTCAACGAGATAGATTGATACAGTGGGTGTGATGCACTGGGCTCAAGCATAACAAATATGGTTAAAATGGCTCAGGACCGGGCATTGTTTTGTTCTGTTGTACACAGGGTCACTATGATTCAGAGCCAACTGCACAGCACCTGACAACAGAACCTCAGGAAGGAACCAACTCTGTGGATGCCTTGTCTCTAGCCCTGTGAGACTCATTTTGGACTTCTGACCTCCAGAACTATAAGAAAATCAATTTGTGGTGTTTTAAGCCACTACATGTCTGGCCATTTATTACAGCAGCAACCAGAATACTAATAGAGTAAACTAGTTTGTAAACTCTCCCTTCCTTATTACATTGGTCAAGTTTCCGCTTGCTTGTGCTAAATTACATATCTTCAGTGTGAAGGAATTCCTCAGAAATAAAAGCATTGGGGAAATGAAAGACCTGGGGCTAAAGAATCACTTTGTGAATCTACAGAACTTGATTTATGTGCATCGTCACAGTGTCCTCTGGAATTCTGTAATACATTCAGTTTCTGGTTTAGAATCAATTTTCCCATAAAGGAAATTCCAAGTTAGGAACTTTTACTTTTTTCCTTTAATTGGCTACTACTTTAAGTGTCACCATCAAGAGACTCCTTTATGATGGACAATGCATAGCTACCACATGAGAATGCTACTCAGTTCTCTTACCTCCTGAGATCTTGATGATTCCTTCGTGACTTACATTTTTTGCCATTAGATGATTGATTGCCTTAACCCTCCCACTCTTCGCAATTCAAAATGTATGTCATATCATCAGACCTCAGAGTGACAGATAGTAGAAAACAAGGAGAGTATTGTCTTGTGGTAGAAGAAAGAGAGTTCTGTTGACATTGAGTAACATGTTTTTGATATGCACACATTTTCTTGTACTGCTGCCCTCTATCCTGAGAATTTAAAACTCCTACTTACTCTTATTACCTAAACCATTTTCAGATTTTAAATATTGATGCACTATGATGATGATGGAAACTCAGGGCCACGCAGAGTAGCAGGCTGGAAGAGCAGGAGAAAGGGGATAAAAGCAAGGAACCCAGACAGAAGAGCAGTCAGCCCCAGGGTTACAGGTGAGGAGAGACAACTCAGGGACACCCAAAGTAGCAGGGGGGAAGAGCAGGGAAAAGGGGATTAAAAGCCAGGAAGCCAGAGAGAAGATCAATCAGCCGAAGGGATTAGGTGAGGAGAGGAAACTCAGGCCTGCCCAGAGTAGCAGGCTGGAAGAGCAGGAGAAAGGGGATAAAAGCCAGGAACCCGGACAGAGGAGCAGTCAGCCCCAGGGACAACTCAGGAATGCCAAAAGCAGCAGGCCAGAAGAGCAGGAGAA
>NW_006921922.1:3164508-3187153 GCF_000298275.1 Orycteropus afer afer
ATGGGCTCAAGTATAGCAGGGATTGTGGGGCTGGCGCGGGGTCAGGCAGTGTTTCTTTCTGCTGTGCATGGGGTCGCTATGAGTCGGAAATGACTCGACGGCACTTAACAATAACAACATGATGATAATATCTTAATAGCCAGATATATTAAAAACACTTTTTCCTATGAGAAAATAATTCTTTCTTCTTATATGATTCAAATACTTGAATGTTTGAATCTTATATGATTCAATCGCATGTTAGATACTGTGAACTTCCCAAGTAGACTAATTAAATTTGTATTTCTTCTTCACATAAGGTTTTGTAAAAATTATGTTTGATAAATTATAATGTAAATACATATGACAATTTTGCCAATAAAAGACACTCAAAATGTACCTTTTAAAAAATATGCTGTAATTTTCAATGAAATTTTATTCATTATTATGGCTGAGGTATTCTTAAAAAAAATGTGTAATATTCACAGGAATGACTGGTTTGTATATACTGACTTTAGACCACAGTAATCAAAATATATAATGGAAGTATTTATCAATGGAGATCCTCTGTGAATTACCTTCCAGCACATGAAGACCAGTAAGTTTTCATTGAAGTTATTTTAATGATAACATATTAAGTCACTGGTGATATAGAACCCAACACCGTCCTTATATGTCTATCTTATGAAAGTTTTTTTAAAAATGTAATTATCTTTGGGGCCCATTTATGTATGTTTCATCTACACATATGTTGCACACACCCATGAGATAACAGATTCCTAATTTTTATCTGAATAATGGGAATAAAAAGAAGCAAACAAACATCAATATATTGAATTTAACAGAAGAATGATTGGTTCACTTTATATATAAAAACTTTATAAATAGTTTATGGGAATGTAACAACAATATGGGTTTTGCTGTAAGTCATTGTAAAGAGAGGAATGCTTTCAATTTTGGTCCTACACTGCTATAAACATAATGGAATGAATGAGTTGGTAGTATATAATTCTGTACCCATTAACAACTTTGTGACTGCATATATTTTTATTGGAAGTCATCATACAACATAGATTTAAACAATATTGATTTATAAGTAATTTCAATAAATAACAAAATATAACATAGTAAATAATATTTATTAAATAAATTTAATCAATGAATGTCAATTATACTGAAGTTGGAGGTTTATATGTGGGTTCATTGAAATCACATGCTCTTTTTTTTTTTTTTAAGGGGGATGTCTGCATATAAATAAATATTCATTCATCCTATTACTCCTGCATGTATGCTCAGACATTGATCTTTTAGATTGCAGCATGACAATTTGGATTGGGAGGGCCTGGTTATGTACCATTGGCTAAAAATATCAAAACCTCTTCAGAATGCCTGATTCATCACATGACTGAAAAATCCTGGACTGCTCAGATTTTTCATAAAACTCTGGTGAAACAATCTGAATGAATTAAGTCAGTACCTTTCATGACCATGAAATATATGAATAATTCTCAAAAGGCAGCAATATCATGATTTCAGTTCACAGTTTTTGAAGCCAGTGAATATCAACTGATTCCTGAAAGTCTGAAAAATCATTTCCTTTCTCTACACCTGTAGCCTCCTCTGTGAAGTTGGGGGGGCAATAATATTCACCTAAAAAAAAAGTAACAAATAGGATGTATGTTAATATACTTTGTATGTTTAAAAATGTTATACAGATTTAGGGCCTTGTTACTATAAACCTTTTTGACTTATCATAAATACCCCAGGGGAGTAATATGAATTAAGCCACCTATAGCAAAAATCCAAACTCACTGCCATCAAGTCAATTCTGACTCATAGCAACCTGCTTTGGGTTTCCGAGCTGGTAAATCTTATACAAATTGATTGCCCAGTCTTCCTTCCATGGAGTGGCTTGCCACCAGAACTCCTTCAAACTGCTTATAGGTTTTGTACTGGATCCATGTTAAACTGTGATTTTCTCCTTTTCCTACTCCCATTCTAAGAATTTATGTGTTTTTTTTTTTTTTGTTTATGTCAGTGCATCTGTGTTATAAGTTTTAATCAAATGGACTCAGTCTATCTAAAATTAAGTATTAATAACACACCCTGGAACCTATGTCTACCATTAATTATGATAATGATGGTGGCAAAAAAAAAAAAAACAACTATATCTTATGCATATCTAGATACTTTACAATTCTTCTGATACCTTTTTTCTAATACATCTGTGGCAATAGATGATGTAAAAGTTCAAAATATTTTGCCAAAACAAGGCCAGGAGCTGATTGTGGAACAGACCATCAACTGTTCATATGCAAGTTCAACGTGAAGTTGAAGACAATTAAAACAAGTCCGTGAGCACCAAAATATGACCTTGAATATATCTCTCCTGAATTTAGAGACTATTTAAAGAATAGATTTGATGCACTGAACACTAATGACCAAAGACCAGAAAAATTGAGTGAAGACATCAAGAACAACATCCATGAAGAAAGCAAGAGGTCATTAAAAAGACAAGAAAAGAAGACCAAAATGGATTTCAGAAGAGACTCTAAAAGTTGACCTTGAAAGGAGAGTAGCTAGAGCAGAGGAAAGAGATGACAAGATAAAAGAGCTAAACAGATTTCAAAGAGCAGATTGAGAAGACAAAGCAAATTATTACAATGAAATGTGCAGACAAGGAGTTGGAAAACCAAAAGGGAAGAACACACTCCACATTTCTCAAGCTGAAAGAACTGAGGAAAAAAATTAAGCCAGTTGAAATATTGAAAGATTCTATAGGCAAAATATTGAATGATGCAGGAAGCATCAAAAGAAGATGGAAGGAATACACAGAATCACTGTACCAAAAACAACTGGTCAACCTTCATCCATTTCAGGAGGTGACATATGATCAAAACCCAGTGGTATTAAAGGAAGAAGACGAAGCTTCACTGAAGCAATTGGCGAAGAACAAGGCTCCAGGAATTGACAGAATACTCACTGAGATGTTTCAACAAAATATGCACTGCTGGAGACACTCACTCGGCTAGGCCAAGAGATTTGGAAGACAGCTACCTGTCCAAATGCCTGGAAGAGATCCATATTTGTACCCATTCCAAAGAAAGGTGATCCTACAGAAGTGGATATTATTGAACAAGATCATTAATGTCACATGCAATTAAAATCTAACTGAAGATAATTCAAAAATGGTTGCAGCAGTATATTGACAGAGAACTTCCAGAAATGCAAGATGGGTTCAGAAAAGGATGTGGAATGAGGGATTTCATTGCTGGTGTCAGATGGATCTTGGCTGAAAGCAAAGAATACCAGAAAGATGTTTACTTGTGTTTTATTGATTATGCAAAAACATTTGATTGTGTGGATCATAACCAGTTATGGGCAACACTGAGAAAAATGGGAATTCCAGAACACTTAATCGTACTCATGAGGAACCTGTATATAGATCAGAAGGCTGTCATTTGAACAGAACAAGAGGCCACTGCATAGTTTAAAATCATTAAGGGAGTGTGTCAAGGTTGTATCCTTTCACCTTTCTTATTCAATCTATATGCTGAGCAAATAATCTATATGAAGAAGAATGTGCTTTCAGGATTGGAGGAAGAATCATTAACAACCTGCGATACACTGATGACACAACTTTGCTGAAACAGAGGATGACTTGAAGCACTTACTGATGAAGATTGAAGACTACAGTATGAAGTATGGATTACGCCTCAGTATAAAGGAAACAAAAATCTGCACAAGTGGACCTGTAAGAAGCATCACAATAAATGGAGAAAAGTTTGAAGTTGTCAAAGACTTCATATTGCTTGGTTCTACTACAATCCATGCCAATGGAAGCAGCATTCAGGACATCAGATGACGTATAGCACTGGGCAAGTCAGCTGCAAAGGATCTCTTTCAAGTGGTGAAGAGCAAATATATCTCTCTGAGGACTAAGGTGTGCCTGACACAAGCCATGGTATTTTCAGTCACCTCATATGCATGTGAGATATGGATAATGAATAAGGAAGACCAAAGAAGAATTGATGCTTTTGAGTTGTGGTGCTGGTGACGAATGCTGAAAGTACCATGGACTGCTAAAAAAACTAACAAATCTGTCCTGGAGGAAGTGCAGACAGAATGCTTTTGGGAAGAGAGAATGGCCAGACTTCGTCTCACCTACTTTGGTCATGTTATCAGAAGGGACCATTCCCTGGAGAAGGATGTCATGCTTGGTAAAGTGGAGGGTCGACGGAAGAGGAGAAGGGCCTCAATGAGATGGGTTCTCACAGTGGACACAGTGATGGGCTCAAATATAGCAAGGATCACTAAGCTGGTGCAGGACTAGGGTGTGTTTCATTTTGCTGTGCATATGATCTCTATGAGTTGGAGATGACTCGATGGCACCTAACAACAACTAATACATTTTTATAATGACTACATGAACTCTATGACATAGTGAAATAACTGGCCCAATATTATGTATGTGAAAATTGAAACTCCAAGCAGTTTCACTGAGAATTCTAATTATCTGCTATTACCTCCTCGGAAATCCAAGAAGAGGTCGCTATGAGTCTGGTCTGACTCAACGGCACATAACAATGACAACTTATATTTTATTTCAAATATGTCCAATGTTGGTGTGGAGATTTTTTTTTTTTTTTTTTGCATAAATTCTCTGATGATAAAACACTGACAATTTATCTCTGTAAGTAATCCCCAATACTTGTTATGTTGTTGTTGTTATGTGCCGTCGAGTCGGCCCCGACTCATAGCAACCCCTCCTTGGGTTTCTGAGGCAGTATCACTACGGAAGTAGGATTGCCCAACCTTCCTTCCGAGGAGTAGCTGGTGGGTTTGAACCGCCAGCCGTCTGGTTAGCAGGCAAGTGTCTTAGCCACTATGCTACCAGAGCTCCCCAATACTACTGTAAGTTTATAATGTTTTCATTTTTTTTTCCCTGTGAATATTAGTGGATTAAAATGCATTTGATCCTATTATTGTAGCTGCCCATTTCTTTCTTCCTTCCTTTCCTCCTTCATTTCTTTCTTTTCTCTCTCTCTCTCTCATTCTTTTTCTCTTTCCTTTTTATATGCTTAGTGTTAGGTATAAGGGATACTGAAATCATTTTGGAGTAATATTTATGTTAAAAGTATGCAATAATATAATTAATTTAAAGCAGATGGGTACATTTTGATTGTTGTTTTACGTTTTTCAGCTATAGTATTTCAGAATGAATTTATTTTCACAATTTGAATACACTTATAAATATTTTTTGTTCAATATCTTCTCTTTTTAATATGTTTAATTTTTATAGTGGTGAAAGATATGTAACAAAACTTTAAACCATTTGTATGTGTACAAATCAGTGACATTAATCACATTCAAAACACTGTGCAACCATCATTGCAATCCATATCCAATCGTTTCATTGTTTTGAACATTTCACATAAATGGATTCCCACAATATTGGTTAATTTGTGACTGACTTATTTCACTCAGCATAATATTTCCAAGGTTCATACATAGTGGCTTATAACAGAACAATTTTTAATTTTATGGCTGAAAAAATAATCCATTCTCTCTATGTAGCACATTTTATTTTTCCATTAATCTGTTGATAGATACTTGAGTTATTCCAGACTGCTAAGCAGAAGGCTGGCAGTTCAAACCCACCTGCCACTCCTCAGAAGGAAGATGGGGAAATCTACTTCTGTAGTGATACTGCCTCGGAAACCCAAGGAGGGGTCACTATGAGTCAGGTCCAACTCGATGGCTCATAACAACAACAACATAATGAACATAAGTGTACAAGTATCAGTTTGTGTTCAGCCTTCCATTCTTTCATACATACCTAAGAGTGGAATTGCTTCATCATAAGAAAGTTCTAAACTTCACTTTATGAGATTCTGTGAACTCTTCCAGAGCAGCTGCACCATTTCATAATCCCACCACCATTGGATTAGGAGTTAGTTTCTATGTGTCCTTACTAACATTTTTTCCCCCATTTTTGTGATAATAGACATCCTTATCTGTCCGTTTGTACTACTGTGGTAGCTCACATGTTTCTGTGATACTAGAAGCTATACCTCCTGTATTTCAAATACCAGTGAAGTCACTCATATTGGACTGATTTCAATGTAGCTTCCAGACCAAGATAGACTAGAAAGAAGGTAATAGCAATCTATTCATAAAATTATTGTCTTGTGAAATAATTATGAGTAGCAGCAGAACATTGTATGATTTTGAATCAGACAAGCATGTGGTCTACTATGCTGGGAATGACACATTGAAGAGAAATACTATCACACTTATTGTCAAAAAGAATATTTCATGATCCATCTGGATGTACAATGTTGTCACTGATAGGATGATATTCGTACGACTATAAGGAAGATCTGATAATATGCTTATTCAAATTTATGCACCATCAGTAACGCCAAAAATTAAGAAATTGACTTTTTTTTTTTTACCAATTGTGGCAGTCTGAAATTGGTCACGCATGCATTCAAGATGCATTGATAATTATTGGTGATTGAAATTTTAAAGTTGGAAATGAAGATGGCTCAGCAGCTGAAAAATATGCCTTGGTGATAGAAACTTTGCTGGAGAATTCATGATATAATTTTGCAAGACCAATTAATTATTTATTGCAAATATCTATTTTCAATGAGAAAAATGGTGGCTAGACACGTGGACCTTACCAGATGGAATATGTGGGGATACAGTCAACTGTATATGTGAAAGAGATGATGCAGAAACTCAGTATCATCAATGAGAATGAAGCTAGGGGCTGACGGTGGAACAGAGCATCAGTTGCTCATATGCAAATGTAAGTTAAAATTGAAAATTAAACAAGTTGATGGGAGCTAAAGTTTGACCTTGAGTATATCCCACCTGAATTTAGAAACCATCTCAAGAATAAACTTGACCCATTGAATACTAATGACCGAAGACCAGCTGAGTTGTGGGATTACTTCAAGGGAATAATACTTGAATAAAGCAAAAGTTTTTTATAAAGAAAGAAAAAATAAAAATATATGTTGAAGACCTTCTGATATTTGTCTTCAATATGGAATAGCTAAAGCAAATGGAAGATATGATGAAGTAAAGGAGCTGACCAGAAGATTTCAAAGGATAGTTCAAGAAGATAAAGTAAAGTATTATATTGAAATAAGCAAACAACTTGAGTTAGAAACCCAAAAAAGAAAATCCTTGTCATTTCTCAATCTGAAGGAAATGAGGAAGGGGTGGGAGGAATCAATGCTTGATTTGCAATGTTGAAGGATTCTAGGGCAAAAACACACAAAAAATCCCCACAACTGGACCAATAAGAGGCGTAATGATAAATGGAGGAAACATTGAAGTTATCAAGTATTTTGTTTTATTTGGATCCACAATCAACACCCATGGATGCAGCAATCAAGAAATCCAATGATTTATTGAGTTGAGCATATCTGCTGCAAAAGACTTCTTTAAACTGTTTAAGAGTAAAGATGTCACTTTGAAGATTAAGGTACACCTGACCCAAGCCATGGTATTTTCAATAACCTCATATGCATGTGAGACTGACTGTAAGGAAGACTGTAGAAAAGTTGGTACCATTGAATTGTAGTGTTGGCAAAATGTATTGAAGGTATCATGGACTATTAAAACTACAAACAAATCCATCTTAAAGGAAGTACAGCTGTAATAATCCTTAGAAGCGAGAATGGCAACACCTCATCTCTTGTACTTTGGTTGGTGAAAAAGGGGAAGAGCCTCCATAAGATGGGTTGACATGGTGGTTGCAGTGATGAGCTCAAGCATAAAGCAGTGATTGTGAGGATGGTGCAAGACTGGGCAATGTTTTCGTCTGTTGTACATAGGGTCACTAGAGTTGGAACCAACTTGATGGCATCTAACAAACAATGTCAGTGACAGTATGGGCAAAATTTGAGTGACACAGGAAGCATCAATGAAGACAGAAGGAATACACAGATTAACTTTACGAAAAAGAATTGGTTAATGTTGAATAATTTCAGAAAGTAGTAGAACTGATGGGACTGAAGGAATGGCCACATCTCATCTCTTGTACTTTGGTCATGTTGTCATAAGGGACCAAATCATGCTTGGAAAAGGATATCATGCTTGATAAAGTAGAGGGTTGAAACTGCACTGAAAGTATTGGCATAAAACAAGCCTCCAGGAATTGACAGAATATGAACTGAGAAGTTTAAACATATGGATGCAATACTGGAAGCACTCCCTAGTCTGTGCTAAGGTATTTGGAAGACAGTTACCTGACCAACGTACTGGAAGAGATTCGTATATGTGCCCATTCCAAAGAAAAGTGACCCAATGGAAGGTGGGATGTATCAAACAATATCATTAATAACACCGAGAAGTAAAATATTACTAATGATAATTCAAAAATTATTATATGCAGCATGTCAACAGGGAACTGCCAGAATTGGAAGCTAAGATTCATAAGAGGATGTGTAACAAATGATATCATTGCCATTGGATCTCCCTGAAAGTAGAAAATACCATAAATGTACAGGGGTTTCTTTGAAACAGATCAAAACAACTTTTGAGTTATCATTAGCAATATTTTACTTCTCAATGAAGTGTCATATCACTTTCTATAGTGGTTGTAACATTTTACAGTCCCTCAAGCAGGGTATTAGGGTCCCAGTCTCTCCATACCTTCACCAGCATTTGTTATTTTCTATTTTCTTGAACTTTGCTATTAATGCTGGGATACAATGATATCTCATTGTTGTTTGAATTTGAATCTCTCTGATGGCTTGTGATTGGAAGCATTTCTTCATGAAAACACACATCTTTTAACTCAAACATTTTCAGATGTATTTTCTTGTTAGTAGGTATAATTGCTATTTTTAAAAAAGTTTACCTACACTAAAACATCAAGCAACCAGATTTGCAGTACAGGTGTGAAAACAATCATATTTAGATTATTGTTATAATAGAAATCTGTCTGACAATCATCCTCAGCCATTAAGTCTCCATGAGAGAACTTCAGAACATGTCAACCCTGAGGATTAATTGTTACCCTAAATTGTCTGATGAGTAGGAAATACTGCCTTTTCCTAATCTTTCACTGATAATACAAAATATATTATTTAGCTTAAGGCATTCATTAATTAGTCAATTTTAATTTAGAGACTAAATAAAATCTTCATTAAGCCTGAGAAACTGTGGCCTCTGGTAAACACAGTGCATTTTCACACAAAATCAAATTGAGTTCTGTATTAGATGCTTCTTACCCTGCCAGGATCCAAGTAAAGATTCAGAAGGATAGTCCATATCAGGGAATGAAGTATCTCTGCAAAAGAGGAAGAAAAACTTTAGCCCAGAGGTTTACATGTCAAACATAAAAAAATGAGAAGAAAAGAACTTGATAACTAAAATATCTCATATTTCACACTACCAATTTATGGATGGGAAAAAAAGCATTATTTATCTATGGGAAAATCTATAGATACTTTATTTACTCTAGAAAGTTTCTGAGTAAAATTCACAATAATATGGCCATTCTGTGCTTCTTTGTCCTTTTTGTTTGTATTTTTCTCATGATTACAAAAGGCTACTGTCCTTAGTTCAACTTTCATAAATGATTCCTAAGTTACTATTTCTACTTAAATAGTGGTATTTAATAGTTCTGTTTGGATGTTTAAAGTTATTATTTCATATTGTTAAGGTATTGCATTTGTGATCAGTCATCTATCCTGAATCATGTTATTATGTATCTTATCAATATCTTACAATTATTTTATTACTGTGTTATTAATATCTTTCTTTCTTTGAACTTAGAAGCATAAAAGTAGATCCTTAAAAATGGTTCTTCTTACAGGGTTAGTAATATTACTATATTATTTTACATAAAATTTATTTTTATATATTTTAATCATTTAATATTAAAAATTGTAGTCATATTTTTAGGCTTAGCTAAATAGTAACATTTCAACAACACTTGACACTGCTTTTAAAGCTGTCTGTCATGAAAATTACTGCATTTGTTTTACAGTTATCTAATAAGAATCTGTGATTATATTTTCTTAAATTTATTTTTGTAATGGTAATGAGCTGTTTCTATCTAATAAAATCCTATGGGGCAGTTCTACTCTGTCGTAGAGTCATTATGAGTGAGAATAGACTCAATGACAGTGAATTTTTTAAAAATCTTTATTTTTATTCATATTGGCAATATACTGTACTTCAGTTCTTGTTACTTAACTAATACTTAATTTCTAACACAAAACAATGATATGTTCAATATAATATTAAATTAGTTAATATGACAAAACTGAATGCATTTATATTTTTCTCTATTTTTAAAAGTTCACTACAGATAATCCTTAATAAATCTAAATCCTTACATCAACCACAACTCTATTTAAATCTGTATAACAGGAGCTAGAATAAAATTAGTCTTAATATTGATAATGATTTGACTTTGTATAGACTTATTATTTCTTCTTTTCTTTTCTTTTGACTTCAGATGTAATAATAGAACCCAGTGTGCAGTGGTGGCAGGTCCTGACGTTTTTCCAGATCCATGTCCGGGAACTTATAAATACCTTGAAGTGCAGTATGAATGTGTCCCTTACAGTATGTATTTTACTGAACTTTTCTTATAAAAAAGAAAATATATTAAGTTTTGGTTTGCATGTATTGACAAAATATTCTCTGTGAAGACAAAGTATAACCACATAATTTAAATGAAAAAAAAAAATGCTTTGTTTTAATTTGATGATGAAAAACCCTCTTTCATTCACTGTAAAAGTTAGTCGTTGCCTGTATGGTGTTGCCTCATTTAGTTTTGACTATACATTTGTGTGTATCCATACTTATTCTAAAATTCTCTTTATTTAATGTAATAAATAGAATATACATTTTAGAAACTGATGGTGTGGTATGCCAATACTGCATCTCTTTAAATCTAGCAAATAAGAAGTGAAAGAAAGTATTATACTTGTATATTTGAGGGCATAGAAATTTGTAGATTTTGAATTTGATACAAGTAATTATACCCAAGTTTTCTTTGCTGTCAACATTTTGAGGATGAGAAATACATTCATCCAGAGACAGCTGAGTGAAAGTGCAAGACTTGCATAACTACAGCTCTCTACAGAATGCATCTTTTACAGCATTGGGAAGTTTCTGTGCATCCTTTATGTGGTTGTATGCCAACATATTTTTACATATTTTATGTATGTTTTCTTCAGGAGCAAAGAAAAATAAAACAAACTAAAATCCAACATTTTCTGACTTTTCTACCCAAAGGAATGATAAAATTCTTGAATAAAGATATTTTTGATCTAATTAGTTAGTTATTAATTAATTTCTCAGTGACTATCACTCAGAAAATCCTGTATTTTCATATTAAATATTCAGTTCAAGCCAGAGGTAGAAAACACCTGGGATTAAAGTAAATCCCAGGTTCCAGCTTCCATTGACATTTCAGAAGCAGCAAAGTAGGGATCAGCAAGTTTACTGTGCAAGGGAAAGTTCTTAATTTGCCTCATTCATGTATACTTAAGAAGAGGACATTATGTTTGGGCTCTAGGTGTGCATACATACTTAAGGAACAGAGTGCAATTTGGCCAGGAAGAGATATATTGAAATTGAAAAATAATGAAAACAATTAATAGAAAATTTTATTTTTGCTTTATTTATATTGTGATTAGAAAGGAGTTTACTGAAGTTTCATAAGCTCATATTTTGTTTTGAAAACCTTATGTGTACAGGTTTTTTTTGAAATCTCAATTGAGGTTTTGCTTCTTACATTGCTATTTCTAGGTACCTTTCTTTGAAAATATAAAGCTCCTATTGACCATTCATTATTCACTAATGATATTTTAAAGAAATAAAATTTGAAGTCTAAAATTTACCTGGATTGCATAATAAGATCTTTATGAAATATGTAGAATAGCTGTTCCCAAAGGAATTTTATGAACATATACAATAAGATGTACCTAATTTTAAAGATAATTTTAGTATATTTATATATAGATATATATTTTTTCATATTTCTTAAGCATGATGTTGAGGTGAAAATGTCAAATTGTCAAAAATTTGAAAAATAGACACATTCACAGCTGTCTCTTCAATTGTCTACATTTCTTAAGAATTTCTTTGAGTATAGCTACTCAAAATTATCCGCCACATGCATTCTGAAATGTCCTTTGTTTAAAAAACTTCAATATAAATAAAAACTTGCTCGTATATTTTTGCATTAAAGGATTATGGTTAGCATATTTCATCTCTTACAAAATTTTTAAGAGATTGGCAATTTGGATGCTGAATATGCGATATGTACAGGTTCCCACTAATCTTAGAAGTACATCCATAGTATATTAAAATCTTTATTTGATTGTTTAATTAAATGAGAATTATAAACTCATGTGTACCTACTTGACAATTTATACACTGTTTCATTTTTGGGGGGTATAGCATGATCATGTTTGGTGAAATTCTCTTCATTAGGTTTCAGTTAGAAAGTGTAATACATAAATGGGAATTCATTTAGTAAATTTAACATAATCAATATTAAAAACAAATTAGAAGAAAATATAAGCTATCATGACTCAATTTGAAATGTACATTGGTTTAGTAGAAACAGGACCAGAGATTGAAAAACACCTGAGTTCCTTAGCTTAGGGAAATACTGAATTTTCTTATAGGCCTTCCTTGAGTTAAAAGTAAGACCTTACTTAGATCAACATTAAGATCTCTTTGTCTTCTCAAGCAAAAAATATGTGGAATTTTCCAGTGGTGAAAATATTTATTTAAAATAATTATCATTTATGAAACCTATTGCTTGGCATGTACTACATGGGTTTAAATATTTACATATATCATATTATTTAATTCATACAAGACCCTTCATTTTATTGAAGAGGAAACTGAAGCTTAATGTGTTAAGTAAAGGTCCCATGTAGAATATAGAATGCTTGGAGAAAATAAAGCAAAGACTGGAGTCAGGTATCTCTGTCTTTAATACCTGTTATTAAGTATTCCACTGTAATTCTCCATGTAGATTTTTCTTCTTGTATTTTTGTAAGTTGATCAGTGTTATTTACTGTTTATCTCTTATCATTTTCATTAGTACAATAATGGCACGTGGTGAAAGCAAGTTATTCAAGGGCCCAAACCCTTGTTTTAGTCCATTAGCTACTTATTTTAAGGACTTTATGTTCTTTTCTTAAATCAACTGAATTACTTTTCTTTTCTCCAAATAATTTCATGATGCTATAAACTAATTTATTTCATAAAAATTCTACCTACAATTTAGGAAGAGATTTTTATCTAAGTAGATATTAATGAAGTTTTTTAATCACCTGTAATCTAAGAGAAAATTCTTATATTTAGAGATATCTTTGTGATGCTTCATAAAAGACCTTCATTGCATTAGTAGAATGCAAAGCATCAGCTTTAGCAAACCCAAGAAAAGAAAACTCAACTGCTGTCAAGTCAGTCCTGACTCATAGTGACCCCTGCCCAGTCTTCTTTCCAAGGAGTGGCTGGGGGTTTGAACCACCAGCCTTCTGATTAGCAGCAGGTGCCTTAGTCAGTATTAATATTTGAACATTTTCTTAGTGAACAACTTAATAAACAAACAAACATATTATTAGGTTCATTTTGTTATATAGTTCAGTAATATCCATTACTTTGTATATTTAAGATCACAGACTTTGTTTAATTTAGTAACATATGTAGTAGCTATAAGGAGCTCTGGTAGCATAGGGCCTAAGGCACTTGACAGCTAACCAGGAGGCTGGTGGTTCAAACCCACCAGCCACTCCTCAGAAGGAAGGTTGGGCAATCTACTTCTGTAGTGATACTGCCTCAGAAACCCAAGGAGGGTTCGCTATGAGTCGGGGCTGACTCAATGGCACATAACAACAACAACATGTAGTAGCTATAAGCCTTTTCTTAATGCTGATATGTGGAAGAAATACTATTATTCACACTTTCTTTATTATACTATGTGTTTGTGCTTGCACGCATGTTTCCATAGCAGTATTGATTTTTAAATTGATACTTTTCATGGAAAAATAGAGAAAAACGAAATTTTGTACAAAAGATATCAATCATAATAAAGTATACTAGTAGGGATTATCTGGTAGCATAGTGTCTCAGGCATTTGACTGCTAACCAGAAGGCTGGCAGTTCTCACTCACCAGCCACTCCTCGGAAGGAGATTGGGCAATCCACTCCCGTAGTGATACCACTTCCAAAACCCAAGGAGGGGTTGCTATGAGTCGGATCTGACTCGATAGTAGTGAGTTGTTTTTTTTTTTTTTGGTTTAGGAGAAATATAGGCCAGTATTTAATAAAGTTCATTGTATTACATGATAGAAGAATAATTTAAAAATACCTAAAGGAAGTTTATAATAATTGTTATACAGGATTAAAGCAAAACAAAACAAACCTATTGTCATCAAGTTAATTCCAACTCACAGCCACCCTATAGAACAGAGCAGAGCTGCCCTATAGGATTTCCAAGGTTATAATCTCTACAAAAGCAGACTGCCACATTTTCTCCCACAGAGCAATTGGTAGGTTCGAACCACAGACCTTTTTGTTAACAGCAGAGTGTTTAACCACTGTACCACCTGGGCTCCTTTGTACATGATTTTTGGCGTTAGAAAATAGGTACACAATTGAACAATGACAATTTTAGGGAAACATTACCATGAGTCAAACAACTCATTTGACATTTTAAAAGAGATTATTGATGAGAGAGAAGAAAAATAAACTATTTGAAGTATAAACATTTGAGTGAGGCCCACTTAATTTTGAGTATCTTATACTTAATTTTTCAGTCATTAACATTATATTTACTCATTCCAAGTTTTCTCTTCTTATTCCTAGTCTAAATATTGTCCTTTGAGTTCATGGGCACCCTATTTCTGATCAAATATAGGACAAGTGGATCAATACTTTTCTCTATTTTCTGTCACATCTTAGTTTCACTGTGACTTTGCATTTTCTTTTAAAGTTTAATTTTCCTTCTTAGTGAATATTTTCTTCCCAGGACATGATCTAAATATTCAAGATATTAAGCCTCACCATTGACCAATGCCTGATTTTCATCTTCCATTCTTCAATCTTTTCCTTACTCCACGCTAATCCCCTCTGACTTGATTTGTGATGAAAGTTGTGGCATCTTCAAACCCAGTTTCCCTAATTTAGTCAGGAATGACTTATGTTAGGGCAAAAAACAGTAGCTACTAGCTGCCTACTTGGAATACTTCTGTGCAAAGAGTCTTTACTGTGTCACCTGCTGACAAATTGTCTTTTTTTCCAAGGCATACAATTTCATGCACATTACACTAAAAAACTGGTGGTCTTCCTTCAGAAATCAGATATTCTCTTTAGTGTTTTGTTTCCTTCTCTCAGTAATACAAAGCACCTATTACTTAGTCTAATAATCTTGTCTTGTGATGGTATTTCTTAGGAAATGAAGAAAGTAAAGTTCATAATTTGGGGAACTATTGGGAAAGAGTGTTTATTAAACCAATCTTAGCTCTTTATAGCACTTAGAGATGTTTTCATTATGCACATTGGCCATCTGTATACTTGTGTAGGTGATTATCTTTATATGAAGACATGGGAAGTGTTATTTATATTTACAATTAATTAAATTAAAATATTCTGATAGTTTTGTCCTTTTTGCCAGTTAAAAATACTGTGTATTCTCCCAGCATCTAAGCTAGATTAAAAATAAATAACTAAAAATTTAATGATAAATAATTAAATACAATTTACAACTACTGTTCAGATTAATGTACATTTTTAATATATACATAAATTGGTTCCTATATCATATAATGGGGAGCTCTGGTAGTGCAGTGCCTATAGCACTATACTGCTAACCAGAAGGCTGACAGTTCAAACCCACCAGACACTCCTCGGAAGGAAGATGGGGCAATCTACTTCCGTAGTGATACTGCCTCGGAAAGCCAAGGAGGGCTCGCTATGAGTCTGGTCCGACTTGATGGCACATAATAACAACATCATATAATTACATGTTTTTAAACTCCCTCATGGAAATTAACATGTATTTTTTAATTAAAAAAATGATAACAGAAATGCCAAAATACATTTTGATTGCCCAGTGCCTCAGTACCTTTTTCATTTTCTGACATATAGGAAACACTCAGCAAATCTATATTAAATAATTGAAGGAAAAAAAGTAGTTTAGTCCAATGACTCTTGCAAAGTATTATGTCCATTACCTGAATGATAAATATAATATACTCTTATGTACAAATAAGACCATATTAATGTCAAAGAAGGATCTACTATAAAAATATAGATTGTATACATTTTAGTTTCTTGAAATAGATTGGAGTTTGAGATTGCATTCCTCCAGAATGCTACCTGTAACCCTCTTATTTCCATACTATTCTAACCACCTGTCTATATACCAAATATATTTCCTGTGAGCCCAAAGTAGGAAGGAAAGGTGAGATCAAGCTTCTTTAACCAATATCTGAGGGAAAGTTTTATTTTAAAATGTTGACTATTTCAGAAGAAGGGAAATGCTATTTTATTATAGTTATCAGAAAATTTGGGTAGATTCCCTTCATGGAAGATCATGGGCAGATTCTCTCCCTTGCAAGGGAACTCTATACTGCCAAGACAGAAATTAGACATGGGATATTCTTAAGAAATATTTACACTTCAAGCCAGAAATTTGAAGTTTTATTCATGAATTCATCATTTGGGCAAAAAGTTTTTAACTTTCAAAATAAATCTTAAATTAATTAATCTTAAAGGACTAAATTTTGGGGAAATAAGTAAAAGTTTGAAGGAGAACTCAGCAGTAATTATGTTTTCTGATATATAATTTCAAGATCTTTAAGTAATTTACTAATAACTGAGTGGAATAGTTGTTATAATGTAAAGTTCATATAGCTTGAGAAAGGATATATACATACTCAAATCTGCTAATAAGTGTGTTTATTTCATGTTGCCATTTAAAGAGTTTTAAGAGCTATACAACAGATTGTTTAAAAGATTTATTAAAAGAGACTTATTTAATATAGTCAAGTTTTTATATGTTTGGTTAAAATGTAACAGTTTCAGATTTTTTTAGGAGCTTTAATGATGAGTATCATATAAATCATTAAATTGGGTTTTTTACAGTTGAAATAACAAATTTCTTTCATTTATAGTTTAGAATTTATTCCTTTTCTAATTGAGCCTCCAAAACAAGAAATGATTACTGAGTCAGACCAAGAGGTGTGATTTTGAGAAAATTAAGTTTTTTTTTTTTTTTTAGTCTTTAGAATTTTAGTTAAATAGATGCTATCTACTAGTAGCCTGTACTAAACTATGATAAACCTCATGAAAAGCCACAAGAGGTTAAAAGAAAAAAAAAAAAAAAAAGCATAGCATCTTAGACATTTGACTGCTAACCAGAAGGCTGGTAGTTCAAACACACCAGCCACTCCTCAGAAAGAAGATAGGGCAATCTACTCCCATAGTGATACTGCCTCGGAAACCCAAGGAGGGGTCGCTATGAGTGGGATTCGACTCGAGGGCAGTGAGGGTTTTTTGTTGTTTAAATATCCCTACCCCTACAAGAAGAGTGTCAGTTATCTAAATATATTTTTCGAAAAGATAGTTACAACAACAGAACAAAACTTTTATTTCCTTTCCTTTTACCACCTTTTCTCTCCCACCAGTTTCTCTTGTTCAATTTATTTTTCTTATTATTCTCTTCCTCAATTTATTTATGCTGAACTTAACATTGGGAGCTCTGGTAGCATAGTGGCTAAGGCACTTGACTGCTAACCAGAAGGCTAGTGGTTCAAACCCACCAGCCACTCCTTGGAAGAAAGATGGGGCAGTCTACTTCCGCAGTGATACTGCCTCGGAAACCCACGGAGGGGTCGCTGTGAGTCAGGTCTGACTTGACGGCACATAACAACAACAACAACATTCAATCCATAACGCTTTTGTCAATTAATCAATGATTAGTTAATAATTAAAATGTTGCTTATATGGCTAAAGTATTATGTCTTCATAAAAATTGCTATCATCAGTTTGAAAAACAGGAAACTCATGTGGACTTTGTTAGAGGTCTTAGTCGTAAACTGTCTTTTACTTTGGCCAAGCTGCTTGATATGTGCTTGGGAAATACTCTAAACTATGTAATATCATTTACTTTCAAGATTTCCCTGTTTCATCTAATGTCACTCAACATTTATTGAACACTTATCACATAATTGAGGTAAAAACTAAAGATACAGATTTTCCCTTCAAGGAGATCTGTCATTAGGGCTCAAAATTCCCAAAAGCTATAATGTTGTTGGTTCAGAAAAGGAATAAAAAAATTAATGTCAGTAGTGAAAGTATGCCCATCCCAAAGTTATAGACAAGGGATGTAGAGGGTAAGGAGTAGGTTTCTTCAGGAAAGGTTTTCTAAAGATAATATTTGAGCTGAGTCTTAAAGAATGAGTAAAGTCTAGCAAGAAGAAGAAGAAGAAGGATTTTTAGCAGAATAGACAATATAAACTATAAAACTGAGTGATGAGTATGTTTGCTGCAACACAAAATGTTTAAGAGACAGATCATACCCTTAGATGGGCAATAACAAATATTGAACTTTCCTGTTTTCTGTGATATTTTTGAAATCTGGGATTCATCAAGGTTTTGGACACAGAAGACAATAAACTATTTCTGAATGTGATTATTTGATATACTAATAAAAAATGTTTACCTGCAAATCTGCAAAAACCAACTTTGTCTAAGTAAAATAAAGGAGGCCTATTAACTGGCAAAACATTATGATAGTAGTTTCAGAATTAAATGTGGAAGTGGTGACACACCAGCCCTCCAGAAAAATATGTTGTAGTAATCTAGATGACAAGACTCGAGGACAATCTCATAAGGATTCTCTTTTCAGATGAATAGTTTCCAAAATATTCGGTCTAATGTAGTCCCTGAAATAGAGAATATAAATGATATAAATGAAATCCAATATTAGTATGTTGTTTCCAGGAAGGAAAAGAGAGCTGACAATGCATTCATGGAGAAACAATTCCCTCAGTGACTGACTGAAAGTTAATGGTGGTGGGCTAACGTCGGCCAGCAGAGAGTCTCTGCAGCCTCCCAAATACCTATAAGTCAGGAAATAGAACATAACATCTGGAGCAACGCCTGACCTACATTTCCTTGGGCAACAATAGGTGGAAGCAGAGTAGGTGCTGCTTGATTTAGACAGTTCCGTGCTTTTAAATTTCTGTATTTGTAGAGTTCACTGTATTATACCTGGTCACCTGCTTTTTGAAGATAGTTAAATTTAAAACTCTTGGACTAGAGTTTGGTTCTATTCAATGCTAGTACATGTAAAAAGCACTCTGGATTGTTAGTATATTTATTTATTTTAATTACATAAAGATAAAAATAGGTTTTTATACCAGTTCTATCGACAAAAGCTCATCCATGCTTACCATGGGTCAGTCACTATACTGTGCAAGGGAATAGGTATTGGCCCTTTGGAGCTATTACTCTCATAAACCAAAAAAGAAAAAAGAAAAAAAAAAAAACACTGCCATCATGCCATCAAGTTGATTCCAACTCAGAGTGATCCTATAGGACAGACTGGATGGAACTCCCTATAGGGTTTCCAAGGCTTTAAATCTTTACAGAAGCAGACTACTTCATCTTTCTCCCCCAAACCACTTGGTAGATTTGAACAGATTTGAACAAACTTTTGATTAGCAGCCAAATGCTTTAACCACTGTACCATGAGACCTCTTTGTCAGTCACATAGATAGGACAAATAATAAATATATGACCCAATACTCACAGTGATTAAATATTATGATATAATAAAGGCAGAAAACAAGCAGGATGTGATAGACAACAATGGCAGACTTGTCAACATAAGGCATGAGGAAAGAGTAACCTAAAGAGAAGATACTTGATACCTGAAGAGTAAGATGGTAATGTCAGGCAGAGTTTGGGGAAGAAATTTCAAAATAGTGAGAAGAGGAACTCCAGAGGGTTATTGAAGTAGGGAAGGATTGGCTGTTACAAGGCTGGAGAGGATTCAGCATAGTTAAGGTGAAAGAGAGTAATGTGGAAAGATACCAACCAGAAATTAGTATTATTAGCTACCATTGAAAATGCTACAGCACCTCAACATAAGAAAAGGCATATATGCAAAATTAACAGCCCACATTATTCTCAATGGAGAGAGACTGAAATCATTCCCCTTGCAAACAGGAACCAGACAAGGATGCCCGCTATCACCACTTCTATTCAATGTTGTATTGGAAACCCTAGCCAGGGCAATAAGGCAAGAAAGGGAAATCAAAGACATCCAAATTGGTAAAGAAGAAGTCAAACTATCCCTATTTGCTGATGATACACACGATCCTGAGCTCTGGTAGTGTAGTGCCTAAGGCACTTGACTGCTAATCAGAAGGCTGGCGGTTCAAACCCACCAGCCACTCCTTGGAAGGAAGTTTGGGCAATCTACTTCTGTAGCAATATTGCCTCAAAAACCCAAGGAGGGATCTCTATGAGTCGGGTCCAACTTGATGGCACATAACAACAACAACAACATACCTAGAAAACCCAAGCAACTCAGTCAAAAATCTATTGGAACTAATCAAGAAATTTAGCATTGTGGCACAATACAAGATCAACATCAACATCCAAAAATCAGATGGATTCCTCTACACCAGCAAAGAGATTGCTGAAAAAGAAATGAGGAAATTAATACCATTTATAATAACTACCAAAAAAAAAAAAAAAGAAAGAAATATATGGGAATAAATCTTAACAGAGACACAAAAGATGTGTGCAAAGGAAACTGTAAAAGACTACATCAAGAAACCATAATAGATCTACATAAATGGAAGACCGTACCATGCTTGTGGATAGGAAGATTAAACATTGTGAAATGTCAATTCTACCCAAAGCAATCTATACATTCAATGGAATCCCAATCCAGATCCCATCAGCATTCTTTAAGGATATGGAAAAAAAACAATCACTAACTTTATATGGAAAGGAGATACCTTGGATAAGCAAAGCATTATCGAAGAAGAACAAAGTAGGCAGTCTCATGCTCCCAGATCTCAAAACTTACTATACAGCCACAGTAGTCAAAACTCTCTGGTATTGGTATAATGACAGATATATAGACAAATGGAATAGAATAGAGAACACAAAAAAAGGTCCATCAACATATGGTCAACTGATCTTTGAGAAAGGGCAAAAATGCATTAAATTTGTTGTTGTTAGGTGCCATCAAGTTGGTTCCGACCCATAGTGACCCCATGTCCAGCAGAATGAAACACTGCCTGATCCCACACCAATTCCATGATCCCTGCTATACTTGAGTCCATCATGCAGCCACCGTGTCAATTCATCTTGTTGAAGCCTTCCCCTTTTTCGTCAACTCTCCACCTTACCAAGCATGACATCCTTGTCCAGGGAATGGTCCCTTCTGAACATGAACAAAGTAGGTGAGATGAATTCTGGCCATTCTCGCTTCCAAGGAGCATTTCAGGTGCACTTCCTCCAGAACAGATCTGTTAGTTCTTTTAGCAGTCCAGGGTACTTTCAGCGTTCTTCGCCAGCACCACAACTCAAAACCATTAATTCTTCTTTGGTCTTCCTTATTCATTGTCCAGCTCTCACATGCATACGAAGCAATTGGAAATATCATGGCTTGTGTCAGGTGCACCTTAGTCCTCAAGGAGACATCCTTGCTCCTCAGCACTTGAAACAGTTCCTTTGCAGTTGACTTTCCCAATGCTACATGTCGTCTAATGTCCTGACTGCTGCTTCCATTGGCATCGATTGTAGAACCAAGCAATGTGAATTCTTTAACAACCTCAATCTTCTCTCCATTTATTGTGATGCTGCTCATTAGTCCAGTTGTGAGGATTTTTGTTTTCTTTATATTGAGACGTAATCCATACTGTAGACTGTATTCTTCAACCATCATCAGTAAGTGCCTCAAGTCATCCTCACTTTAAGCAAGCAAAGTTGTATCATCAGCGTATCTCAGGTTGTTAATGATTCTTCCTCTAATCCTGATGCCAAGTTTTTCTTCATATTGTCCAGATTCTCAGATTATTTGCTTTACATATAGATTGCGTAAGTATGGGGAAAGGATACAACCCTGACACACTCCCTTCTTGATTTTAAACCATGTAGCATCCCCTTGTTTTGTTCAAACGACAGCCTCCTGGTCAAGGTACAGGTTCCTCATGAGTACAATCAAGTGTTCGGGACTTCTCATTCTTCTCAATGTTATCCATAATTTGTCATGATCCACACAATCAAATGCCTTTGCATAGTCAATAAAACACAAGTAAACATCTTTCTGGTATTCTTTGCCTTGAGCCAAGATCCATCTGACAACAGCTATGATATCCCTTGGTCCACGTCCCCTTCTGAATCCAGTTTGCACCTCTAGAAGTTCTTTGTCAATATACTGCTGCAACCATTTTTGAATTATCTTCAGTAAGACCTTACTTGTGTGCAATATTAATGATATTGTTCTATAATTTCCACATTCTGTGGGATCCCCTTTCTTTGGAATGGGTACCAATATGGATCTTTTCCAGTCAGTTGTCCAGGTAGCTGTCTTTCAAATCTCTTGGCATAACTGAGTGACTGCCTCCAATGGGGCATC
>NW_006921922.1:3187523-3221977 GCF_000298275.1 Orycteropus afer afer
GGTGCTCTTTGAAATCTTCTGTTCAGCTCTTTTATCTTGTCATTTCTTCCATTTGCTTTAGCTACTCTCCGCTCAAGGGCAAGTATTAAATGCGTTAAATAGGGAAGAGATTTTCTGTTTAACAAATGGTGCTGGCAAAACTGGATATCCATTTCAAGAAAAATGAAACAAGATGCACATCTCATACATAAAAACTAAGTCCAGATGGATCAAAGACTTAAATGTGAAACCTAAAACTTTAAAATTCCTCAAGGAAAAACTAGGGGCAAATTTAGGGCCTCTAATATATGGCATCTCGGAAAGAAGGTTTGGCAGTCTACTTCCATAGTGATACTGCCTTGGAAACCCAAGGAGGGGTCACTATGAGTCTGGTCCAATTCAATGGCACATAACAACAACAAGAACAACAAAAACAATATATGGCATAAATAGACTTTCAAGCATAACCCAAAATGCACAAACAGCAGGAAAAAAAAAAAAAAACTAGATGAACAGGACCTTTTAAAAATTAATTTTTTTATGTGCTTCCAAAGACTTCTCCAAAAGAGTTAAAAGAGAAACTATGATAGAGAAAAAAATATTCAGCAATGACATATCTGACAAGGGACTTATCTCTAAAATTTATAGAAAACTCCAACACCTCAACAACAAAAAGACAAATGCTGAGTTAAATAAGTTAAACACAGAAGGACAAATATTGTATTAGTCTGTTGTAAAAAGTCAAGGAAAGGTTTATATATGGAAGGAAATTTTCTTTGTTGATTACAAAGGGTGGGAGGGGAGGGGAGGGAACATTGTTAGGTAGAGACAAGATTGATTTGAGTGGAGAGAAGGTCAATGGTCCAAATGTAAGTGATCAACATGGTGGCATTGAGGAAGAGGAAGACATAGAGAGGTGCATGGGATGTATAGACACCAAAGTTGAATCATTTTGCATATACAGTACTGTGTTGTCAATCAAGGCAAACATTGATCTATCAGTGGATAGATGGGTGGACAGGCTGAACTATTAGGTAGGTCTATGCAGGGGGAAGTGTGCCCATGATCATATATAGGGTTGGAAGACAATATTTCTACAAATGTACTGGTATATTCTGTAAGAATTCCCAGATATACAGTAGAGCTGACAAGGGACAAGAATGTAGTCCTTCTTGGCTACAGCCAGCTATACAGAGGGAACGAGTTGTTGGACCTGTGGGCTTGGGACCATAGTCACATGGGACATCAAGCTCAACTGGCATAACATACTACACAAAAATATTGTTCCACATCCTACTTTGGTGAGTAGCTACTGGGACCTTAAAACCTAGCAAGAGGCCAAATAGATGCAACAATGGGTCTCTCCTTGTTGAGGGCGAAGAAGAATGAAGAAAACAAAAGATGCATGGAAACAATTAGCCCAGGCGACTGATACACCATGCAATCCTCAGCCTACATGACTATGAGACCAGAAGAACTAGATGGTGCCCAGCTACCACTGTTAACTACTAGGAAGACAGTTTGTACAGGAGATCCTGGATAGAGTGGGAGAACAATGTGGAAGGAAACTCAAAATCATTAAAAAAAAAAAGGGGGGGGGGATGAGGACTAGGTTTGCTGATCTGATACATGATACAGCCTGATGGAACTACTGAGACTATGGCCCCTAGGCACCCTTCAGGTCTGGAAATAAACCCACTGCTGTGGCTTCCAGCTGAGCAAAAGACAGGCATATAAGGTGAACATTTGCATTAAGTTGATTCACTCCTTGGAGAGGTCAATCATGGGAGAATAGGAGGGCTGTGTATGCACAGGGAGACAGCTCGAAAGACAGGAGTGCATGGGAGGGAAGGACACAAGGAAGGTAACTATGGTGAGGTACTGGGAGGGGAGCTGTTCATTGTGGGAAATTATAGTCAATGTCATGAGACAAAGTTTTTATGAGCTGCTGTAAGGAAATTGAATTTGCTCTGTAAACTTTCACCCAAATCACAATAAAAAATAGGGAAAAAAAAAAAAAAAGAAAAGAAAATGCTGGCACCGTTTCTTTCAAGTTTCTAGAATCTATCAAGAATCAAAATATATTTGCAGATTGAAATTGCATAAACTTACCTTCTCTTTAAATAATATAGAAAATATTGCACTGTATTGGAGTATCATATAAATAAACTCACATGAAATACACAAAATATCAGATGGCATCAACTTATAGATAGGAATTTTACATACTGATAGTATATTAGTAATATGTAAATGAAGGGTTAGATGCCAATTAGTAAAGCAACAAGATAAACTGAAAGTATTAAAAAATTAATTGAATTGCTCAAGTTAGGAAAATATCTGGTCGAGGAGATAAAATTTTATTATAGATATAAATAAAATTCGAGCAGTTAGCTTTACCATGCTCATTTTGGTTTATTTGGAATAGTAAAATGACAGTGCTTATGCTTTAAAATTAATTCAAATAAATTTTATAAGGTGCTCAAAATTGAATAACATAAATATCTAAGATTTTAAAAGATGTGGAATATTATATTTTATTTTTAAAATATACTACATTTAAGAAGAGAAATGAAAACATATGGAAGTGAGTTTTTTTTCCCCCAAAGTATTTGATACTGAAAAGATCTTATAACAAACAGCATGTTGTGTGTTATCTATAGAGTCATCTTGTCCAGAAAAAATATATTCCTAAATTAACGTAAAATAAAATGCTATAAGGGAGAATTTTTAATTTTCTTCTATTCCAATCATTAATCTTATGAAACTAGAAAAAATTAATCAAATGTTTTATAAAAAACTTCATGCAAAATTTTACCACCATAATATGGCACTAAAATGAATAGTTATTGAAGGAAATTCTATCTGTTAATTTTAATATTTTGTTTTATGTTTTTGTGAAATTTCTCACATGGTAGATCACAATTCCTATGAATACTAGAAGTTACATTTGCTTAAAAAAATATCAAAGCCTTCCTTGAAAAATCTCAAACTCTCAATCAGATACCTATCTATGCAACAAACTCAATAATGGCCCAGTAAACAAGTCCATACCCTGTAAATATGTTAGCTTTTATGACAAAAAGTGACTTTGTAGGCATAGTTAAGGATTTTTAGATGGTAAGATTATCCTGGATTATCTGGTTGGACCCAACTTAATCACAAGGGTCCTTGTAAGAATGATGTAAAAGGTTTAATGATAACAGAAGATGTCAAGCAGCAGTGGAGGTTGGAGTGATGCACTTTAGAGGTAGAGGAGGGCACCACAAACTATCGGATACAGGCAGTGTTCAGAATCAAGGAAACTGATTTTCTGTTTGAGCCTCTCGAAGGAACCCAGCCCTGAAAATCATTTTAGCCATTAAGATAAATTTCAGACTTCTGACATAAGCCAATAAGTTTATGGTGATGTCCTATAGCAGCAATAGGAAACTAATACAACATATTATAATATTACAAATAGTTTTCAAAAGTGATTAATATAGAGAAAAATTCATATTTTACTTAGAGCATAGACTAACAAAGACATAGATTTTGCTTTCTAAAAGATATTTATGATATACTTTCAAAATGTAAATATATAAATCTTCACTGTTATAGACTGGTTTATGTTGGCTGTGTAGCACAACATCATAGAAAACAATGAATTTTAATTTTGAATATATTAAGCTCAACACAAACCTGAATCAAGTTGTACAAAAAAAAAGAAGAAGAAAAACCAGTTGCCATTGAATCCCCTCCAATTTGTGGCAGCCCCATACGTGTTAGTGTAGGACTGTGCTCCATACTGTTTTCACTGGCTGAGTTTTCAGAAAACCACCAAGCCTTTCTTCCAAAGTGCCAGTCGGTGGATTTGAACTACCAGCTTTTTTTGCTGACTGCGGAAACATTTGCACCACCCAGGAACTCCCCAAATCTAACTAGTGACTAATAAATTTAGTTTCACTATATTGCAATTGTCTACTATCTATATAAAGAAGCAAAAAAAATAAATAAATTAAGCTGTTCATTTTGAATCTGTAAGCTGGATAAATGGGATGCATAAATTTAATGAGTTTCCATTTAAATTTTCTTGTATCTTTAAACAGAGGAATTTTTCACATTAATTGACATAAATATTTGAATTAAACCTATATTTGTAGAATTCTGAATCTCTTTTCTTTGTTAATTCAATTCAGCTTTACCAACACTTAATGAAGTTATTTTATAACCCTGTATAATACCCAAATGCTCACAATAATATGAATATGACTGGTTCCCAACTTCCGAGAACCCATTATCTCATACTCTATTAGCATCAAACTAATCATCAGAGCATAGAATCAAAGACTAGGAATGGTACTCAGTACCATTTAATTTTTATTAATATACATTATAAACATTTTTTTTTCTATGCTCATCCCATTTTTATCTTGATAGAGAAAAATATGTTTTTTTTTTTTTAAGTATGTATGTCTCTGTGGTAAAGAAATACTTAAAATTATAACTTAGAATCTTTGACAGTACAAACCCAATTTCCCTATCTTTGCTTTATCAAATTCTCCAAAGCATGAGTGAATATAATATAATGTTAAGTATGAGAGTGTTAGAATGAAATAGAGTAGAATTTTCTATCTGGCTTTGCTACTTATTGACCGTGTGCTACTGAAGTTATTTTACTGCTTTTGAATGAGTCTTTTCACATGCAAAATAGGGATGATTATCAATTCACAGAGTTTCTGTGAAAATTAAAATGAAATACATGCAAAAAGCTTTATACAGTTATTGCCATATTAGAAAAATTCAATATATCAGAGCCATTCAAATTATTATGCCTGTTGCATCCTACCCACTTTCAAATCTTTGGACAGTACTATCATACACTGGAATTTGGAATTAAGCAACGCTGCTATCTAATCCCAGGATTTGGGGCGCCTAAGGCATCCTTGGGTTATATCATACTTTAGTTCCCTTGACCACTGGTCTAATTTTGCAAACAAGACTTCTGCCTTAATTATTCTTTCTTGTTTTTCAGATCAACTCAAGACTTAGGGCTAGTTATAGGAAATTTATCATACCATTTAGCTCTTAACCAGTTTTTTTCTTACGGATTACTTCCTTTTTATCCCCACATTGAAAACTGAAAGCTGGCAGGCAAATTTCTTCAATTCACTATCAGCCTAATAGGTTTTTGTGCCTTCTTTTACCACTTAAACTTTCTGCTCTCAGTTTTCTTTGGGCTTGAGATGCTACTGGCAATTTCATAAGTCTCGCCTAAACTTGCTATGATCTTTGGGCCTTGTATCTTTTATTTCCATGCTTTCCTCAAAGGTATTGATATTTGACACTTGTTTATTTACCTTCAGCACCTTATTACCCCATAGATAACAAGCTCCCCCTTAGGAGCTTGCCTACGAGGCAAAAGTGAGTTGTTCGGTCCTACCCTGAAGGCCTCTGGAGACAGGCATGGGAACCTGCTTTTGAGAGTTCACAGCCTTGAAAACCCTCTGGAACATTTCTACTCTGTACATGTGGGGTTGCTACAAGTCAGAGTCCACTAGACAGTACCTAAGAGCAACCACCACCACTTAGGTTCCAATGCCCTCAAATTCAGATAGAGTTGGCTGTGTTAATTTATTTCACTCAACAACTATTGATATAGCACATATTCTATGACTGTTCACATAACTGACTCAAGTGATAATAGTGAAATTTAGTTAAGAAGCAATGCGGTCTTTTATTTTTTTATACCCAAAGAACGTGGGACTCTGAATAAGTGGAACAGTCAGTGAATATTTAATGAGCGTTCACTGATCTTAATTGCCAGTTAAGTTCCCTTTCCATCATGTTATTCTGTTTCCTTAAATTTCAAGAATACGTGGAGATGAAAGAAATGTTTCACTCTTACTAAAAAATATAAAAGATTCAAATATATCTTCTTTAAATGAAGTTTTACATTCTATCCAGTTTCTTATTTTAATTTCGCTTCTGGAGAAATTTCAAATTTTAAAATGATCCTAAAATGACTGCTTGATTATTTGGTCTTTTCCTTCAATATGTCCTATAATTATGGCAATTAATGATGGCATAAGAAGCTCTGGTGGTGTAGTGTATAAGGCATTTGCTGCTAACCAGAAGGTCAGCAGTTCAAACCTACCAGCCAGATACGCATACATACATACACACACATAAAACACAATTTTCTGTATATTATAAATGAATAATGTTTCTGTGCATGTATCTGAGTCTCAAGCTTCCTGGCCTTTCTCCTATTTTTTTTTTTTTTTTCTTTTTTATATTCACTATACACTAACTCTTCACTAATAAATACCAACCAGTTGTTTTTTGGATGCTTTTGATTATGCAACCAAACTTCTGTGGCGTATCTTTTGCTTTCAGTTTTTAAATGAGGTCAGTGCTCAATATCATCGAGACGTCATAGATGTTCTTATAATTCACTTGCCAAAAGTTGCCTACAGTTAAGACATACACACACAGAAGTTTGAAGGGAAGGGAAAAAATATATTTTTTCCAAAAAGGCAAAACATATGGCTTTCCTTCACCAGGACCTATCTTCACTTGTCCATCCTCTTCCCCTCTTCATTTCCTCATTCTCTTTACTACTTAGAGAAATAATTTGATGCTAAGTTTACCAAGATGACAAGAAAGACTCAGAAGAGACATTATATTCAAATTTTTGGAGGTGAAATACGTTTATTTATACCTGGCTAGACTGCTGTTTTTTTTTTTTTTTTTTTCTCCTAGTTTCTTCTGATTGCTCAAGTGCTAACAGAACTGGCTGGCAGCAAGCTATTTGTGTATATCAGAGTCTAATGAAAACTGTTTTATGATAGTGATTTGGTCTTGCCCTGATCTTTTACTTACTAAGAGCTGACTTTGACTCATCAAGCTTAACTTTAAGAAAAATGCCTGCCTACCAAAATAGTATTATTGGAAATATGATCAAGAATATCTAAGAATTCCTCATGCCACTTTAGCAAGCACGCACTACTGCTCATATTAAATGGGTTCAAATACCAAACTGCGAGCTCATAAATTATGAATGACTGGCCCGTAACAGATGGTATGTGTTATTCTTTTTAAGAATGAATGATAAGTGTAAAGTGAGAAACATATGTTATTCTGTGTCTTTGGGATTTGGCAGTTCTTCAGTCATTTATCAATATTGGCCTACTTTTATGATTTTTAAGAGAGAACTTTTAACACTGAATCTTAAAACACAATTCAAAAGTCTGTGATGAGTTATGTTACTTGATCAAATCTTGCTAGCTGCTACTCCTTGGAGATATCAGATGATATTCTCTAAAATGTTAAATACTTTACCTCAGGCAGTAACTTGAATACTAGCAGAAGTCAGTCACAGAAAATTCCATTTATCATTGTTTCTAAAAGTAGTGAAGATGTATAGCTGATAGAGACCAGTATATAAAGGTCATGTTGACATTTTTATCCATAACTTCTGTAAAGCCAGGATGTTTTTTTTTTTTTCCTTCTTTGATGTATCTTAGTAGTGAAGAATCTCAGGATGTATTAGAAATATGCAAATAAATGTAATGATTGAAAAATTTTTTATTTCTTCAATGTAAGCAGGTATACCAAAGTTCTTTTGACTATTCAAATAAGGACTATATATAATAAAATTAAAATAATTTTAGCATACAATTTGTGCTTGGTAAAAGTTAACTATCATTACATTAATAAAGTCTTCATATGATGTGGATAGATATTCAACCTATTGTTAAAAATGTAACTTATAAAGTTTTGAATGCAAGGCTTTAAAAATACTATATACTCCTGGTATAAGATCTTGACATCTGAGTATGTATTTAAGAGTTAAAATTCTGACACTGACTAATATTCATTTAACTTTGAATCCTTTTATCTTATTGTAGACTTTCACAGGCACTCAGATCTAATTTTATATTAGTCATGGTTGCTAAGTAACTATTTGATGCAAATTAGTCATTAAACATTTAGCAGCTCCTCTGACTGGAGTAAGAACTATAATGACTTAGAAGCTGATGGCTAAGAAACAACTGATTGGATAAGAATATCTTGGGGTATTTAATAAAAATAGAAGATAACTCCCCTACTTGATTTCCTTCTTCTTTGTTATAGTAGTAGTAATAATAATAATAATAATAATAATAAATTGCTAGAGAAAAAGAAGAGCCTTTTCTTGATAGTACATGCTGGTTTGGAATCTCTGAGTGATACAAGGAGCTGCTGAACAAAAGAAGACTTGGATCCAGCCAGAGGATCCTCAGAAAAAAAGGCTTGGAGATCTGTTTGGAAAAGTCAGCCATTGCAAACCCTGGGGAACACAGTTCTACATGGGGTCATGATGGGTCAGAATGAACTCACAGGCCATTAATTAGACACCATTTGCTAGTCAAATAGTATGTACCAAGAATATACTAAGTACTTTGTATACAGTATGTTTTTATTCTCATAGTCATTTGTTTAGTTAGGTGGTATAATTCCTATTTAAAATATAAGGAAGATAATTATATAAGGTTAAGTAGCTTTCCAAGTTCACATGTCTAGCAGGTTGGGGTTTTGATTACAGGTCATTTTGACATATATGTTTTTGCATTATGCTAAAGAAGAAATGTTAACATTTCTTTTTACTAGAGAATAATAATAAAAAAAAAAAAGCTAAATAGCTATCTGGTTAAAATTTTACTGATCTCTATTTTGGTGCTCATAAGGACTAAAATCATGTTGACTTGATTGCCAAGAATGGAAGTCAAATTATCTTGACTTCAAAATAATTTCCATTAGAAGACAGCAATCACTGTTAGCAACCTAGGACTAGAACAAAGAAGGGGAGAAATTGTTGTGGTAAGTGGGGTGATCACTATTCCTAAGTTTGTAAATCATGTCCAGAGCTCTATTTTATTAGTACTCTTAGTTATTGTTTTCTTTTGTTTTTGCTGTTGATAATTGTTAATCTTTTGCATTGGTTTGCTATTATTCTGTAAGAAACTGGCCGCATCTTAATGGCTTGAAACAACACAAGTTTATTCTTTTACAGTTCTGAAGGCCAGAGTCTAAAAGCAAGAACCTGGCAGGATTCCATTCCTTTTAGAGCCCTCAAAGGAGACTTTGTTTATTTAGAAGTCTTCTGGGAGTCTTCTGCATTCTCTGATCTGTGGCCCCCTTCCCCTGCCTACAAATCACATCACTCCAACCTTTGCATCTATTGTCACCTCCCCTCTCCTTTGACTTCCAGCTCCTGTCTCTCTCTCTCTCTCATAAGAAGCCTTGTGATTAGAATGGACCTATCTGAGTAATCCTGGATGATCTCCTAACTCAAAATTCCTAATCACACCTGAAAAGGCCATTTGCCATGTAAGGTACATTCACAGATTCCACATGGACATTTTGGGCTGGGGGGCATTATTCAGCCTAGCACAAATTTGTTTTACCTAAATTCAAATTTGAAAAGTAAAATTCAGTACAGAACACATGTGAAGTTTTTATAATGATGAAATATAACTGATTATGAATTCTGGTTATGCTTCTGCCAGTGGTGGCAGAATACTCATGAATATAATATCTAAGAGAAAATGGACAGTCCAGAACTGATTTTAGAATTATGGATTAAATGGAAAACAAGCCACCAACCTCTGTCTTCTCCTATAAAAGTGACACTTTTTTCCTGTTATGTAAAGAAAGAACAAATTAATAAATGAAAGAATATATGAATACATATGTGTACATAAGAAAATTAAAGTTTACTTAAGTTTCTGTCTTTAGAAATTAATTCCACTAACATTGCAATGTCCATCCTCTTTATGTTATTGCTTTATACACACATACTAATGTGTATTAATTTACAAGGGTAGAAATATCTATATCTATATATCTGTCTGTATGGGTATATACAAATACACTAACATACATGTAACCTAGTGTATATTCTTTATAGTTATACCCAGGTAGGATAAATGTCCTTTAGGGACCTGCACATGGATGTATGTGTGTGTCTGTGTGTGTGTGTGTGTGTCTATTAATAGGAGCTCTGGTGACATACTGCCTAAGGCATTTGACTGCTAACAAGAAGGCTGGAGGTTCAAACCCACCAGCCACTCCTTGGAAGGAAGATTGGGCAATCTATTTCCATAGTGATTCTGCCTCAGAAACCCAAGGAGGAGTCACTATGAGTCGGATCCAACTTGACAGCAGTAAGTTTGTTTTTTTTTTACATATGCTAAAATGGTAATATTCTTATTTTTCCAACTATACAATATCTTGTAAAATTCACTAAGTCAAGCTTGTATAAATTTATTTGATTCCTTTTACGGGCTTTATAATAGTGCATGGTATGATGTACCTGAATGTATTCAGTCATCAGGGCATTGAATTGGTGGGAATATATTTTGTCTTGCTTCATATGTGATAACGCCAACAGTGTTTAAACTTTTGTTGGTAAGATTACCTCTACTGTTCTACTAATAGTCATTTTCTGTATCTTATATTCCAAACAGCAGTTAGTCACTTGACTACTTTAAAAAATAAAACTTATCTGCTAGTTAATGGCTTAAGCTATAGAGTAAACCAAATGAGATTGAGCCTGTGATCTTTAATTCTCTAACAAAGTGAGTGACCCAATACTGTTGACAGTTGTTAGCCTTTGCTAATGTTTGAGACATGTGTTTATGTATTTGTACAGTGATTTGATTTGTAGAATTTTCATTAAATAAACTTTGTAAGCATCTCACAGCATCTGTCACAGGCAGTGTGCCTCAATTAAGTCTGTAAATAGGAGAAGCAAAGTAATTTAAACTACTCAGAAAAGGACAGATTACTACATATATCCATATATACCCACTTCCATCAAGTCAATTCCGACTTATAGTGACTCTCCTTGGTTTTCCAAGGCTGTAAATCTTTACTGAAGTAGATTGCCTCATCTTTCTCCCATCGAGCAGCTGGTGGGTTTGAACCACTGACCTTCTGGACTTTCTAGTTGGCAGCAAAATGCCTTACCCACTATACCACTAGAGCTTCTTATTCACATATATAGTACACACACACAAACACACACACAAACACTCACTGCCACTGAGTCAAATCCTACTCACAGCAACCCCTCCTTGGGTTTCTGAGGTGGTATCGCTTCAGAAGTAGTTTGCCCAATCTTCCTTCTGAGAAGTAGCTGGTGCATTTGAACCATCAGCCTTCTGACTAGCAGTCAAATGCTTTAGGCATTATGCCACCAGAGCCCCTATGTAGTACACTATATACTACATTAAAGCAGCTCTGGTGGCATAGTGAGTATGGCATTTGGCTGACAACCAGAAGGTCAATGGTTCAAACTCACCTGCTCCTTACACTACATAAGGAGTCCTGGTCATGTGGCTGCTGGCTGAAAGGTTGACATTCCAAACTCAATGAGAAGTTCCATGAAAGAAAAGACCTAGCAATCTTTTCTTAAAAGATTACATGCTAGGCAACCCTATAGGACAGTTCTACTGTGTCACTTAGAGTCACTGCACACAACAACAACAACAATATGCCACAAAGAGTGATAGCAAAAACCAGAAGAATTTTTGTTTACCGTGATAAATTAGTTACCTCCTTGTAGTCTGTGTTTTCCCTTCACCAATTTACTGATATTTTTATCTGAAATGATCAGAAACCTCCTTTTCAGTCAAAATTTTATCTTCTCGTAACTCATTCTTTTCTATTTCTTTGAAGCATTTGTAGCTATTTATCCTTTTATTTCCTTTGAGTTTTGTGAAAGTTTTATTTTCTCGGTAATAGTCGCTTCCTCTGTTTTCTTTCTTAATTCTCTGATAGATAATTATTTCCTCCCCTTCTCTGAATTTCCATTTTTTTCCTATCTCTCAGACCTCATATCAAGAAGGATAGAATCCAGATACTAATGTTTTGATTTTTGGTTGACTTCTTTGTGATCATGAGTCAGTCACTCTCCCTCACTGTATCATTTTTATTGCATTTGGTAATATATATAGTAACACATACACAGATTCAGTCTTTTTATGTGTACAATTCAGTGGTATTAATTACATTTTTTGAGTTATGCAGCCATTCCCACCTTCCCTTTCTAAACTGTTCCTCCCCTATAACATACACTCACTACTCCCTAAAGTTCCTTTCTAATCTTTTGAGTTACACTTGTCACTTTGATCCCTTATAGATTGTTCTTAAAAGAGCATAATGCTGACTGAGACAGATTTACCTGTTAAGCAGGTTTTAAGAGGATACCAGTGGCTATTTTTGGTTTAACATTTAAACATTACCTCAGGGAATAATTTCAGGGATTCATCCAGCCTCCATGGCTCCAGAAAGTCGAGTCCATGAGAATTTTTAACTCTGCTCTGTATCTCTCCTCTTTTGATCAGAACATTTTACTAAAGAGTCTACAGAAAAATCTCTCTCTCATGCTGATATTGTCAGTGAATCTTTCAATCTTTTAAGAAACTTCCCCCAATTCAGAAAAAAATCAGTTGTCTTTATTATTCAAAAAACATGGGGTAAATAAATGGTTTATTCATCAAAGGAGGGAAAAATGAGAATCCTTATCTTGAAAATTATTATGCCTTATTCCTTTTGCTTATTATCCATCTTCTCATGCTGTCAAATTATTGCATGATTTCACTTATTATTATGCTTCCCTGTATGAAAATAATTTAGCACCCAGAGAAAAAAATACCAAAATCCAAGAACAAAAATACTTGAAGTTAGGGACAGGGTTTTGTTTTTGTTTTTGTTTTTTTTTCATTCTTAGCTTTGCAGGCTTAACAATCTCTCCTTTTATGCAAAGAAAAACAATACTAGGAATAATAACAGGAAGTGTACCCTTTTGTTTTATGCTATTTTAGTATGCTGTAACTCACTATTGTTACTGTTATCACCAATGTTTTTGTTTGTTTGTTTGTTCCTTCATAAACAGAATAACTTTTAAGCTTCTGTGGTCACTTTGTTAAATCTTCAAAGGAAATGGATAGCTTTAGCTTCTACCAAAGTTTATTCTACTTTTGTGTGAGTATGACCAATTATGGACATCGTATGCCAGAATTCTAGCAGGCATGCCTAAAGCTTATAATGTTAGACCCTTAAAATTTGTATTATTATATCACCAAGAAGTTTCGAAGTGGTAGAATAAAGATTATGTTAAATCTGAGATTAAGCTGTCACATCAGAGTAATTTGATTTTAAATCTGGCTCCACTGTCTCCATTAGTAATCACATCCTTGACAGAGACAAAGTTTATCCAATATGAGTTCTCATTGTAGATGAGGTATTGATGTTTTTGTGTTAGTTTGGTCAGTCAATAAGGTTAAAAGGATAAAGTTTATTTAGTTTTCAACATTGCCTTCTTGAAGTCAAATGTCTATTTAATTAAATTTTCCGATATCTGGCAAGAACAGACTAGTAGTGTCAGCTTTCTTCAGCTTGATATTAAATAGCATCTTGTGAAATTCGGTGAAGATTACCTACAGTAATATGAAACAGATATACTGCTAGTCTACTTACGAAAGCATTAGGAACTCCAAATTCTTTATCAAGGCAGTTAATAATTTCTAAGAGTTTCTTAATGCTAAAAGTTTGAATTATGGCTCTGGGTCTTAAGTATAATGTTCATTTTTCTAACTGGTTTACAGTGATATATAGAATTCTGATTCATAAAATACTGAACAGAGAGAGAAGTATACATGATATATTTCTCAAATTTGCCCTTAAACCAAAACAGGTTATAATGACTTTGAAACAATACACCTTATGCATTTTATTTCCAATTTTGGTACATGTCATAGGATCATGTTATTTTTCTGGCCTGCCATATTTAAAAAGTTACAGTAACTTTTGTAATATGCTAAATAGATACATGAAGAGACCTGGTGGCACAACAGTTAAGTGCTTGGTTACCAATTGAAAGATTGGTAGTTTCAACCCCCCAACAGCTCTGCAGGAGAAAAGACATGACATTCTGTACCCATAAAGACTATAGCCTACAAAACTCTATGGGGCAGTTCATGGGGTTGCTATAAGTCAGAATTAATTTGACAGCACCTAGCAACAGCTAAGTAGCTCTGATAGCATGGAGTTGCTATCCAAGAGGTCAGTGGTTTGAACCCAAAAGACACTCTGTGAGAGAAATATGAGGCAAATTACTTCCATAAATATTTACAGCCTTGGAGACCCTATGAGGCAGTTCTAGTCTGTATTATAGGGTTGCTATGACTTAGAATTGACTCAGTGTCAGTAGGCTTTTGTTGTTGTTGTGTGGTTAACAACAACTATATATATAAAGGAGCTCTGGTGGCATAGAGATTAAAACATTTGACTGCTAAGCAGAAAGCTGGAAGTGCAAACCAACCAGCCACTCCATAGAAGGAAGACTAGGCAATCTATTTCCAACCTGGCAATTTACCAGCTCGGAAACCCAGTGGGGGTTGCTATGAGTTAGAATCAGCTGGATGGCAGTGAGTTTTTGTTTGTTTGTTTGTCCATGCATTAAGAAGGGGAAAAGAAGTGAATTTATGAAAAACTTAGCTACATCTGAGGTCTAAACATTTTATTTATTCAAAAATATTTAATAATTGAATTTACATGCAGTTGTTGTTGTTGTTATGTGCCGTGGAGTCGGATCCGACCCCTCGTTGGGTTTCCGAGGCACTATCACTCATAGCGGCCCCTCCTTGGTTTTCCGAGGCACTATCACTATGGAAGTAGATTGTCCAACCTTCTTTCCGAGGAGTGGCTGGTGGGTTTGAACCACCAGCCTTCTGGTTAGCAGTCAAGTGCCTTAGGCACTACACTACCAGAGCTCATAGATACCATGTTCAATGATCAAGAAAAGATTGAATTGTCAAGAATTTAAATTACTTGGATCCACAACCACTTCCCATAAAAGCATAAGTTGAGAAATCAAATGATATATTTAATTGTGCAAATCTGCTGCAAAAGACCTCTTTAAAATGTAAAAAAGCAAAGACATCACTTTGAAGACAAAGTTGCACCTAACCCAAGCCATGATATTTACATTTGCTTCATATGTACATGAAAGCTGGACTGTGAGTAAGGAAAACCAAAGAATTGATGCCACCAAATTATTGTTTTGGTGAAGAATATTGAATATACCATGGACTTCCAGAAGAAAACCCAAATTTATCTTGGAAGAAATACAGCTGGAATGCTCCTTAGGACTGAGCATGGCAAGACTTCCTGTCACGCACTTTGGACATATTATCAGGAGGAACCAATCCCTGGAGAAAGGACAACATGCTTGGTAAAGTAGAGTCAACCAAAAAGAAGATGACCCTCAACAAGATGTGTTGACACAGCGGATACAACAATGAGCTCCAACATTGCAGCAACTAGGAGGAAGGCACAAAACTGGGCAACAGTTCATTCTTTTGTACATAGGTCACTCTGAGTGGGAACCAACTCAATGATACTTAATAATAACAGCAACAACAATGTAACGTAGTGCCTAAGGCACTTGATTGCTAACCAGAAGGCTGGAGGTTCAATCCCACCAGCCACTCCTCGGAAGGAAAGTTGGGCAACCTACTTCCGTAGTGATACCACCTCAGAAACCCAAGTAGGGGTCCCTATGAGTTGGGTCCAACGCCACAGCACCTAACAACAACAACATGCAACAATGAATAAGATGGATGAGACTACTTCCCTTACAGTGTTTTCTTTATGGTATAGAAAAAGTCATTAAAAATCATTAACTATGTTTATGATAAGTATTATATAGAAAATATATAACAAAACACTAGTCGGTTAATAAATTTTGTAACTCCAACTCATGGAAACCTTATATAAAATAGAAAAAAATATTGTTTGGTCATGTGTCATCCTTGTTATTGCCTGCATGTTTGAGTTCATCACTGTGACTGTTGTGCCAATCTGTCTCACCCTCATTTGCTTTCTATTTCTTCTTCACCAAACATGATGTTCTCCTGTTGTGAATGATCCCTCCAAAGAATATATCCAATGCAAGCAAGTTAGACAATGTTATGTTGTAATCTATATGGTTTTCATTGACCAATTTTAAGAAGTTGATCCCTGAGCCTTTCTTAATCTGGAAGCTATGCTGCTACCTGTCCACCATGGGTAACCTGTTTGTATTGGAAATACTGGAGGATTAACTGTCAGGAACCCAGTAATGTGTTTTAGATCTGAAGTTAGCTTGTTATATTTATCACTAACCACAGAGAAATTTCTGCCACCTGAATCCCAGAGGAGATAATAAGATTATAGATGATCATTCTAATCCCTACCAATATCTTTCAGGTATGGAGTAATCCTGAAATGTTAAATACAGTTCAAGGTGCTCCCCACCATTTGAAATTGGGAACAGAGCATATTATTCATTCTTTAGTTTTAGGGTTTTTTTTTTTTTTTTTTTTTCCCCTTTATAGGATTCCTAACTCTTCCTTTGAGGTCTTCATACCAAAACCTACTTGACTATGTAAAGTTATCTAGTAGTAATGATTTTAAATTTTATTGATTCATTTGACAAATATTTATTGAACTTTAATGCTATGTACAAGGAGCCCTGGTGGTACAACTTTTAAGCACTCAATTGCTAAGTGAAAGTCTGGCAATTTGAACCCACCTAACCACTCCACAGGACAAAGATCTGGCAGTCTGCTTCTGCACGTATTACTGCCTACATAACCCTAGAAGGCAGCTCTACTTTGTCAAACGTAGTTGCTGTGCATCAAAAACTAACTTAGTAGCACCCAACAGCAGCAACAACACCAGTGTTTTATATAAAGCATTGGGCTAAAAATTAAGCACAAAAATGAAAAATAGGTAGTTTCTGACCTTTCAGAGTGGAAAAGATGACACTGTCATTGAAGCCCTTACAACATTTTTAGTTTTTTTACTTGTTTACATTCCACCAATTGCATTAACTGTAATTTACAGACATTTTAGTAGTTAGTATATTTTATGAAAAATGTGTAATTAAGTATTAATAAAACATCATTTTGAAATGTGATTCTTTATTATGTCCCAGTGTGTTACAACCTTTGATTCTATCCCCTTTTATAGACTGAGATAATTGTATATTACATAGACTTCCAGAAAATCCACTTTAAAATTATGTCTTATGTATATGATAGACTATTCTTACACAATGGGTGGCATTATTTAATCCAGTTAAAATTACTTTCTTTTTAACTCTGGAGCTTTGACTTAAATTAGTTTATCTAGAGGCTTGAGCATCTCACTTAAACCATTAGTGTGCTTCTTCCTGTAGGGACTTCCATTTCTACTTTCCTATTCCAAATGTAATCCTTTCAGAAACAGTAATAATATTTTGTACTTAGTAACGTCTTTTATCCAAAGAAGTCTTGAGCACTTTCAAATATGCCCTCATTAATGTTTTCAGCATCTTTGAGATGTACTCAGGCGGCTGCAAAGAAGGATTCAGTCAGTTTTACAGATAGAAAAATGAGGTAAAGAAGAAAGACTGAGTTCTCCAAAACTGATTTTAAGAGAGTATTCTGGTATGATGTAATGAACCTTTAAATGTCATGGGAAAAAAACCTAGGGAATGAGTAAGCTAAATGTCAGAGACAGTCCAAAAAATGTAAGATTTTTAAAAATTATTTCTTAAAAATTCTATTATTTAATTCTGATCATTTTCCAATAATGATTTATCTGTTGGTAAATCCTAACCTATATATCTATATTTATAATTCCACTTGGGAATGCATATTTTATTATAGTAAGAGACCATATTAGTGTGAGGATATGTTTTAAGCCAGTCAGCTTTCAGATATAAAAAGAGCAAATTAGTACAAGAAAATAATAAGAGACACGGGGAGGGAGATGCCAAACCACCTGAAGATAACCAGGAACCGGGGAACAAGGGCCTTCCTCCAGAGCAAACAGAGGGAGAAAGACTTCCTCTAGAAATAGTGCCTGAATTCAGACTTCTTGCTTTCTAAACTGTGAGAAAGTTAATTTCTCTTCATTAAGGCCACTTACTTGTGGTATGTATGTTATAGCAGCACTAGATAACTAAGACAGGGGTTAAATAAATTTAAATGCTTAGAATATTTCTTACCACAAAGTAAACACTTAGCAAGTCCCTATTGTTTTTTCAATACATTGACTAAGAAGCATGATCTATTACAACCACCAGTGTGAAAGGAAGAAAATACCAAAATGGATGTCATAAGAGACTCTGTAACTTTATTTTGAGTGGAGAGTAGCTAAAGTAAATGGAGGAAATTTTGAAGTACAAGAGCTGAACAGAGGATTTCAAAGAGCAATTTGAGATGATGAAGTATTATAATGAGATGTGCAAAGACATACAGTTAGAAAACCAAAAGGGAAAAGAACATGTTTAGCATTTCTCAAGCTGATAGAACTGAACACAAATCTCAAGCCTCTAGTTGCAATATTGAAGGATTCTTTGGTCAAAAATTGTGAGTGATGCAGGCAGCATTAAAAGAAGATGGATGGAATACACATATTCATTGTACCAAAAGAACCGGTCTTCATTCAACCATTTCAGGAGGTAGCAAATGATCAAGAACTGATGATATTGAAGGATGAAGTCCAGACCACGCTGAAGGCATTGGTGAAAAGTACATCTCCAGGAATTGAAGGAAAACCCATTGAGATGATTCAACAAACAGATGCAGTGATAGAGGTGCTCACTTGTTTATGCCAAGAAATTTGGAAGATGGCTACCTGTTCAATCGAGAGATCTTTATTTGTGCCCATTCCAAAGAAAGGTGATCCAAGATATTTCAGAAATTGTCGAACAACATCATTAATGCCACACATAAGTAAAATTTTGCTGAAGGTAATTCAAAAACAGTTGCAGCAGCATATTGACAGTGAACTGTCAAATTCAAGGTAGATTCAAAAGATGTCGTGAGATGATAGATAGCATTGCTAATGTCAGATGAATCCTGGTTGAAAACAAAGAATACGGAAAGATATTTTCCTGTGTTTCATTGACTGTGCAAAGACATTCAATATGTGTGGATCATAACAAATTAGAGATAACATTGGGAAGAATGAGAGCCCCAAAACAATTAACTGTGCTCTTGAGGAACATGTACATAGATCAAGAGGCAGTTCAAACCAAACAAGGGGTTACTGCATGGTTTAAAATCAGGAAAGGTGTGTGTCAGAGTTGTAATCTTTTACCATATATATTTAATCTCTATGCTGAGTAAATAATCTGAAAAACTGGACTTTATGAAGAAGAATTCATTATTGGGACTGGAGGAAATCTCATTAACAAACTGATATGCAAATGACATGACATTTTCAACAACCTTGCTTGCTAAAAGTGAAGAGGTCTGGAAATTCTCCTGAAGATCAAGACTACAGCTTCTGTTTGAATTGCACCTCAACATAAAAAAAAAAAAGTCCCCAGAACTAAACCAATAAACATCATGATAAGTGGAGAAAGGATGGAAGTTACCAAGGGTTTTATTTTACTTGGATCCCCAACAACGCCCATGAAAGCAGTAGTTACAGAATGAAACAACACATTGCATTTGACAAATCTGCTGCAAGACTCCTTCACAGTGTTAAAGAGCAAAGATGTCAGTTTGAAGAGTACGGTGTGCCTAACCCAAGCCATATTTTTTTCAGTTGCCTCACATTCACACAAAAGCTGGACAATGAATAAGGAAGACCTATAAAATACTGATGTATTAGAATTGTGGTGTTTGCAAAGTATATCCAATGTACCTCCGACCTCTAGAAGAATGAGCAAATCTGTCTTGGAGAAAGTACAGCCACAGTGTCCCTTACAAGCAAGAATGCTAGAATTCATCTCATGTACTTTTGTTATATTGTCAACAGGGACCAGTCTCTGGAGAAGGATATCATGCTTTGTAAAATAGAGTGCCAGTGAAAAAGGGGAAATTGTCAATGAGATGGATGGACACAGTAGCTACAATAATGGACTCAAGAATGGCAACAATTTGAGGATGGCGCAAGATCAGGCAGTGTTTCATTCTGTTATAAATAAGATCGTTATGAGTTGGAAACAACTAATAGGCACCTAACAACAACAAAAGCAGTGTGAAAGTGCTTTTGACAACTGTAATATGTTGAATAATACAGAAATTTATTTCAGTTCCTAAGCTTGAGGAATGATAGGGTTATGCTGGGAACTTCATATTTAATTATTTCCACCTAAACTGATTGTGGGAAACACCTGATCTATTAATGACATGTAATAATGAAAGTTTCTTCTTATCCATCCCACAGATGAAAATAAATTTCTGAATTTCTAGCTAAAATGAAAGATATCAGGAAAACCAGAAAGAGTATGATTTTAGGAAAAATGGATCAATTTATAAAAGAGATAGACATCAAGGCTGTTATTTCTATTGTCACAGATAGCAAATTGGGACGGTCTTGCTGGGCAGTGACTCAGAGGGACAGATGACAGAGAAAATGTGTGCTAAAAAAAGACCAAGCCCTCTTTCTGAAGAATGTATATTTTCTCCCTCCACCAAGCTATATGATGCTTCTTTATGATATATTTCCGTTATTGTTTGCTTTTATGTTTATTTTAACCATTAATCATTTTTTTTTGCATAAAACTTTTGTTTAGGGGCCAGAGTGGAAAATAGATGAAACATAGCGTCTGCACCACAGAGAACATTGTCATCGCATTCAGTTGTCATTACACACTTGGAATCACTTGCTTATAAATTTTGAGCAGGACACTCTTTGGGTGTAGTACCTATGCTCTCTAGAAGACCAAATGTGTAACAGTTTTTAAAATTTAATTAACAGTGGTTCATGGAACATTGTTGCTGGCTAAGGGATTTTAATACAACATAAAAATGATAATTAGTAAAAAAGATAAAGATAACTCAGGCTTTGTTTTTGATATTAGTATAAATTCAAGATTGATTTGGGGAAAAAAATAAAGTATCTCCACTGATGTACCCTTTTCCACATAAGGTACCCTCTTATGAGGGCTAACACTCCCAAAGAAAGTACACTACAAAATGAGGGTTTTGTTTTGTTTAATAGCAATTTGTTACTTGTGCCTAGTTAATATTGGTATCTTTTCAACTGATTATACAGGTGTTTGTTTGACGTTGATTTTCTTAAGGCAGTGTATAACTTTTGTCAATCGTGAACATTTTTAAGTGTGTAATCAGATCTAGAAGTGTTTTTTCTTCTTCCAATATGTATAAATTTACTGATATTTATTAGGCAAATGTGAAAGAAACAGGGAGAAGAAAGGAAAGCCCCATATTTCTCTGATTTTCTCTCTCTTCATATGTATCTCAGCATGTACTCCATAGTATGTAAGATCATCCGCTGTTAGGAGATCCCCTGGTGATAGACCCATATGTGCTGCCATTGCCTGCAAAAGAGAAATAGTACCCCATTACAGGCATGGTGGAGGGTTTAACTCATCATATCGCTGCTTGCATTAATTTATCTCAAATTCAGTGTGGGCCACTCTTTCTTACTTTTACTCTCTCCTGTCTTTTGTGGTTGTAATTTGTAATTTAACTAAGTTTCCTTCAGAGTGCTGCATTCACCCTACCCAACTTTCAGACATTCCTTTCTCAAATTCTAATACTGCAGGTCACTTGGCTCAGAGTTATTGGCTTACTGCCAAACTTGCCATCTCCCTTTTGTTTAGTCTTGCTGACATTTTCATATTTATTCATGAAAAATATCATGTGAATTTACGCTGGCAGTTGGAGAGAGTGGCCTCTATGCCAACAATAAGTGTCATTTGGAATGTGTAGGTATTTAGAGCCATTATAAAGTGTCATTCTGAGCAAAGTAATGTATCAAAGTCATAAATCTTTGCTCTTGCTTTTCAAATACCTTTCTTTAATTGCACTTGCTCGGTTTTTTTTTCCAATATCACAAGAAAGTTTTAATTATTCTTACTGAGTCGGTGAAGACTCTATGGCATTTAACGACAATAGTATTTTTAAAGAAGGTTTAAAACATGTTTTTAAAAGTACGTTTTCCTCAGATACTGGTTGGTCAAAGTCTTAAGGTCCTTTTTTTAATCCCATTTTTGTATTGAAAATTCATAATTCCTTATATGTATGATTTTTAAAATATATATATAGAAAAACAATAAAAGCATTTAAAAAAGCACATGATAATTTTCTTTTTATATGTTTTCATCCAATAGTAACTAAAAATTTATCAAAATTTAAAGACTGCCTATTCCATTTTTGCTAATGCTTAAACTTTCAGTTTAAGTCCTATCTGACTCATAGAACATTTCCTAATTAGTCATATCAATTTTCTTTTTACATCTTTCTGACCATGCATAATATATAATATCTGTTTCTTAAATTTAGTTCATTATTATATTTAATATGATATTCTTTTCTATATATTAAATTATCTAATCATTCCATGATTATAAGCCATATTCTTAGAAAAATTACAAATTCCATGAAAGCAAGTGCTCTTGTGTTTTGGGGTTTACAATTGTTCCTCTTGTCCTTTTAGTCCTTTTTCAGATAATAATTCAAATAAAACCTAGTGGTTACTGAAATTTACTCTGTACCAGGCCCTGTTTAAACCTCACAGTAAGCCAAAGTGGTAGAAACTGATACTACACTTATTTTCCAATAAAGAGACTGAAAAACAGAAATGTTAAATAACTTATCCAATGTCACAATGCCAGGATTTGAACCTATGTGATTCAAGAGAATGCCCACTAAATCATTATAATACAGTGCCCAATAACATAATGCTGTCCAAGGAAATATATGTTGAATAAATTATTTTAAATTGATAAATCTGAATTCTTCTAGTAATGATGAATATAAACTTTCTTAATGACTGCAGTCAACTATCTGGTATATACTGGGCAGCTAACACTTGCGCATAGGGTATTATACAACACTATACTTTAAAACTGAGTTGGTAAATTGACCAAAATTCATGGAGTGATTTGTGAGTCTAGTAATCTTTATCATAGCATAGGCATGCTATCTTCTAGATAATTATTCAAGGAAGCTCATGTTTACTCTATCCAATTTGAGTTTGCTATCGGCTAAAGCATTGAAATAATTAGCACAGAAAGCATACTTATTTCATAAACTGGAATTCTTTCAAGGGAAGCTAATTTTATACATGAAATGTATAAAAATGAAATGAGTGCTTCACCTTCTGAAAATACCTAAATCATGGCATTAGGAACACTTCTGGAGTGGAAAAATGGCAAGTTTTCCCCAGGCTTTGAAGTCAGAGGTTTTATATAATTCTATATTTTTGTATTTTCATAACAAAGATGAGTAATAACTTATTCAAAAGCAGTAAGTGATATCTGCAAATAGAAAAGCTAAAAAAAATCAGTGTTAGAAAATGGTCATAGATCCAAATTTGAGTTTTAAAATACCCCCAAATTATGCATCAGAAGACCTGACCTTATAGAACCTTTGTTTATTTTCTTTAAGCCCCTTTATTTTTTTCTTCTTTTCTTTAGAGTTTGTTTTACATTCAAAATTGCGTATACATTTAGTTTCACTCTCCACTTACCATCCCCAACCCTAACCCAGTGTCCTCCCCTCCCTCCCCAGCAAATGCCATAGTTATGCACTACTGGGTGTCCTGCATTTCCTCCATGCAAATGTTGCCCCTGTGGTGGTCCCCTGTGGTTGATTGTTCCAAGGGATGCATTTCCATAGAGTATGTGTATGCTTCACCCTGGGTTGAGTGGTCTGCTTACATCTTGTTTACTATTGGGCTGAGAGCCAACCTCTGAGAGTAAGTTTTATTCCAGGCCCAAAATGTATCCCAGGGCCATAGTATTTAGGGCCTCACCAGGCTCCATCCAACCAGTAATTCTGGTCATTCTTGTGTTTTCAGATTTTATTCCACATTTTTCCTCCCACTCTATCCGGGATCTCCAGATTCGATCCTTTCCTGAGTGTTTAGCATTGGTATCCAGGCACCATCTAATTCTTCTGGTCTCAAGTTCCATCGTGTCCTAGAGCTGATTGCTTCCAATTGCCCTTGGGTTTTTGCATTCTTCTCTGCTTCCGATGATAGGAGACCATTAGCTGCATTTAGATGGCTGCTTGAAAGCTTTTAAGACCCCAGTCGCTACTCACCAATGTAGGGTGAGGAACAAGATCTTTATGTATTTTCTTGTGCCAATTGAGGCTGGTGTCCCCAAGTATTATGGTCCTGAGTGGGTAGATCCATTAGATCTCTCTCCCACAGTATCTGGCTGTGTGCGAGGTATTACTCTATGTCTGACTTCTGTTGTTTCTGTAAGGATTGTGGGTATTTTGTATCACTGGTGTCTGTGCTGATTAGCCTCAGCTGAATGTATCCTTGGTCTAGAGTATAATCCTGTTCACTGACCCCAATCTGATCATCTCAGATGTTTATGTATTTATCCGTAGCCTGGTGTTTGGCATTAATGGTAATGCAGTATTGTCGATATACTGGTTGGTATTAGTGTCTGCCGTCTGTATCTTATGTGCACAATTCAGTGTCCTCCCTTTTCCTAATGTTATCATGGTGGTCACATACTCTTTCTATACCATCCCCTTCTTTGAAGGATCCCAAGTACCTGCTCGCTTGGAGCCATTGCCTTTGGCCTGGAAAGTGGATCTCATTATCTTTCTGAGTAGATGGTGGGCCAGAAGGCTCTAGCAGTGGACTAAATTACTGTATTTGCAAGCTGGAATTTAGAAAAAATTATAATGAACAAAGATATTGTAGATTGTGGCTGGAATAGATCAGTACCCTTGAACGTATGTGTATGCATTTAAAACATATTTTAAGACCAGAATCTTTGATGGTTCCCTTGAATGAATTTAATTTCATTCACAAACAGGGAGCTCTGCTGGCATGGTCCTTAAGACATCTGACTGCTAACTGGAAGGTTGGAAGTTCAAACCTGCCAGCTCTGCTGGAAGATGAGACAATCTACTCCTGTAAAGATTTGCCCCCTTGGCAACCCAGTGGGAGTCAGTGAGTCCCTTAGTGTGTTGCCCTCTCAGAATAAATATTTACTGGTGTTACTATACTCATATGCTTGTTGAGCAAAGTTCATACATTTCTAGTGGCTATTGAAGATTTTTTTCTTGGCATTAGATTTTCAGTGAGTTTTACCCCATACTTACCACATGACTCTATTCACTTAATTTAGTGTTCTGTCCAGGAGACAGTGTGCTTCTCTGTTGTGGAAACTATTAATTTAGCACATTGATCAAAATCTGACAGTAAGCCTGTGAAGGATTTGTAATTATCACTTACAGAGATTTTTTGTTGTTTTTCAGACTGTTCAGGGAAATAACCAACAGGTAGACATTGTTTGTAAGGGAAGACTGATCCAAGATTTCTATAACTTAATTAGGAACATCATTTTGGAATACAACCTCTTCCTATACCAGGCGCTGCTTTTCTCATAAAGCACATTTTGTAGCAGCACTATCTGAATTCACAGAAAATGTGACCAAATGTTATTTGCCTGCTACAATTTTAGCGCTAGTTATCATTTACAGCACTAGTTATAGATGATTTTTGCAATTTTGAGCCCATCCTACATAAATGGCACACAGTAATTGCCCACACCACTTTGAGTCCCTTATTGAAGTTATGAACCATTTGGCAAAAGGAGATCTAACAGTAAAGACTTAAAACATATGCTTCAGATACTACTGTTTCAGTAAGTCGATCAGAATATATCAATATATACACATATTAATATGTTTTTTTTTAATTTGAATCCCACCCCATATTCTATTAAATCTATACACAATAAATAAATAAATAAATAAATCAAATACATCATTTTTGTTAGAGTACAAGTTTAGAATCATACTGCACTGAAATCCCAAGCCTGTCATTTGTGAGCTATGTGACCTTGACCATGAAATTCACTGAAACTCTTATCTCTCATCTATGATGTAAAAACAACTATAAGAGGAAGAAATAAGAAATGTATGTAAAGACAGTAATATACACCAGGTACATAAAAATCTTTCAATTAAATAGAGTTAAAGATTAAAGTGTGTAATTGATTACCATAAATTTCTGATCCTCAAAATTGTTTACTTATGGGCCATACAGTTGCATGGCTTATATCAATTGACTCAGTGGCAGTTCATTTGGTTTGGAGCACACTTTCATCATCTATTTAAATCCAAGAAGTGGCATCTGTCTGTGCGTAGGCAAGGGAGACCTTACTCTTCACTGTGATTTTGGTTCATTTTTTTTTTTATTAATGTAGCTCTCTCTATTATGTAAAGTTATGTTCTGTGTTTCTTCATTGAAATGTAATGTTTTAGAATTAAACATCTCTATCGTATGTTTTTAAGATTGTCACTTCACTCAGGATATCTATGTATGTTGTATAACACTTGGATACCTAGAAAGTGATGAGGACTGCTATTGCACCTACCATCAAGTACCCTATGCAAAACATAATTACATACCAATTGATATATATTCAGTGATTACTTTATCATTATTTAGGTATGTAATGGAATATGTTACTATTTCACTTGCTTGATACTGGAGCTTACCTTAACGTTAATAGACACACTCCATTTTTATATTAATTATGCCACTGTTAAACACTTTTCTTCTAACCTAAAGGTTACCCTTTAGCACCTACCCAGCAGCTCCTCAGGAGGAAGATCTGGCATTCTGCTTCTATAAAGGTTGCAGCCTGGAAACTGTGGGGGGGAAATTCTATTCTGTCATAGAGGGTCCCTACGAACTGTAACTGACTCAGTGGCACCTAACAAAACAACAAGATACCATTAGTTAATAGTCCCTTGTGATCATTTTCATCAAAGGGAAAAAGATTCTGGATTTAATTATGCTGGTGTGATGAGCACTGAGTGTGTTTCTTTGTTTATTCTGTGTGTTCTTCTACTATCTAGGAATTAGTTATTAACTCACCATTAAGTTCATTAAGTCTATCAATCAACAAGTGTTCATTGTGCACCCAGTGTTTACTGGAGCATACATTTTGTTGCCTTTAAGTTGCTTATAAATATTTCAAGTTATTTGCTAACAGTGTATTGAATTAATTGACCTTGCTCTGCTTCTAGGTTTAATTATGTTCTCTCAGTATCTCAAAAGTTGTAGGGTTCACTTTCTCATATATTAGTTAGTAAATTAAAATATATAAATTGAAATTGAAGCCATTCCCTATCTCTTTTATGCTTTCTTATTCAAGGATTCTGGAGTCCTTTTAATTATACTGAATTGAAAGTGATTTCTGAAAGCATACTTCTGTACTGGATTTTCAAGAGCCATGATATATGAGCCCTAAAATGAGCAATGGTTTTATATATGAAATATTTTAATAGTTTCTTATCTTATTCTTTAATAATTTCTTGTCTTATCAAAATTGGTAGGGCTATCTAAATTTAAATGAAGGTTATCATATCATAACCAAAGTTGGGGGAAAAATTGCTTTTGCTCAAGTCCACATCTCATCAGCTGTGTATTACTTATGAAATGAGGGTACTTAGGGCACAGATGCTTGAAGTCATTTCTCTTTCTCTGTTCTCAGGATTGACAAGAGAATAGACAAAATCAGCCACAACAAGTTCTCTTTTTTCCCTTTCTATGCCTGAAGCAGGAGTTCTATGGAATGTGTAAAATTTAGAGTTTTCACTACTATTTCCTTCTGAACAATTCACTCTCAGCTGTATGTAACTGAAAAAGATGTTACAAAAATAAACTAGTAATATTGCAACAGTAAAGATTACTTTTTGATATTGGAGAAAGAGTGAAGAAAAACTGCCATGTAAAAAAGCAGTGAGACTAGCAGCATCTTTTGTAGTATCTAAAAGCAAAGTATCTGTTAAATATAATGGAGCTCTGGTGGTACAGTGGTTAAAGCATTGGCTGCTAACCTACATGTTAGCAGTTTGAACCCACCAGCCTCTATGCAGGATAAAGATGTGGCAGTCTGCTTCTGTAAAGATTTACAGCCTTGGAAAATCTTTGGATTAGTTCTACTTTGTCCTATAGGGTCACTATGAGTCAGAATTGACTGGATGGTTGTGGATTATTTACATATTTATTTGGGTTAAATATAAACCATATAATGTAGTTTTATGAGAAAATAGAAACTAATGATTAAGGATTAGACATGGTTCAATTATACACAAGTACATATTTACACTTAGCAAATGCTTCTGGCACATGTATCAAACATCCTTGGATTAACTTGAACTTCACCTAGAACTGAGGTGAACTGTTTTGTTAGCCCTGAGGCCTATCTACCTCAGCTACCCAATTCTTAATCTGTCATTTTCTTTTGCATTCTTCCCCTTGTTTGTTTGGCTGGCTGTATAGTTTCTAAGTTGTGTACAAGGGAATTAATGCTACAGAAAGTTGTCATCAGTCCACAGGAGGCTGTGGATAATTATTCCAGCTTCCTATAATTTATGTGGACAGTTCTGAAGAGAATTCTGTACATTTATCAGAGTCTGCAGAATTTGACTCTCATTGCCAATAACAGTAACTTCTGTGCTACCCACACATTTTGGCTTTTCATCCTGTCCCGTATCACTTTCTCACTTGTTTCCTAGGATCAGCTCCCATATAAATTCCTGTGTCAGCCTCAACTTCCAAGAGATTCCAAACTAGGAAGGGGTACCACATAAGAATATTTGAACACATTCTGTTTGACTGAGAATATTTGTAGGTGGCATCAGTCAGTAAGAACTTACCAGCTATCATTGAATTACTCTTATTATGAAAATACTACACCACCATATGCAATTCTGGAAACTCAGGAAAATTTTGCAATCTGTTGCTTATCATCTTTTTTAATAATTACCATAATATCTGTCTTCTTGGAGAGCAGCTACAAACTTGGTGAAGTAGAATTTACATATTTAAAAGAGTTGGTGGACCTTATGGAGAATCTGCTTCTTTCTGGTATTATTCTGATTATTGAACTTTTTTTTTTTTTTTCTTACGAAGTAGAGTAATATATCATGGCAGAATCTCCCAACGTTGATGAATTTCAACAACACTTTCTCCCAAAGGCTTATTTTTCAAAAGCAGGCTTTTCTGAAATATCTGAGTCACATAGGAAGTTGTTAAACTTCATAGGAGAACTGGAACTTCATCCAATCTTAGATGAATATATAGGAGATTGTGGAAGCCAGGACTAGTTGATAACTAGGATGTGCAAGGACACAGATACAAGAGAATAAATATATTTCATTGCAAAATATTTGGTTAGGGAGAGAATGGCTCTGAAACTGACTTGGTTTTTTTATGTAAAGAAGAAAGTTTATGTGAATGAAAATAGATACATAGCTATGAATGAGAAACATTCATTCCCATACAGCTTTTCAAAAGTAAAATCAAATGTGTCATAATAAAAACCCTGACATATATCAAAGGAGCAAATAATCTGAGAAGCTGGATTATATGAAGAAGAATTTGGCACCAGGATTGGAGGATGACTCATTAACAACCTGCGATACACAGATGACACAACTTTGCTTGCTGAAAGTGAGGATGACTTGAAGCACTTACTGATCAAGATTAAAGACTATGGTCTGCAGTATGGATTACTCCTCAATATAAAGAAAACAAAAATCTGTACAACTAATCCAATAAACAGCTTCACGGTGGATGGAGATAAGATTAAAGTTGTCAAGGATTTCATATCACTTGGTACTACAATCAACACCACTGGAAGCAGCAGTCAAGACATCAGATGACATATTACATTGGGAAAACCTGCTGTAAAGGATCTCTTTCAAGTGATGAGGAGCAAGGATGTCTCTCTGAAGACTAAGGTATACATGCCCCACCCCATGGTATTTTCAATCACCTCTTATGCATGTGAGAGCTGGACAAGGAATAGGAAGACCAAAGAAAGTTGATGCTTTTGTGTTGTGGTGCTGGAGAAGAATGCTGAAATTACCATGGTCTGCTAAAAGGCATGTCTGCTAACAAATCTGTCCTGGAAAATGTGCGTCTAGAATGCTTCTTGGAAGCGAGAATGGCCAGACTTTGTCTCACCTACTTTGGTCATGTTGTCAGAAGGAACCATTTCCTGGAGAAGGACATCATGCTTGGTAAAGAGGAGGGTCAAAGAAGATGAAGATAGAGAAGGCCCTTAACACTGCAACAATGGGCTCAGGTATAGCAAAGATCATGAGGCTGGCACAAGACCAGGCAGTGTTTCGTTCTGCTGTGCATAGGGTGGCTATGAGTTGGAGATGACTCAACGGCACCTAATGACAACAATATATTAAATGAGAGCTATTCTGAAATTGTGGTGGGTGCCTATAAGATGTAGTATAGGTCTTTTAAAGTTATAGGCATGATGTGGCTTAATAAACATTATTTTTCTTTAACTATATTGCCATATGGAGGTCTGGTCACACAGTGCCTATGGCATTTGACTGCTAACCAGGTTGGTGATTCAAACCCACCATCCATTATTTGGAAGGAAGATGGGGCAATCCCCTTCCATAAAGATTTACAGCCTCAGAAACTCAGCAGGGATCACTATGAGTTGACATTGATTTGGCAGGTTTTTTTTTTTTTTTTTCTTATATTGCCATAACCTGGTTAGAAGTTATTGTCACACAGAACTGGGAATAAGCAGGTTGTTTATCTGTAAATGTATGTTCTAACAGCTACATACTAGGCCAAATGGTCAGAATATCACTAGAGGATGGAATATATAATATATAAGCATAACCATCTTTTGTGGGATATAAGGGACTAGAAAAAGAAGAATGAGTCTACCTACAAAGTAAGAAATCTTTTCTTCTATAATACTGCCAAAGACTGACTGCCCACCAAGACTTCCAAGTCCCCTCAACATTTTGTTTATGTCTTATTCATTTAGCACTTTCAAAATATAGGAAGACATTTGTTTTTATTTTATTTTTCTTTGTTAAAATAGAAGAAAACTTTTTTTTTTTTTTTAAATAAAGTTCTTGTGGTGAATTTAAGAAAGATATAAAATAAATGTTATAAAAAAAGTCTACAAAATAACTTGAACTCCCCTGGCTTCTATACTTAAGGAGTTACATGTCTCTAGAAACACCTGACAGGAACGTTAAAGTCCTAATACACCCCTCATTGATCCTTTTTCTAAATATTCCCAAGTACATACCAGAAATATAGATCTGGTCCTATTACATTGTCATTTATTAACATTAACAAAGTAACATTGCTGCCATGGGTAGGAAAAAGATAAATAACCTATCTATTCTGCGTTCTTGAAGTTTGCAAGATAAATATGTACTGATTTAAAATGAAAGTGAACATCAGTAAACTGGACAGATTTATTGAGTTAGCTTGTAGCAAAACAAGTTTGCTTGGTAGTAAATGTTTTAATCTATTGATGCCATGGAGAAATGCTACATTAGCTATAAAACAGAGAGAGGGCACTGTTCAGTGACAAGACCAATAATATGTATAGTGCCGTAAACACTTTGCAAGTATTTAATAGCCCTGAATCAAACAGATAATATAGAGTTTACTAAGCTGACAGAGAAGATTCATAAAAGACTGCTGAATCCTTAAAATACATAAACTTAACTTACACATGATATTAAGACATCAGTTTTACAGTATATGAAGTAATTGTATTTGATTTTTAAAAAGAAAAATTCATTCCTAAGGCACTGCTGCATGCCAGCATCTTATACTCTGTTCTTCCTTTCATAATACATGCATTTGATTTTAACTTTTATTCCAAAATGGTTATCTTTTTGGTATCACAAATCTCTCTTCTCCTCTAAAGTTGGTAGACGCAAGGGAATATAGAACTTTACCATTGATGAAACCATACTACATACCTAACAGATGATCTGATGTTAAGAGAAGACTGCTGATGTTGTTTGTGGCTAGAGACATGAAAATGACATGGTTTGTGGTTAACAGACATCTGCCTGAGAAATAAAAACATTCCTCTGCATTTTATTTACAAATATGTATAGTGGTTATTTGGAAGGTGATACCAGATTCTATAGGCCGTGTACTTTTTTTTTTTTTTTTTTTTTTTTTTTTTTGGTGCAAATTTACAAAGCAAATTTGTTTTACTTTCAACAGTTCATGCACATTTGATATCATGCCCTGATTACCATCCCCAACCATATAAAACTCTCCTTCCCTCCTGCCCCTGTGACTACCCACTCCCTGTGCCCTTCTTAACTATGCACTCCGTCTGTCCAGCTTTCCCACTTTGTGACTGCTGCCTCTCTGGTGTCTCATGGCTGGTTGCTCTAAGATGTGTATCTCCCTAGAGTAGGTGGGTACATCACCCTGGGGTAGGTGTCTTGCATGTAGGTCTTTCTACTATTGGGCTAAGAACCAATCCATGGGAGTGAGTCCATTTCTAGGCCCGAAGGGTAACTTGTAAGACATGTATTTTTTTATGTAGGTGAAAGACAAGTCATCTAAAATTTGCAACTTAATATTTCCTTCGGAACATCATAAATATGCATTTAGTTTTCAAATCCACTGACATTTGAAACAAGACATTAAACTATTGTGTCACTTCATTTTCAAAGTGAAAAAAATTATTCAGTATAAACTCATCCGTAAACTTGGAAGATTGTGTAGATCATGTGTTGAGCACAAATCTTGCATCAACATTGTCTTTTTTCAAATCCTGTCTCTATCACTTAATAGAAAATGAGCAAGTAACTTGATTCTTCTGTCCCTCAATTTCTTCATCTGTAAAATGGTAATCATATAGTTAATAACTTACAGAGTTGCTTTGATAACTAAATGAGTTAATAATAAGGGTTTCCATATAGGAAATATTCAGTAACTGTTGACTATTGTTGCTGTAAAAATTTTTTGTTCACATTGATTGACTTATATTTGAAAATATAAAAAAAAATGCAAGCTATGTTGTTTTTAATGTTTGTTACTTAAAAAAGTAGACTAATAGAATAGAGCATGGTTGAATTTTTTTTAGTCATTAGATATTAAAAAAAAATCCAATATATTTATTAATTAAAAGAAGCTTTGCTGGTGTAGTGATTAAAGTCAGTGGTTCAAACCCACCAGCCACTCCAGGGAAGAAAGAGGAAGTGTTCTGCTTCCCTGAAGATTTACAGCCTTGGAAAGCCAATGGAGGTTGCTATGAATCATAAGTGACTCCATAGCAGTGAGTCTGAGTTTTTGGTTTTATTAATTAAACTTAATATTCAGAAAATATTCACTTCAGTGTAGAAATTATATAATGCACGTGTAAGTTTTATTTTTATTGGTTTCTTTATTTGGCCTCTGGTAATATGATTGAAGTTGTGTAAGTTATTCAAGAGCATCTAAAATAGAGATACTTTGTACTGATTTAATAAATTTAAAATATTAATTAAATAGCTTCTATTTTCCAGACACTGTTCTCGGTATTGTAGACATACCACTGAACAAAGCAGCTTACTGTATATAGGCATATATTGCTTACATTCTAGTGGGTTAACAAAGTTTATGATATGTGATTTATGAGAATGTAGTTTCTATTAGAAAATATCTGGTCTTTAAATCATTTTTATTTTATTTTAAATGTCACCTTTTATGGCAATAATAATGTTTTTGTAGTATTTATTGTTGTACCTATATATGTTGTTGTTAGGTGCTATATATATATATATATATATATATATATATATAGTTAAAAATTAATAAATATTAACTACAGACCCTTTATTATCAATATTTTTTTTCCTGTTCACATTGGAAAGTGAGAAAATTACACCTAATAATGTTATATTGTCGGTAGTTCCTTCCTCAATGCTCCCACCAGCAAATCCATTTTTATGACCTTTCTACAGATGGCTTTTAAGGGAGGGGGAGAAAAAAATAGAAAACCGCAGTTGGGGCTAGTTAGTTTAAATAGACTGTAAAGTATGTTACCAGTGGTCCAATAGAGCAAAGAATAATATGGACATTTGTTTCATTTTCTAAAACTTGCTTTTCCTCTAATTTGACACATTTCACTAAAACAAACAGCAAGTGCCTTTAGTGAATTGCCTAGCAGATGTTGGCTGAATATCATAAAAAATGCAAAGGAATCACCCTTTATGTTTTTTTTTTTGTTGTTGTTGTTTATTTTAATTTAATTCTTTAATTCGGTATCTCAGCTTTGGGTATTGTACTGCTTTATTTATATCCGGATTTAAAGGGCTTTCTGCTTCTTACTTCATTTTTCAACTTTGGCCAGGAAAATTTACAATGATCTTTTAAGGCATATGCATTCCTTCTTGCAGTATTTTTCGTAGGGAGAATATAAATTCATATGGAACAAAGAAAGGGAAGAATATAGTCTTGTTCTTAGAAACATACTGTTCTTGTGCCATGTAATTTTGCAGAAATAAAGCCCTTTATGAATAATTTATTTAGAAGTGAAAAAGAATAAGAAAATAGTCACTATCTAATTTGTTGTTGTTGTTGTTATGTGCCGTTGAGTCAACTCTGACTCATAGCGACCCCTCCTTGGGTTTCCAAGGCAGTATCACTACGGAAGTAGG
>NW_006921922.1:3222077-3246093 GCF_000298275.1 Orycteropus afer afer
AGTATCACTACGGAAGTAGGATTGCCCAACCTTCCTTCCGAGGAGTGGCTGGTGGGTTTGAACCGCCAGCCTTCTGGTTAGCAGTCAAGTGCCTTAACCACTATGCTACCAGAGCTCCCACTATCTAATTTAGCCTATATTTAGCTGGGCTGACTATATTTACCTAGAGTGAATTGTCAGGGACTAATCTGATGTCATTGATAGGTGCCGTCAGAGTGACCCTGTGTACAACAGAATGAAACCATGACCAGTCCTGTGCCTTTGTCACAATCTTTGCTATGCTTGAGCCCACTGTTGTGGCCATTATATTAATCAATCTTGTTGAGGGTCTTCCCCTTTTTTCCTGACACTCTACTTTACCAAGCATATCCTTTTCCAGGGAATGGTCCCTTCCGACAATATGACCGAAGCAGGTGAAACAAAGTCTGGCCATTCTCGCTCCCAAGGATCATTCTGGTTGCACTTCCTGCAGGGCAACTTTGTTTGGTCTTCTGGCAGTCCATGGCATTTTCAGTATTCTTTGCCAGCACCACAATTCAAAGGCATCAATTCTTCTTCAGTTTTCCTTATTCACAGTCCAACTTTCATATGCATATGTGGTGATTGAAAATACTATGGCTTGGGTTAGGTGCGCCTTAGTCTTTAAAGTGACATCTTTACTCCTTAACGTTTTAAAGATTTTATTTTGCAGCACATTTGCCCAGTGCAACGTTGTTGTTGTTGTTTGCCGTCAAGTCAGACCCGACTCATAGCGACCCCTCCTTGGGTTTCTGAGGTGGTATCATTACGGAAGTAGATTGCCCAACCTTCCTTCCAAGGAGTGGCTGGTGGGTTTGAACTTCCAGCCTTCTGGTTAGCAGTCAAGTGTCTTAGGCACTATGCTACCAGAGCTCCTGCCCAGTGCAATTCTAAGTCTGATTTCTTCACTGCTGTTTCTATGGGTCTGGATTATGGATCCAAATTAAATAAAATCATTGACAACTTCAATCTTTTTTCCATTTGTTGTGATGCTTCTTAGTTGGTCCAGTTGTAAGAATTTTTGTTTTATTTATGTTGAGGGGTAATCTGTGCTGAAGACTGTAGTCTTTGACTTTCAACAGTGTCATCTTCATTATTATGATGCACACTGAAGAATTAAAGAAAAAAGAGAAGATTCCCAGAAGAAAACCACCACTTCTATAAGTTTAAGATGCATAAGTAATATAATAAAATAGTGTAAGACTTATTTTTACAGATAGGTTGATGCTAAACATTAATACTAATATTTAAAAGGTTTTTTTAATTATTTTTGTTTGTTAAATGTCACAGTTAGATGTTTTCCTTGGTAACAGGCTATCACATAATTTTTAATGCATAAGAAATACAACTTAGGCTTCCCGGGATAGTGCAAATGGTGAATGCACTCAGGGGCTAACCGTAAAGTTAGAGATTCGAGTCCACCCAGAGACACTTTGAAAGAATGCCTGGCCATCTACTTCTGATACAACAACTCTTCAAAAACACATATAGCACAATTCTTCTCTGACACAAATGAGGTCGGAGTAGGACTCAACTCCAACAGCAACTGGTAGCTGAAAATTGTATGGCTTCCCTGGTTTAACAGAATTATTCAGCAATAGTAGATGACACTTAGAGGATAATGTTTAGCACTTGTGCTCTGGTGTGAAAAGATCTACCTTTTGATACTGGTTCTGCCATTTACTTTTTATTTATTTGCAGGATCCCTAGGAGCTCTGGTGGCATAGTGCCTAAGTTATTTTACTGCTAACCAGAGGCTGGAGGTTCAAACCCACCAGCCACTCCTCAGAAAGAAGATTGGGCAATCTACTTCTGTAGAGATACCACCTCAGAAACCCAAGGAAGGGGTTGCTATGAGTCAGGAACGACTCGATGGCAGTGAGGTTTTTTTTTTTTTTTTTGGTACGATCCCTGGTAGTACAGTAGTTAAAGCATTCGACTGCTAACCAAAATGTCAGCAGTTCAAACCCACCACCTGTCTTGCAGGAGAAAGATGGGGCAGTTCACCACCTTGGGAATCCTGTGGTCCAGTTCTTCTCCGCCTGTAGAGTCACTATGTGTCAGAGTCAACAACAATGGCTTAATTTATTTGTACCATTTCATATATCACCCTCTGTGTAAGATTAAAATAATAACATTATCTACTTTATAGTAGTACTGTGAATAGTAACTAGATAATGCATGTAAATTATTTAAAAGTATAGCCTATCTAGTAAGTAGTAATCAGGGAATCAGTGTTAGTTATCAGAATGATTATTGTGTTTTACTTTTTATTTTGATTGGGGAACATGGTGTAGTGGCTATGGGCACAAAGTCTGTAGTTCAAATACCAATTGTTAGTTATATTACTCTATATTCAGTCTTCCGTAAAGTGGTGGCAAGGATTTCAACTTGGTTTTTGTGAGGATTAAATAAGATTATAGGGACAAAGCACTCAGCAAATAGACTAGCTTAGTGCAAATGGTAAATAAAAAAAAATCAAAAAGAAAAAAAATTAATACCAATAAGGAGAAATTCTGTACAAATTAACAAAATTTTCCTTAGCAATTACTGTAGAATAAACCTTTTACAATATACAGTTATCTAGGTAGACAAAGATGTAGTGGATTTCATTAGAGAGAGGTAAGAATCATACTTAAAGCAGGTTATCATGTGTATACTGGTTCAATGGCAGAATTTTCACAATGCACTAAACGTGCAGCCACCACCTCTCACCAGTCAGCAGAGGCTTGAAGTGTTGCTATAACCCTGAACATGTTTTACCGGAGCTTCCAGACTAAGACAAGGAAGAAAAGACTGGAGATCTACTTCTGAAAATCAGTCAGTGAAAACCATATGAGGTACAACAGTTCGATCTACAACTGATCGTGTGGCTGGCACAGTGTTTCATTCCACTGTGCTTAGGATCACCATGATTTGGGAGCCAACTCCACAACAATAAACAAAAGCAGAAGAAATAAAATATTTTTCCATCTGTGATATTTGACTCCATATACCTTATTCACATTACTAAACAAACCATGCCAAGTTCACACTAAGTAGTCTTTTGCTTATGCTTTTAAAGGCATGCAAATGGCAACAATTGTCGCCCCACCACACATAGCAAAATATTGAGATAGAGCTGATAATATTAAAGTGAAGGACACAGGTTCTTTACTTTTAAGCATCTCTAGGTACTTCTAGAGAATGATAGAGAGAAGATAACAAATGTCAAGGGTGAGTAAAATAGTAAATGAGAGAGTATAAGTGAAATGAACTAAAACAAGGATTGGCAAAACCAGAGCTGTGGCATAAATAACCATGAGCTATCTTTGTATAGATTCATTAAGTAAGAATGTCTCTTATAGTTTTAAAAGAGTGTTAGAAAAAAAGAAGAATATGTAACAAGGACTGCATGTACCCTACAAGTTTATGTTATTTACTGTTTAACCATCACAGAAAAGTTTGCTGACCCTTGCACTAGAACATTACTGACACTGCTCACCATCACTACCACCACCTGCATGCAAACTATGGTGAAATCATACTATTATTCTGTATGAGCTGTAGTAAATAGAGAAAAGTTCATGAAAGAATGGAAACTTGGCTGTGACCTTGAGGAAAGAGTTTGGCTTAACTAAGAGATAAAAGATAAAAAAGGCATTCTGAAGAGGGACAAACAGAATGAGCAAATGTTCAGAAATGAACATATGTGTGGATTATAAGTTAAAAATGAATAAACAGTTGTGAAGGATATCATTAACATATAGGATTAATAAGACATAAAATTAGAAAAATATATAATAAACACATCTTGGAAATTTCTACTAGTGTGTCTAAAGGCCTGACATTTATTCTAGATGAATTAGTATTAACGTACTAATTTTAACCAGCACCAAAACTCTGAATGAGTACAGATCTTAAACTGACCTTCCAGGGGAATCAGTTGACTTGTATAGTATAAAATTGAGATAAGCTTTCTATTGCAACTTCTGAGGCATTTATTTATTTATGTATTCATTTGAGGATACTCCATAGGTTTCAGAGCTGGGTTGGCTGGAATCTTTACGGAAGCCGCTCACCAGGGCTGATTCTTCAGCAGTGCTACTGAGTAGGTTCAAACAGGCAACCTTTGGGTTACTATCCAAGGGCAAACTATCTGTGCCACTCAGGGACCTTTCTACTAGTAAATTCTGAAAATTTGTTTCTTTTTGTTTTCATCTCTAGAAACCATATTTGTATGATGAGTTATATTGCTGTTAACTGAATAATTATTAAATACAAAATATTTTCTGCTCCTTGGCTAGTGAATCCAGTCCCAAATTGACTGCAGCATTTGCAATGTTCCACAAAGTCCCAAGAGTGTATACTATTTCCTCAGCATTTCTAGGCCACTCTTTCGACTTGACGGCACATAACAACAACAACTTTCAATGTTGTGTGTGTGTGTGTGTGTGTGTCTATATATATGTACATTTTTTTTCTTCTTCCTGAATGTCTGTGTGGATTTGGTTGTCGCATCACTTGCACCAGGTGATTATTCAAAAGTTGCAAAAAATGTCAATTCACAAGATCTTAAGAGCTCTGACAAAGACTGAAAGAATAATATTTAGTTATAATTATGTGAGAAATATATAACTTGCCTTTTTACAGCTGCCATTTTTATTTTCTGAACAATAAAGTGCAGATACCAGTTCCTGCCCTCATAATACTAAAACTACTTAGTGAATAAAAAATATCACATTACTTAAATAATTTATGTTTAATACTATTGAGAGTTAAAAAGTTAACCTTGATTTGGGGCTAATATTTTGATTGTGTGGTATAATTTTTGCTCATGTGTAAAATATAGATGGAACTAAATGAAATATAATAAAATTTTCAATTCTATAACTGTAGGAATATTAATTATAATATGTCTATTATTGTGCTCAAATGGAGAGAAGATTGAGGTTGTCAAAGAATTCACGTTGCTTGGTTCTACAATCAATGCCAACAGAAGCAGCAGTCAGGACATTAGACGACATGTAGCATTGGGAAAGTCAACTGCAAAGGGATTGTTTCAAGTGCTGAGGAGGAAAGATATCTCCTTGAGGACTAAGTGCACCTGACACAAGCCATGATATTTCCAATCGCCTCGTATGCATGTGAGAGCTGGACAATGAATAAGGAAGACCGAAGAAGAGTTTATGCTTTTGAGTTGTGGTGCTGTCGGAGAATGCTGAAAGTACCATGGACTGCTAAAAGAACTAACAGATCTGTCCTGGAGGAAGTGCACCCGAAATGCTCCTTGGAAGCAAGAATGGCCAGACTTCGTCTCACCTATTTTGGTCATGTTGTAAGAAGGGACCATTCCCTGGAGAAGGATGTCATGCTTGGTAGGGTGGAGGGTCGAGGAAAGAGGGGGAGGCCTTCAACAAGATGGATTGACACGGTGGCTGCGATGATGGACTCAAGTATAGCAGGGATTGTGGGGCTGGCGCAGGACCGGGCAGTGTTTCCTTCTGCTGTGCATGGGGTCGCTATGAGTCAGAAACGACTCGATGGCACTTAACAACAACAACAACATTATAGGTAGATCTAGATTAATTTTAATACAATTTCTGTTTTATGTTAGAAATGGATGCATAAAACCTAGAAATAGAAATCAGTCAAAAATGTATTTCTTAGGAACTAATGGATGGCATATTCCACAGGAAGTTTGATTTTAGTGTGGTGCCTTGTGTTTTAACTTCAACTTCTCTTGATGATTCTTCATCACTGCCGCCCACTTCTATTCATTTGTCTTTTAAATCCTTTTCACACATTCCTTTAAAAGCATTTTAAAATAGCTTGTCATTAGTAAATAAGTGAAAATTACCAATTATTAGACTTCACATTTCCCTAATGCTCGGATCAATTCCTCCTCCAAAACTTCATAGAGTTTCTGTAAGAATTAAATAAAACAATCCACAGGACAACTACATACATAATGCATGTTCAGGAACTGTTAGGTATTATGATTCTTATTATTATTGGTCTCTATGTTTGCACCGCTCAATCAATGTCTTCAGTGGATCTAATCTGTATGTACACTTACACAATCTTACATATATAGTGACTCCACTTTTTTTTTTCCTGTGTTTAGCAACTCTAAATGCCATGTGGTTATTACAGAGTGGTGACAAATCACTGTGACAAGGGTGAATCCTTGATGAATCAAATGTAATATTGGCTTTGTGTTAGAAATAATAACTCTGAAAAATTATTATTTTAACTAGAAGTTATTACAAATAGATCCTCAAAAGAGTCTACTAATAGCACCATTTTCTTTTAAAAGGCTAAATTAACAGTTTGAAAGGCTGTGTAGATCTACCAATGGGATGGAGAGTTAATATAAAATAAAAGGCAGTCTTAGTTTCTATAGCATCTGTAGATATTGTATTTAAGTGTTGAAATTAGAATGTGACTAGTGAAAGCATTTTATGAATTATTGACATTTTCAATCTAAAAACTCCAGGAAGAAATTCATTAGGAGGTGATAATTTTGGAAACACATTATATGAAACCATTGTAATACAAGGTACTTGAGCAGCACTTTTATTCACTGATGCATGGCTATTATTTGAAAAACTTAATTTGAAAGCTGAGCTGCAGAGATTACCTTTGTCTTTTATTAAATAAAGGATTAGCACTCTATTTACTAAAAGAGACAGATGTCTGTCAGAATTTTTGATATGCAGCATACCCAAAATTGTAATGAACTTCACAGAGTATTTATCCTTTTTTACTGAATTTTTATTTTGTTTTCATGGAGAATGAAAAATGGAAGAAGAGAATATTATCTATTTCAGAATAATAACACTTAACAAGACATGGGGTATTTGGCACAGGTTTGTTTTTGGTGATAAGAGAAATCATGTTTTCCTTGGCCAGGAAATGTGGAACCCATTTTTTGTTTACTTCTATTACCTCCTCTGGGAAATGGCTTTGCATTACTGGTCTCAAAGGGTGATAGCACTTCAGAGTTTATCCAATCACTTTCTTTGAAATATCACAGTGCAATGTGTTCATTCCATAGAAGAACAATAAATCTTAATTGAGTTCTTTTTAGGTACTAAGCAGCCCATGTGGCATAGTGTCTAAGGCATTTGGCTGCTAATCAGAAGATCAGCAGTTCAAACCCTGCAGTTGCTCCGTGGGAGGAAGATGAGACAATATACTTCCATAAAGATTTACACCCTTAGAAACCCAATGGGAGTTGCTATGAGTTGAAATTGACTCAATGGCAGTGGGTTTGGTTTTGTTTTTTTTCTAAGTATTGTTGTTATTGTTATGTGCCATCAAGTTGGACCCAACTCATAGTGACCCCTCCTTGGGTTTCTGAGGTGGTATCGTTATGGAAGTAGATTGCCCAACCTTCCTTCTGGTTAGCAGTCAGGTGCATTAGGCACTATGCTACCAGAGCTCCTTTTTTAGGTATTGGGTACTGAATATGCAATAGTGATTAAGATAAAAATATATGTTTGAATCCCAAATTTACAATGTATTAACCAGAAAACCATGCATCCTTATGCCTCCATTTGATTTGTTTGTTTGTTTCACTGATTGTTTTTTAATCTGAAAAGTTGGGATAATAAGAAAGTTTACTTCATGAAGTTCTTGCACCATTTAAATTAGTATTGTGTCCAAGAATCAAGTGTAATACACTTAATGTTCCAAACCAAACCCACGACCATTGAGTTGATTCGACTCATCATGACCCTGTAGCACAGAGTAGAACTGTGTCATGATTTCCAAGGTTGTACATCTTTACAGAAGCAAACTGTCTCATCTTTCTGCTACAGAGTGGCTGAGGGGCTCAAGTTGTGACCTTTTGGTTAACAACTGAATGTTTTAAGCACTGTGCCACCAGAACTCCTTAATGAATGTTAGCAATTATGAAAACAGAGACAGTACTGTTTATGTCTTTCAGAATTTTTGATATGCATCATATCAAAGAGCTTGCATCTATGTTACTTGTCTCATCTAAAGTATGTTCATTCCTGCATGGATTTGGTGACAGAGGGCAAGTGGACAGCAAGAGCACAGCAATCATACTGTTTCATAGAGTTGACATGTCATGAGAGCCAGCAGAGGATATTCGGCAGTGGACAGGACTCTACTGCCCAGCAGTAGTGATCTTGGTCAAATCCTTAAACCTTTTGAGGTTCCCATATCTCTGTTACAGAAATAAAAAATAACACATCAGAATGTTGTTTAAAGAATATAATTGAGTGATTCAGGCGAAATAGTTTGTTAAATCATAAAGTGCTATACAAATATGACGGGGTCTATAAGTAGCACTTTTTTTTTTTTTTTGGCCATACTTATAACAGCTGAGCTGGTAAGTGGTTGTTGTTGTTGTTGTTATTGCCATCAAGTCGGACCTGACACATAGCGACCCCTCCTTGGGTTTCCAAGATGGTATCAATGCAGAAGTAGTTTGCCCAACCTTCCTTACAAGGAGTGGCTGGTGGGTTACTCAAATATATTTTACTAGTCTAAGCTAAATGGAACTAGGAAAATTATTCTGCTTAAAATGCTACTACATTTCCATTAAACATATATTTATTTAGAGATTCGTTAATGTCTTATCTTATGTTCCTCATATGTGCCTTTTTGTTCATATATTCCTAAAACATAGAGGCAGCACTTGGTTATAACATTCTACCCACTTGGAAATTTTAAATTGTAAATAGGAAAAAAATATGCTCTGTAACTTAGAGTTTAAAAGAAAAGAAAATGTAAGCTACATTAGAATCAGATGCAGTTTTGTAATTCTTAGTTATGGCATTAACTATTTTTGGCAACAATTTTATTTCTCTGTAATTTTCAAAGTAATTTGAATAATCTTGGCAATGCATGCATATGCTCTCTGATCCATACCTTTTCTAATTAAAGAATGAAATTCAAATGTATTGCATATGATGCAAATATGGATGGAAATGATAACATCTTATTTTTCTAAACAGTGAAGGATTCTACATTATGTCTATTTAATGAACTCTTAAGAACTAAGGAAATATTTACTAGTCTGTTTTTTTTTCTATTTCTTCATTTTATACAGACTAAAATTACCCTCAGTTTGAATTTGTCATTTGCTCTAACCACAGGATATAGCTTATGACTTTAAATTTGACAAAGGACAACAATAGTATCACATTAGGGAAATATATAAGCATATTTATAGATGCCGAATGGACAACAAAAGTAGTTTGGGAAATAAAAGTGAAGAGAGAAAGGAGAGACACTGGTTCCAAAGATGTCTGGAAATGAACAATGAAAGATTTAATAATGCCAGAATTCAGGATATTGGACCAGACAGGGAAGCCTATAAATGATACAACATAGTAAGGCCTGAGGAATGCCTAGCACAATTGTCATCATATAGTTCATTCATTTATGGTTTCATTACAAAGAAGGGAGTAGTTTAAACCTATGTTTTTAGCTCATCACAGGCAGTTTTATAATGATAATTTATTTTGCCAATATAACCCTCAAGAACAGCCCTATATATTATTTTCCCTTTCCCCCAGTGTTACATCTCATGAGCCAGAGATACAAATTGCTTATAAATTTTACTTTCCTCCTCACCCGTTAAACTTTGTCAAAGACCTATGTGCATAATGGTGTGATTTTTTTATATAATAAATACAGCTTCTGTTTCACAACTTTTCCTTTATTCTACATGCTTAAAATATCAAGAAACAGACATCTTCACTTTCAGTTCAATTATGTATAATTCAACAGCTATTTCTGACTACTTATTATATGTCAAAGGGGCTCAGGTGGTACAATGGTTAAAGCATTCAGCTGCGGACAAAAAGGTATGGTTCAAACCCACCAGCCTACTCTGCTGGGGAAAGATAAGACAGTCTACTTCTGTAAAAATTTACAGCGTTGGAAACCCTATGGGGTAGTTATACTCTGTCCTATAGGGTCACTATGAGGAGGAATCAAAATCAGTGGTAATGGGTTTTGGTTTGGTTTTATTATGTCCAGGCACTGTGTGGTTAGGAAGGATATAGTGGTGAACATGCTTCTTCACGCATGTTGTTGTTTGGTGCCATCGAGTAAATTTTAACTCATAGTGACCCTACATAAGACAGAACAAAATACTGCACAGTTTTGTGCCATCCTCACAATCAATGCCATACTTGAGCCCATTCCTGCACCCACTGTGTTAGTCCATCTCATTGAGGGTCTTCCCTTTTTGCTGACCCTCTACTTTACCAAGCATGACATCCTTCTCCAGGAACAGGTCCTTTCTGATAGCGTGATCAAAGTACAAGAGACAAGTCTGGCCATTCTTGCTTTTGAGGGGAATTCTGCTGTACATCGTCCAAGAGAGATTTTTTTTGTTCTTCTAGCAGTCCATGGTACAGGCAGTCTTCAAAATGGCACCTTTGCTCTTAAACATCAAAGAGGTCTTTTGCAGCAGATTTGTCCACTGCAATAAGTTGTTTAATTTCTTGACTGAAGTGTCCACAGATGTTCACTTGGGATCCAAAGAAAATGAAATCCTTGTCAACTGCAGCCTTTTACCATTTGTTACAATGTTGCTTATTGGTCTAGTTGTGAGGATTTTTGTTTTCTTTATGTTAAGGTATGATCCATACTGAAGGCTGTAGTCTTTGATCTTTATCAGTAAGTGCTACAAATCTTGTTTACTTTCAGTAAGCAAAGTTGTGTCATCTGCATAATCACAGGTTGTTAATAAGTCTACGCAAAGCTGTTCATTTCATTTTTGTTGTTGTAGGGTTTTAGGGAGGGAAGCTTCCAGAATCAAAATAAGGTGAAACACAGTGACTGGTCAATCATGAATGGTACTAAGCTTTTCAGTGAAAATTTGTGTTTGCCTTTCCAGTTTTCATTTTGAGATTATGATTTGTGTGTGCTTGTTTCAACTTAAATTACAGGGTTGTTTTACCTCAGTTTTGAAAATAGCAAATACAGGTATCCTCTGCTTTTCCAAAGTTTGCTTTAAGTCACTTAACTTTTACTAAGGCTCTTCATTAGTACCAATTTTCGCTAACAGAAAAAAATCTGAAGAGGTTTTTCACTTTTACAAAGTAAAACTAGTGTTCACTTCAGTGTTTATTTTACAGTGAGCCTTTAAAAAGACAGTGCTCACCCAGAGCCGTGAGACTGGTGGCTCCAAGCTCCTTCCCCGGAAACTACACTCAGCATCAACCTACAATAGTTTTGAACTGTGTCTGTGAACACTTTATATTTGTGTTAGGTTTTATGTGTTATTTGGCATGACACAATAGGTTGTTTTTTGAGTCAGGGAACTCAAAATATTTCCAATATAAATTAATGGTGATTGCTTCTTCACTATATGCCATTTCAATTTACAAAAGGTTTCATAGAAAAGCTCTACTGTCAGATAGCAGGGGAAATGTCAATGAAACATAAGCTATAGTGGTCATGACATAGGCAAGACCGTGATAATGTTCTCCAAAGCAGAGTTGTCTAATAAATCTTAATTTTTAGTAACCAACAAGCAATTAAAAGGCAAGGTTTGCTTACACTACAGCTTATGCCAACTTCTCTGAAAATAGACAAGGCCCAGAGAATTAAAAACCAAGTTTCATGTATAATAAATGAGAAAATAGAGGTAAAACCCTTTGAATATGAAAATGTCCACTAAAACTGTAAGTTAGTGTTTACAGGAGCTGTATACCTTATCATTACTGTTCTTTATCATATATAATTATTTTTTCCAGTAAGTTCTTTAGCATTTGTTGAAGAAAGATGTGACACTCACAAAGAAGAATTTAGGATCTTTGCTTCAGATATAGAACTGTCAAAGTGTTCTCTGTGAAATATGACTGAAGAAAAAGTGTGTGTTTTATGTTTTAGAATATAAATGTTTCCATATATAATTCTAAAAAGGATATATATCTAGATTTATTTCAAGTGACTAATGCAGTTCTAGAAATTTATTTGTAGATTAGCAGTTGAAAAATGTCATGTTTACTGTGACTTTCCATCACCAACCTCTACTTCCATTGTAATGGGCCTCAAGTCCAAACTATTGAGACTATTGATTAAATAATAGTTTGGGTTTTTTTTAAAGTCAATAATGAATGAAGAGTCTTTGCTATGTTTCTTTTAGTTGTCAGTGTAGCACACATATGTTGGTATTCTAGTCATAATAGGAAGTGCATATCTTAGGTAAAGCTTTTAACTGACCTATTTTGAGACACATACTCCAGTGAGCACTGCAGTTAACCTGATAAAGATTAAATGAGGATGATGATAAGTTACATCAGTATAGTAGAGCTTAGAAAAGATTCCTAGAAATCTGTTAAAAATTTGATGTGAAAAGTTAGTGAGATGAGAAATCTAAGATATCCATTTGCAATTTCTAGACATAGCTTTTTTTTTGTTTTAACACAGGTAATATGAAGATTTTTAAATCAATGGAAAAAAATGAGATTGATTTTTCTAATAATTGAAGACATATGAGCTTAGGTTAAAGTACACACATGTAATTGCCCACCACAATATATCCGTCTTGTCTATTTTTGAAATGTTCTTATAGAGTATTTAATTTATTGTGCATATATCAGTTCATCCCTTTCATTCTGATTGCCTTAGTTTTGCATCACTTGTAAATCTGATTTTTAAGCTTTCATTATTGTTTCTGACTCATCCTTTTTTTTTTCTCATTGAGATCTAGACAAATTTTCTCTGATGAGATTTTTGTAAAAAAAAAATTGGTAAGCCATGGGAGTAATGTCTTGATGTATTTTGTGAATAACTACAATTTCCCAGCAATGACTTGGACTTTTTTTGTGTGTCGATCAGTACCTTAAAAATAATACTCATTAAAAAAAGAAAATAAGCTAACTCTTCAGAATATAACTCAAAAAACTCACTGCCCTCGAGTTGGACCCAACTCATAGTGACCCCTCCTTGGGTTTCTGAGGTGGTATCACTATGGAAGTAGATCACCCAAACTTTCTTCCTAGGAGCAGCTGTTGGGTTTGAACTGCCAGCCTTCTGGTTATCTGTCAAATGACTTAGGCACTATGTCACCAGAGCTCTTCTGAGAATATAATTTGAGAAATACATAAACATAATATGTTTGGGGATCTCAATTTACTTTCACAAGAAAATATTGAAAGACTTAGTCAAGAATTTCAAAAAAAGCCAGAGATTCTGGCTCATTATTGACATGAACCATCTGACAACAGAGTTTTTTAATGACAGTCCTTTGCCATAGTGATATAAAATATTGATGGGTAAGAAGGAGAGGGTCTTTTCAATAAGGATTCAAAATCCATTTATTAGATTAAGAACATTCCTTCTTAATAGGTTGTTGTTATTATGTGCCGTGGAGTCGGACCTGACTCATAGCGACCCCTCCTTGGGTTTCCAAGGCAGTATCAGTACAGAAGTAGATTGCCCCATCTTCCTTCTGAGGAGTGGCTGGTGGGTTTGAACCACCAGCCTTCTGGTTAGCAGTCAAGTGCCTTAGGCACTACACTACCAGAGTCTCATAAAATGCATGTCTCATAAGGCTGTAAATCTTCAGGGAAGCGGATAGCCCTATCTTCCTTCAACAGAACAGCTGGTGGTTTGGAACCACTGACCTTCTGGTTAGCAGCCAAATGCCTTATACAGTGCACCACCAGAGCTCCACCACAAGACTGGCAAGCTGTGGAAATTCTTGAGAGAGAAGTTTTTGAGATGGTTAAAAAGCAAGACTACTCTGTTAGATAGTGGTGTAAACTATACTGTTCCATAACTGAGATATGCCAAACTATTTGAAAGCTTTCTGTGTATAATTACTGATCTCCCCTTCAAATGGAAATATTGGTGTTCTTATTATTAATATAGTATTTCCTATGCTTATACTTTGGAATTGTGTTCTTATTTAATCTTAGATTTATTAATTTTTCCCTCATTTTTTCTATGTTTGTACTATATTGTAAAACTTACAATATGGTTGTTTTTTAAAAAACAATTGTATTATGGGAATGGGTGCTTTATAAACATAGTATTCAAAAAGATAAGTATGAGTGAAATAAAATATTATTTACTTTCAGTTTGGAAGAGGTGAATAACAAGTGCTTGGCCAAGACCGTACCATTAATCTATTCTCTTTTCTCCTTTCTCTCTTTACTTCTCTCTCTCCAATAGAAGTGGAACAAAAAGGTAATTAAATACCTTTCATAAATTATATACTGTTTATAGGCTAAGTTATTTAACAGTTTAACATTTAGCTGAAATAATTTTGTCATTAATTCTTATCTATTTTATGAAAATTTATTTATTACTGCTGCTCAACTTCACTTTACGCTCTTATCTGACCAGTCCTGATTTGATCCTTTTATCATGAAACAGCTTAATAGTGTCTAATTTTTACAGTTTATTTTTATTCCTCATTAGTTTTAGATAAGTCATTAAAATCCAGTAGATGGCGATGGATAGTAATTGTTTTTATTTGTTTTAATTTATATACTAGATAAGTTTCCATATAGCTCTGCCTTAGTTTCCTATGTTCCTTTAATTTGTTAAGTACTGAGGGCAAGGGAGAAGACAGTTTTCTGAAATACCCTAAAATAAATTAACTTTATCATAAATATTATATAGATTTTGACAACAGTATTATTGGTACCTGTCCTTCACAATTCTATCAATCATACTAAAGTATATTGAGAAATTATTGTAATCATCAGTGTTATTGTTGATTATGTACTGATGCTCACCCTTTTTCTTTGCTATGAACATTTTGGCAGTCAGCACCTTGCCCAAACTTTCTATGTGTCTAAAATCAAAACATTTTAATTCAAAAATTGATATTCTTTTTTAATAACTTCCAAAATCTAGCAGAATTTCATCTTATTTTGTTTTCCTTTTAGATCTGTGTTTAGAATTGCCATTAAAGAGCTAATCACTAATATTGAGAGTATAATCCTATAGTCATTAAAATATGGGTCAACATCCAGACCCCTTGTGGTTTTTTAAATTTCTCTACCTGATGCACTTTACTCATTTTAAATATAAAAGTGGACTGCATGATTTTTTTTTTTTTTTAGCATGTTTGCTTTGGAAAACATTTTAGATAATATCTCCTTCCCTTAGCAGGTTAATTGGAGCACTGCAGTACAAAAAGGCTCTGTAGAAAAAGGGTTCCATGATCAAATTAGTAAAATTTGTTCAGTCTCCCACTTGTTCCTTGAAAATTCAATAATGTGCATTAGCTATTAGAATCTCTGCCATGATTCCATTTAATATGATGTTTCTGAAACACATGTGACTGTGGAACTCCCCTCACCCCCAGTGTAACACCTCTAACTATCTCATTTGAAACAGTTGCTTCAAAGACCACCCTTTGGGAGACACTGCTTTTTAGTTGCTCCATTACAGACGAATCAGCCATGTGTGCTCTCCCACCACCCTTACATGCTATGCTCTTCAGGCTTACTAAAAATAAAATGAACCAGATGATTCCTGCCCACTTTCATTCTGAAGTTTGAGCAGCAAAATATTATAGCAAGTAATCTTGTGTTTTTTGTTTTATTTTTTAATGCTCTTCTCATGTAACAGTAAAAGATACATGTTTTTAAGTTCCAATACTACTGTATTTAACAGGACATTTTTAACTGATTAAAATCTAGATCTTGGGTTCCTCTCTGTAACCTTTCACTTTTTCTTCTTTCCTTTTTCCTTCTTTCCTTTCTTTTCTTCCTTTCTCTTTTTCCCTTCCAGTATCCATCCATCGCTCATTTTTAATTGTGTGGATTGCATGCTCTGTGTGTGCTATAGGAGCTTTGAGAGTGTTACTGCTAGTAGATTCAGTGGCTGGTAGTACAGGGCTTTTTTTTTTTTTTTTTTAATTGCTACAGGATTTCCATCTGTTTCTTAATGATAACAATTGAATAGCTAATTTCATTGGAATGGAAACTTTTTATTTTTTGATTTCTAAGTAAGATATATTATTCAGTGAATTAATTAAAAAAAAGACATTGTGTATGAGCAGTTTTCTTTGGTATATGTCTATAGAAGACATAGATATATATTACCTCTGAATATATATATCCAAAATGTATAGCAACACATATTTAAAAGGTATAAACCACAAAAAAACAGTTAATCATAAAAAGACCAAATTCTATCAGCAAATGAAAACAAAATGATTATTAAAAGAAAGATAAAATTAATGTGAGTGAAGACTTTATGTTCTCAGAAGAATGCAGCAAAATAACTAGTTAGTGATGGGTATCACTTGTTAGAGTTGCATTCCATTTGGTGAAAATATAAAAATATATCACAAAATATTAAAACTAATATATTTATCATTTTAACTCTTCCCCTTCCAACAGTTTTTCTTTGCCCTGGACTACTAAAAGGAGTGTACCAGAGTGAACACTTGTTTGAGTCTGACCACCAATCTGGGGCATGGTGCAAAGACCCTCTACAGGCTTCTGACAAGATTTATTATATGCCCTGGACCCCCTACAGAACGGATACCCTGACAGAGTACTCATCCAAGGATGACTTCATTGCTGGAAGACCAACAACAACCTACAAGCTCCCTCACAGGGTGGATGGCACAGGATTTGTAGTCTATGATGGAGCTTTGTTCTTCAACAAAGAACGCACCAGGAACATAGTAAAGTTTGATTTGCGGACTAGGATAAAGAGTGGGGAGGCCATCATAGCAAATGCCAATTATCATGATACCTCACCTTACCGATGGGGAGGCAAATCTGACATAGACCTGGCGGTGGATGAGAACGGCCTATGGGTAATCTATGCAACAGAACAAAACAATGGTAAAATTGTCATTAGCCAACTGAACCCGTATACCCTACGGATCGAAGGGACATGGGATACTGCCTATGATAAACGGTCAGCTTCCAACGCATTTATGATTTGTGGGATTTTGTATGTGGTCAAATCTGTATATGAGGATGATGACAATGAGGCCACAGGGAATAAGATTGACTATATTTACAACACCGACCAGAGTAAGGATAGTTTGGTGGATGTACCCTTTCCCAACTCATACCAGTACATCGCAGCAGTGGATTACAACCCCAGGGACAACCTACTTTATGTGTGGAACAACTACCATGTTGTGAAGTATTCGTTGGACTTTGGGCCTCTGGATAGTAGATCAGGTAAGTTTAATCCTTGACAGTACTGTCGAGGGAAATATTGATAGTTTATTCTCAATAACTATATTGTACAATTTGATTAGATTTATCCTGTTGTAAGTCTGGCTTGTATATCTTTTCAACTAAAATGATTGCTGTTAATCACTCTTAGCTGTAAAAACAATAGAAATATAAGCAAATGATTCTTTCTCCTTCATACAGTTAGTTTCCAATCTTTAGTTCTTCATTTTTTTTTTTTTTTTTCTTTAATCTATGCATTTCTGTGAGAGCTCTGGTAGCATAGTGCCTAAGGCACTTCACTGCTAACCAGAAAGAAGGCTGGTGGTTCAAACCCACCAGTCACTGCTCAGAAGGAAGGTTGGGCAATCTACTTCCTTAGTGATACTGCCTCAAAAACCCAAGGAGGGGTCTCTATGAGTCAGGGCTGACTCGATAGCACATAACAACAACAACAATGCATTCCTGTCTGTCCAATTTTCTACCTATGTAAATGCTACCCTTATGCTCTCACAGTTGATTGATCTAAGGCGTAGGTGTTCTGATCATAGGTCCTTTTACTGTTTGAGAGCTAATCCACAGAATTGAGTCCAGTTCCAGGCCCAAAGGATAACATGGGGCCATAGTCCTGGGGATGTCACCAGTCTCTATCAGACCAATGATTTTGATCAGTTTTGTGTTTTTGAATTTTATTCCACATTTTTCCTCCCTCTCAATCCAGGGTCTCCAATTTTGATCCCTTTCTGAGTGGCTGACATTGGTAGCTGGGTACCATCTAGTTCTTCTGATCTCAGGTTCATAGAGGCTGAAGTTCTAATGGTCCACTGGTCTCTTGGACTAATTGTTTTCATTGATACTTGGTTTTTTTCATTCCTCTTTCCTACAGATAAGGAGAGACCAAGAGTTGCATCTAGGTGGCAGCTTGCAAGCCTTTAAGACCCCAGTTACTATTTACCAAAGTAGTTTGTAGAACCATGTATTTGTGTAGAACGTTATGCCAGTTGAACTTGACTCCCTCATGACCATGGTACCAAGCCCATAAACACAACAGCTTGCTCCCTTAGGGTGGTTGACTATGGTTAAGAAGTTATCATAACTTTGTTATCTGTTAGTTCTATTTATATAGACATTCTTATAGCACATACAAATACATATGTATAAATATCATCTGCCAACTTTATATATGGTCATGAGTATATTCCCTTTTGCCTAGATATACCTGGTCATTCAGCATATCTATGTATCTACCTGTAGATTAATGTTTTTTGTGACTGATAATACAGTATTGTGTATATAAAAGTGTTTATCTTTATTGTTTGTGTCTCTTATGCACCTCTATTTAGTTCTTCTTTGAAGAGCCTTTAAATTATCAGCTAGTTATTTCTTTGTGTAGTGAGGTACACAAGACCTTCACTAAAGTATATCATCCTACCTAATTAATTGTGAAACACCCTCAGAAGTGCTCTCAACTCCAAAATTGCCAGAGGTTAAGATTGGTATAATGGTTCAGGTGCCCTGCACCACTTATTCAACTCACAAAGAGCATAATAAATGACCACTCCAATTGGAAATTTTGTACAATTGAATGTACACATGTTTGAGTATACCTAATTGACATATATATATATATATCTAACTGATAAATACAAGAAAAAGAATGTGTTTTACTTGTTACAACAAAGACAATGCAAACAGGTTTTGAGTAAACTTGAGATAATGGTTTTATTTCAATTCTCCAGAAGAGTTAGAACTTCCCTCTCCAGGACACATTATTTCCTTTTACTGTTATGTGAATTGTGTGTGCTTCCCCACTTTGCCAACTGAAAATGGTGCTGAAAATTTCAAATTATTTTAGCCAGCACGAAAACTATTTTTAAAGGTAAATTATAGTGGAAAATTAAATAAAACTTACTCCCATTGAGTCAGATCTGACTCATAGCAACCATCATTGGTTTTCAGAGGCAGTATCACTATGGAAGCAGATTGCCCAACCTTCCTTCCAAGGAGTGGCTGGTGGGTTTGAACCACCAGATTTCTGGTTAGCAGTCAGATGCCTTAGGCACTACACCACCAGAGTTCCCAGAAAATTAAATTGTTGTTGTTGTGTGTTGTTATGTGCCGTCGAGTCGGCCCTGACTCATAGCGAGCCCTCCTTGGGTTTCCGAGGCAGTATCTCTATGGAAGTAGATTGCCCCATCTTCCTTTCGAGGAGTGGCTGGTGGGTTTTAACTGCTAGCCTTCTGGTTAGCAGTCAAGTGCCTTAGGCACTATGCTACCAGAGCTCCCAGAAAATTAAATATTGTGTCTACATTTTGCTAGCAATATAGCAATGCGAAAGTTATTTTTATCATTTAGTATTTGCATGTTAATGTGCTTCTTACCATGACTACTATTATGTCATCCTGCTATCTTAGTTCATTATACATACATTTTTTTTACCCAACTACATCCTAAAATCTTTATGTCAAATGACCTTGACCTAGCTAGCTTTTTATTTACTATATTTTTACCCAACTCTAATTTCTGCTTTCTCACGTACTAATGTAATATCTTGTATATTTATAGTAAATACATAATAACCTTTTTAGAATGAATGTATGAATGGCTTTCCAATTATACTGATAGAATGACAAATTAGTTGTCATTTTCTTTAATCCCTGAGAGGTCTCAATAAAAGTGACAACAATATTTTTCCATGGCCAACAATACTGATGTCATGCTGAATTGGCTTTTATGGAGGGAAAAGCTTAAATATGCAATAGCAATATCTTCACTAAGTCTTCAAAATATTTCCTAGACCAAGTGCAATATCTGGTTTACCTCTGTTAAGGTAAGAATTTTCATCCCAATATGCCCTTCAATTGAAAACCTGAACAAGAAGCAATCATATAGATTATTCTAGGTAGATACTACTTTCCTAGCTGTGATATATATTTTGACAGTGAAAATTATTTGTATAAATGATCCTTAGCCTTTTTTGCCTCTTAATTGGAATGTGAAGTAATTTATCATTGCCTCAAAAGCAATAACAAATAATACCTCACCATGTTTTGGGGTTAATCTGTGAAGTGGCATTAAAATATTTCAACTTCTGTTTATTGAAAAGATGGTACACCTTTTCTGTTTAGACAATAGATAGGTTATAATTAATACCAGGTTTTCACTTGTTGACATACAGCAAATTTTTAGCTCAGTTTTACAAATTATCTTTAAACAGTAAGAAGGTACTCTATTTCCATGTGTTTAGAGACCTTCTTAAAAATGTTTCTAACATAGATCAATAAATTTAATACACACACTCACACACATTCAAAATGAGAGAATCATTTTAATTGTGTATATAAAGTAAATTATAGCACTCATTTGATTTTATGTCATTTTTTTTTTATGGGAGTTAAAACATGAAGCATTTTGCCCACGTGTCAGTTTCCATATTGGTTAAATGAAATAAAATACAGCAGACATTGAGAGATGATAAAAAGTTCACTTATTAAACAAATTAGGAACTTAATCCAGGAGATTCAGTTGTTTTCTTTTTTTATATAAAATAACGATAATGAAGGCTTTTTCTGTTTTGAAAGTAGTGAGATTTCACCTGTATTAAATTTATTAATATAATTGCAAAAAAGTATCATTTTTTATGCATGAATGATCAAATTAAAAAGCTAGGACTTTGGCATGGTCTTACTGTAATTTAGAGGTGGAAAGAATAAGTGCAGAAGTAAATTTTATGCATGGTATGTGTGGATATGAGCATTTCAATTAGCATTAATAGGAGCTGTTCATCTTATTCCACACAAAACAGTTTCAGCTGGGTGTTTTTTCTTGGTACAGTACATTGACATTTCTCAAAGAAATTGTCTTTAGTGAATTCTTATATGTGTGACAAAAACCCTCAACTTATATATATGTTAGAGTCAAAAACTAATCCCATGTCTGTAGATCCTAAGTACATTTGCTGTTGCCATCCATTGGTAATAGGCTATTTGCGCTCTCATTTTTACTGTTTTCTTGTCCAATGAAAATTCACAATTTAGAAGTTTTTAAGTAAAAGTGTATTTCTGTTTTACTTATGCTCTATATAACTTATGTACATCAAAAGATCTAAGATAAATATGGTTCTCTTGGATACATAAAAATTCTCGGGTGACATGTACACATAGATTAAAAACAACACATTGCCACTGAGTTGACTCCAAATTATGGAGTTATCAGCACCATGAGTTACAGTGTGGAACAACTCCATAAGGTTTTCTTGGCTGGGATGTTTACAGAAGCAGATTGCTAGACCTTTATTCCACAGCAATTCTTGGTGGATTCAAACGACCAACCTCGTCTTTGACTGTGGGCAAGTTGCTTTAGCCTCTCAGTATCTTGATATCCTAAACTATAAAGGGAAAGAAGGATTACCACCTTCAGAAGATACTGTTAGATTTAAATGAGATAATTTGCTTACCACAGTGACTGGCATATAATTATATCTTTTGTAACAAAGTTAACCTAATAGCTAAATATCAACCCAACAAGGTTAGGTGTCTTCATTAATCCCATTTTTTAATCACTCCATTCTTAAATGCTGAGGTGAAGCTTATATTGGGAGACCCAAATTCTGACTCACTCAGTAGTGGAGTGCATGCTCTCTGAAGATGTAGATCTAGATTCATCCACATGGTAGAAATGTGCTCCATATCTCCTAATTCTAGGTAGTGTCTGGATACAAATGTAGTTTATATTTTGCACTTTAAGGTAATTAGATTTGCACTCCAGAACAACAAAGATAACTTTGAAATGGTATACTGAGAAAGAATTTGAGGAAAATCTTAGTGCTTCAGAAATATTCTGCAGAGGTTTTAGAAAGAATTTAATTCCAATTTTCAGTCAGAAGGGACTGGTCAGCAACTAACAACATTCCCCAATACCCACCTCCAAACTGTTAATGTGTAAATTTTTGAACACTATTATTAATATCACACACCAGAAAATTTTACTGAAACAATTGGAAAATTAGTGGAGTAGTGTATTCACAGGGAACTTTCAGAAGTTCAGGGCAGTTTCAGAAGAGGATGTCAGAAGGCTATTTGTTGAAACCAAAAAATAGTAGCATGATGGTTACTTGTGTTTTATTGACTATGCATAAAATATAAACTACATTTGTACCTAGACAATGTTCAGCATTAGGAGGTATGGAGCACATTTCTACCATGTGAATGTATCTAGAACTACACCCGCAGAGAGCATGTGTTCCATTCCTGAATGAGTATGAACTTAGGCCTCCCAATTGCCTTGTTTTCCACCAATTCATTCAGTGCAGCTTGGCCTTCTTCCTTCAATACCATTGGTTCTTGACCATATGCCACCTCTTGAAATAGATGAAGATCAACCAATTCTTTTTTGTATGTTGTTGTTGTTGTGTGCCATCGAGTTGGACCCAACTCATAGCGACCCCTTCTTGGGTTTCCAAGACAGCAACACTACGGAAGTAGATTGCCCCATCTTCCTTCCAAGGAGTGGCTGGTGGGTTTGAACCACCAGCCTTCTGGTTAGCAGTCAAGTAATTGCCTTAGGCACTATGCTACCAGAGCTCCCTCTTTTTTGTATAGTGACTCTATTTCTTTCATCTTCTTTTGATGCTTCCTGAATCACTGAATAGTTTGCCTATAGAATCTTTCAATATTGCAACTTGAGGCTTGAATTTTTTCTTCAGTTCTTTCAGCTTGAGAAATGCCATGAGTGTTCTTCCCTTTTGGTTTTCTAACTCCAGGTTTTTGCATATTTCATTATAATAACTGGCTTTGTCTGCTGGAGCTGCTCTTTGAAATCTTCTGTTCAGCTCTTTGATCTTGTCATTTCTTCCATTTGTTTTAGCTACTCTCCACTCAAGGGCAAGTTTTAGAGTCTCTTTTGACATACATTTTGGTCTTTTCTTCCTTTTCTGTCTTTTTAAATGACCTTTTGCTTTCTTTATGTATGATGTTCTTAATGCCATCCCATAATTCACCTGGTTTTTGGTTATGGTGTTTGATGCAATCTCTAAATTTAGGTGAGATATGTTGTTGCTGTTGTTGTTAGGTGCCGTCGAGTCATTTCCGACTCATAGCGACCCAATGCACAGCAGAATGAAACACTGCTCAATCCTGCGACAGCCCCATGATCCCTGCTATATTTGAACCCATCATTGCAGCCACCGTGTCAATCCATCTCGTTGAAGGCCTCCCCCTCTTTCGTAGACCCTCCACCCTACCATGCATGACATCTTTCTCCAGGGAATGGTCCATCTGACAACATGACCAAAGTGGGTGAGACGAAGTCTGGCCATTCTCGCATCCAAGGAGCATTTCGGGTACACTTCCTCCAGGACAGATCTGTTAGTTATTTTAGAAGTCCATGGCACTTTTAGCATTCTTCGCCAGCACCACAACTCAAAAGGATCAACTCTTCTTCAGTCTTCCTTATTCATTGTCCAGCTCTCACATGCATACAAAGTGATTGCAAGTAGCATGGCTTGTGTCAGGTGCACCTTAGTCCTCAAGGAGATATCCATGCTCCTCAGCACTTGAAACAGTTCCTTTGAGGTTGACCTTCCCAATGCTACACGTCGTCTAATATCCTGTCTGCTGCTTCCATTGGCATCGATTGTAAAAACAAGCAATGTGAATTCTTTGACAACCTCTATCTTCTCTCCATTTATTGTGATGCTGCTTATTGGTCCAGTTGTGAGGATACTTGTTTTCTTTATATTGAGACATAATCCATACTGCAGATTGTATTCTTCAACCTTCATCAGTAAATGCCTCAAGTCATCCTCACTTTCAGCAAGCAAAGTTGTATCGTCTGCATATCTCAGGTTGTTAATGATTCTTCCT
>NW_006921922.1:3247823-3256513 GCF_000298275.1 Orycteropus afer afer
GCATGTTTGGTCAATTTCAGACTGCAGAAGTTGATAAAAATCTTCAATTTCCTCATCTTTGGCTTTGGTGGTTGGTGCATAAATTTGAATATTAGTCATATTAACTGGTCTTCCTTGTAGGCACATGGATATTATCCTATCACTGACAGCATTGTACTGCAGTACAGATCTTGAAACATCCTTTGTGATGATGAAAGCCATGCCATTTCTTCAAGCTGTCATTCCTGGCATAGTAGATCATATTGTTGTTTGATTCAAAATGGCCAAAACCAGCCCATTTTAGCTCACTAATGCCGAGGATATCAATCTTTATGCATTCCATTTCATTTTTGACAACTTTCAATTTTCCTAGATTCATACTTCATACATTACATGTTCTGATGATTAATGGATGTCTGCAGCTGTTTCTCCTCAATTTGACTGGTGCCAACTCAGAAAATGGAGGTCTCAAAATCTTTACCTTATCCCTATGAGTAAGGCTGGGTTTACTCAGATGATGCAGCTCTTTCCCAGTCCTATTTTGAGAGGCTTCTAACCTAACTGGACTATTCATAAAGTTGTGCGGTAATGTATCAGACGTTGTTTCTTTGCTATCCATAAGGTTTTCCTTGGTCAGTTCTTTGAGAAGTGGATGGCCTCCTTCCTTCTTCCTAGTCTGTCTCAGTCTGTAAGCTGGGCTGATACCTGTGTACCATGTGCATCCCACTGGGTTTGAAACACCAGTGCTCAGCCTCAAAACTCACATCATCATGTCACCATGGTAGGACAAACCGACAGACAAGTTTGTCAAGGTGGGATATAGTCAAGGTCATATTTTGGCTCATGAATGCTTGTTTTAATTGTCTTCACATCAACTTGTGTATGAGCTATTGATGGTCTGTTCCACAGTTAGTTCCTGCCTTTGTTCTGGCTGAAGATACTGGAGCTTTTCCATTGCCTCTTGCCACAGATGTAGTCGATCTGATTCTTATGCATTCTATCTGGCAAAGTCCATGTGCATTGGCACCATTTATGTTGTTGAAAAAAAGTATTTACAATGAATAAATTATTGGTCTTGCAAAGTACTATCATGTGATTTCTGGTGTCATTTCTATCACCATGCCCTTATTTTCCAACTAATGGTGATCTTCTTTGTTTCCAACTTTAGCATTCCAATCACCAGTAATAATCAATACATCTTGATTGTAGGTTTGGTCAATTTCAGACTATAGAAGTTGGTAAAAGTCTTCAATTTCTTTGTCTTTGGCTCTGGTTGTTGGTGCATAAATTTGAATAATAGTGGTATTAACTGGTCTTCCTTGTAGGTGTGTAGATATCATCCTTATCAATGATAGCATCATATTTCAGGATAGGTGAAACATTTGTTATGATGATGAATGCCATGCTATTTTCTTTCAGTTTCTCATTAATAATGTAGTAGATCATATGATAGATTTAAAATGGCCAAAACAAGTTCATTTCAGCTCATTAATACCTAGAATATCCATCTTTATGCATTCAGTTTCATTTTTCACAACCTCCAATTTTCCTAGATTCATGCTTCATACATTCCACATTCCAATTATTATTGGATGTTTGCAGCTGTTTCTTCCCATTTTGAGCTATGCCCTATCAGCAAATGGAGGTTCTGAAAGCTTTACTCTACCCATCCCATTAAGATTGACTCTATTTTGCATAGGCAGATATTCCTTGGTTGTATTTTGACTTCCTTCTGATGTAAGAAGCTCATCATCTAGCCTATATCAGACAGTGTCTCAGAGCTATTCATAAAAATTTTCCAGTAATATATCAGACAGTGTTTCACTGCTATTTATAAGGTTTTCAAAAGCCAATTCTTTGAGAAGTGGATGGTACCTTCCTTCTTCTGGGTCTGTCTTAATTTAGAAGCTCCACTGAAAACTGTCCACCATGGGTGACCCTGCTGGTATTTTAAATATTGATGGCATGTTCTTAAGCTTCATAGCAATACACAAGCCACCACAGTGGGATAAAAAGACAAGTAGTAATGTCAGATGGCTCTTGGCTGAAAGCAAAGAATACCAGAAAGATGTTTACTTGTGTTTTATTGATTATGCAAAAGCATTTTACTGTGTGGATCATAACAAATTGTGGATAACATTAAGAAGAATAGGAATTCCAGAACACTTACTTGTGCTCATGAAGAACCTGTACAGGAGACTGTCATTCTCATAGAACAAGGGGACACTGCATGGATTAAAATCAGGAAGGCTGTACATCAGAGTTGTACCCTTTCACCATTCTAATTCAATCTGCATACTGGGCAAATAATTGGAGAGTCTAGACTACATGAAAAAGAGCACAGCATCAGGATTGGAAGAAGACTCATTAACAACCTGCAATATGCAGACGACACAATATCATTTGCTGAAAGTGAAGATGACTTGTAGCACTTACTGAAGAGGCTAAAAAACACAATCTGCAGTATGGGTTACACCTTAACATAAAAAAAAAAAAAAAAAAAATCTCACACCTGGACCAATAAGCAGCATCATAATAAATGGAGAAAAGATTGAAGTTGTCAAAAATTTCATATTACTTGGATCCAAAAATCAACAGCCATGGAAGCAGCAGTGAAGAAATCAGACATCATAGTGCAGTGGGCAATTCTGCTGCAAAAAGACCTCTTTAAAGTGCTGAAGAACAAAGTTGTTCCTTAGAAGACTAAGACACACCTAACCAAAACCATGGTGTTTTCAGTGGCCTTATATGCACGTGAAAGCCAGACAATGAATAAGGAAAACTGAAGAAGAATTGATGCTTTTGACTTGTGGTGTTCGCAAAGAATACTGAAAGTACCATGAACTGCAAGAAGAACTAACAAATCTCCCCTGGAGGAAGTGCAACTGGAATGCTCCTTCAAAGTGAGAATGACCAGACTTTGTCTCACCAGCTTTCATCATGTTGTCAGAGGGACCATTCCCTGGAGAAGAATATCATGCTTGGTAATGTGGAGGTTCAGTGAAAAGGGGAAGACCTTCAATAAGATGGTTTGATACAGTAGCTGCAGCAATGGGCTCAGGTATAGAAAGGATTGTGAGGATGGTGCATGATTGGGCAGTATTTTGTACTGTTGCACATAGGGTCACTATGTGTCAGAGCTGACTCAGCAGCACTTAACAACAGCAACAAATAGTTTATCTGTACATGGGTCAAGAAATAGTCTTTCAAGAGTCAGATCTGAGTGCTAGATCCTGTCTCTTTACCTTGTGCATGGTAATAAATTTGCTTTCTCATCTCTTAAATAAATAAATAAATAAATAAATAAAAGAAACCATTTTTAAAGCAGAACAAAGAAAAATGCCTCATTCAAAAGTGGAATATGTATGTGGCAGTGTTGTATCCTTCCACTATGATTACTCAGTCTGTAAGCTGAACAAGTAATTGCAAAGGGACTATATGAAAAAGAATATGGCATCATAAATGGAAGAGGACTCACTGACATCCTTGCTATATGCAGATAACACAACTTTGCTGGCCAAAAATGAAGATGGCTTTAAGCACTTATTTATGAATGAACATAAAGACTATTGACTTCAGTATGGATTACCTAAACATAAAGAAAATGAAAATGCTAACCCCTGAAATTGTTGTCCTAAGGCATTCTTTTACCCTGGAAGTGAAGCCACTCCTGTTGTTGTTGTTGTTGATGTTATGTGCCGTCGAGTTGGACCCGACTCATAGCGACCCCTCCTTGGGTTACCGAGGCAGTATCACTACAGAAGTAGATTGCCCAACCTTCCTTCCAAGAAGCTACTCCTAGATGTCACTTTTTAGCCAAATAATAGATTGTCCAATAAAACAAACAACACCCACAAGGAATGTGCACCTTAGAACAACTATAGAAAAATAAACAGGCAACATTTGCCCAAAAGTAAAAAAGAGAAGACAAGGAAGAGTAGCAAAACTGGAGGGATGGAAATGGAAAGGCAAAAGGGAAATGGAGAGAATGCTGACACATTACAGGGATAGCAACAAATATCACAAAACAAATTGTGCATAAATTGTTGAATGAGAAATTAATTTGCTGTGTAAACTAAATTACCCCCCCCAAAAAAATAAGCAACTGAAAATCCTCAAAACTGGACCAATATAAATGGTGAATTTGAAAAAAAAAAAAAAAATGAGGCTCTCAATGATTTCTTTTTACATGGATCAACAATCAATACCCATGGAAGCATCAGTAAAGAAATCAAATGATGTATTGGGCAAATCTGCTGCAAAAGACCTTCTTAAATTTCTAAGAAGCAAAGATGTCACTTTGATGACTAAGGTCTACCTGGCCCAAGCCATGATTTTTGCAGTTGTCTCGTATGCATACAAAATCTGGCCAATGAAAAAATAAAGCAGAAGAAGAATTAATTCACTTGAAGTGTCATGTTGGTGAATAATATTGAATAACACCATGGACTGCCAGAAGAACTAACAAATCAGTCCTACAAAAAGTAAGACCAGAATGTTCCTTAGACATAACAAATAACAACAATTACACTTCAATTCAAATTGACATATAGTCTTGTTGATACTCTTTTTGTTATATTTAGGAAGCCTTCATACTAGGTGATTTGTTAACATTTACTGATTGATTTTATAAATGAATTAATTATAAAATATTTTTAAAGAACCTTCAGTATTCAGGATATTAGGGAAGAGAAGTGTTAGTCACAAAGTTTGCTTTATTAAGATCTTTTATAAGATGCATATTATAAATTTTCAAATAATGCTTAATATTTCTAAGTTTATTTGGATAATTCTCCAATACATCATAATTCTAAAACTGTTCATTATATTGTGATTTTTGTGGTGTAGGTAAATCAAATATTTATATCACTTGCCATTAAGTATTATAAGTTACTGGAGTTGACTGACTCCACTCAAATCACCTGGTGTCAGTTCATGACTCATCCAAAATGAGGAGTAAGAGGTATTTTCTTTGATTTTTGCAGTTTGTTTCTACTCTGTCCACAGAAAACTCTTAATTTTTCTTGGCAAACATACAGATGTTCTCAAGTATTTTCTACTGAAAAAGGAGGAAATAGATGCAGGATAACAATAAATGGAACAATCAGAGAAGCCAGCTCCAGAAATTTCCTAAAATAAGTATCTCTAATAGATCTAAAAAAAAAAAAAAAAATACATTGCTTGAAATATATTGAAACATATCAAGTAACTAATACTAGTAATGGCATGTAGCTACTGTTTTGTATCTGCATTTCTGCTCCCAATCACTATCACATTTTCTTGAAAGCCATTTAAAATTATGTAAATGTAACCATTCTTATATATGCTGAAGATAGTAGAATCTAAAACAACAACCAAAAGCCAATACATAACAGTTTAACAATGCAGGTAAGGTGAACCTTCTGTCCTTATATTATGCTAATTAAGTGCACTCCTGTCTCCAATAAAAGCTGTGGCTATGTAGTGATGAATAAGAACTTTAAACACACATGACACCTCGTTAAATTGTAATTTTCACATCATATATCTGAGCCGTTTACTATGACAGCTGAGTAATGTGAGTGCTGGGTAGAGAATCTTGAACATTTTGAAACTGTCACGTGCTTAATAGGTAGTGAATCTGCTTCCTGAATGGTTTAGTTAAATATGATTCACCTTAGTCAGAAAATGGAGCCTGAGAGTAGTGGAATCTTAAATCAAACTTGTTCTCAGCCTATGGGTTATGATTGCTTCACAGTTCCACTTGAGATGCCACATTGTCTCTAAAGTTTAATTTACATCTATCTTAGTAGCTTGGTTGAAATTTACAAAAGAAAATATAGTCAGCTACTTGTTGCTAATTTCAGCTCTGCCTGCATTTTTATGCTTCAGCTGTTTGCTTGTCTGTAGAGGAGTCCCCTCCTTTCTCTCCAATGCTTCTTCATTGCCTGTAGTGACAGCTGCTGCCTAAAGGACATTGTCACTAGTGATTTTTCAGGGAGCACAGCCAAAACTTACAAAATTTATTTCATTGCCACTTAACTTCAACTGAACGCTGTTTTAGGTTTGTTCTTTACCTTTCCTCTATTTTTCTTTCATAATTACCAAGGCTTAAAATTTTCAGAATGATGTTTTGTGCTTTTCAGGGTTGAGTATCAGAATCTTAGTCCTGTAATAGCAACGCTGGACCTAGTCTGTACAGCTGGACTCCACATTTGACATTAATCTGATATCTAGGTGATTTTCTTCATAATGAGACAAGATACAAGAGATAAAGATATTCATAAAATGCTACCTAGTTATTAATTTATTCCTAATCAAAATCATTTCTATATGTAACTCAGTAATAATAGGATGATTTATTTTTGAATAAGCTTCCCCTTCACACTAGCTGTTCTTTCTGCAGCCCACTTCTCTGCTCATTAGCATGTCCACCAGAGGGCAGACAGGTGGAACAGTAATAGTTTTGCTGCTCATTATTCACACATGATATAAGGATAGGTTTGATTTCTGATTATCTTGGGTTACCATCTTAGAATGCTGTGTATGCTTCTACTCACATTAGCACAGATAAGTAAGAGTTAATTCCATTACATAATCACCTTTGAGCAGGAATAGCCTTACTTCTTCTTTTTTTTTTTTTTTTAATTTTAAGTAGTGTTCAAATATCTTAGAACAGGATCGACAAGTAATACCGTGAGTTTAAGCACAAAAAGTAAGTCCCTTGTAGTAACTATTCTTCCACTCAAATCTCAGAAAGTTAACTTCTCAAATAATAATTATTAAAGAACAAATCACTCAAAATACATAAATTACAGATAAAATATATTATACTGTATAATTTTACAGAATGAAGTATGCTTTCTTGTCAGATTTCCCTGAAACGAAATGAAGAATGCTTTTTTTTTTATTTTTAAAAATATTTCTGCCTGTTTTTCTTCATGCTTTTCAATATACAAATTAAAGGCCAGAGCCATTGCTTTCACTTACCCTAATGAAGCTACAAATTATCATATGTTTTCTATATGAAATGTCTTGTAATTTAAATATGTAAGCCTTGAATTTGGATTTTTTTCAATACTGTCTACCAAAAATATAGAAATGTGAGTGAAGTGTTAGATATTTGTTTACTTAATGACTTTGTTTAGAATTATTTCTAATAGTAGTTTTGTTTGGATGTGTTTAATGTGAAATGTCTTTGAAGAAATGTTTGTCTTTGGAAACAGGAAAATAACCCTTTATTAAGAAGCACACTACTGATTAAAAATGTAAAATAGTCTTTGATTTTTTAAACATTCTGTATTATTCATGATCCATATTTTGAAAGTTTACTATATGCTAAAAAAAAAAAAAAAAAAACACCTCACTGCTGTTGAATCGATTTTGACTCATAGTGACCCCTCCTTGGGTTTCCAAAGCAGTAGCACTATGGAAGTTGATTGTTCTATTTTCCTTCCTTGGAGTGGCTGGTGGGTTTGAACAGCCAGTCTTCTGGTTAACAGGCACTGCGCCACCAGAGCTCCTATATAGCATTCGTAAACATTTGTGTTTCATAGAGAAACTATTGCTCGCTCATTACATAGAGAGTAATAACAGTGGTGAAGAAGTTTATTAAAAGTAGAACTAGAAGAATTAAGAAAAAGCCAAAGATGAAAACTGGTATTCTGATATAAAAGCAAACCTCCCGTATGAAGCAGGAAGTTGATTGATTCATTCATTCATTAGTTTTATTTTTATTATTTAGAAAATGTGTCTGTAGGTCTAGCTGAGAGTAAACATTGTGGTATGCTCTGTGGTTCCAACAGTAAGCAATACAGGCATTAACTGTCCCCTCATGAAGTTACAGTCTGGTGTAAACATGAGAAAAAGAAGAGAGAAGATGTCAAAAGTTAGTGATATTACTTACTGTTTATTGAGAATTTTCTTCTCTATCCACTTACATAACAAAGTTACATTTTCAAATTTCATCCTAATGGTAATCATGTGAAGAAAGATTCAACCTGTTCTAGATGAAGAGAAGAAATTGAGAATCAGAGAGGTTAAGTAACTCGAACGCCACATATATATTGCAGAGCTGAAGTTTGAAGCCTAGTCTTTCTGAATTTTTGCTGTGTCAGGTTGCCTCAACCAGCTCACAGTTAAGGAGCAAGGAGGAAAACACAATAATATGCATGTAATTAGAATTTAAATCAAAGAAAATAAGCTGAAATAGCAAATGCATGACAGACAAGGCATACCAAACTTGAGTAGGGCAAGCAGACAGTAAGTAGTGTTGTATTCATCATCTCCCACAAAATTGTGGTAGACACTTTAAATCCTTTAACCATTAAAAACAAATGCAATGAGATATAGGTTATTATATCCTGGATTTTAAAAAAAAAAAAAAGAAAACTTACTGCCATCAAGTCGATTCTGATTCACAGCAATCCCCTTTGGGTTTCTGAGGCAGTAAATCTTTACAGAAGTAGATTTCCCCATCTCCCTTCAGCTGAGTGGCTGGTGGATTTGAACCACCAATGTTCCACTTAGCAGTCAAATGCCTTAGGCATTAGGCACTACCCTACTAGAACTCCTTATATGCTGGATATAGAAGAATAAATTAGGGCTCAGAGATATGAAGTCACCTGTCTGAAAAAATTGAGTTTTAAATGTAATAGGACTTCAAAGAAGTCCTGATTCATTTGACCTAAATCATGAAGCTGAAATACTTCATATATATATATATATGTATA
>NW_006921922.1:3256768-3259986 GCF_000298275.1 Orycteropus afer afer
GACATAGTGCCTAAGGCATTTAACTGCTAACCAAAAGGCTGGAGATTCAAACCCACCAGCCACTCCTCGGAAGGAAGGTTGGGCAATATACTTCGGTAGTGATACCACCTCAGAAACCGAAGGAGGGGTCGCTATGGCTCTAAGTCAACTCGACCAGCAGTGAGTTTGACTTTTTTTATATGTATATTGCACATACATAAAATAGAATGTCATATAGTGATATATAGATTGTGTGTGTGTGTGTGTGTGTATACAACTTCTTGTCAAAGGAGCTCTGGTGACATAGCAGATAAGGCATTTAGCTGCTAACCAGAAGGTCAGCAGTTCAAACCCAACAGCCACTCCGTGGAAGAAAGATGGGGCAATCTACTTCCGTAAAGCTTTACAGCTTTGGAAACCCAATGGGGATCACTGTGAGTCTGAATCAACTGGATGACAGTGAGTTTGTGTTTTCTTTGTAACTTCTTGGCAATGCTCAAAGAAACACAGATTTAATTATTGGAGGATTAGAGGGATTAGTGAGAAAATTTTGCTGAAATTCTAAGCAATTTGAAGGACTTTCGAAACTTTAAGAGGCTGGCTCTTTACTAGATTTAATTCTACTTAACATATATTATTTCCATTTTTTTAATTCTGTTGTATTGCTGGCAATATTATCATATTTATTATCCATGAACAAGAATGGCAAAATAACAAAAAATAGTCTGAAGGAAGAAAAGAAAGGAGTCAGAGAGGAGAGAAATAAAAGGGAAGATTGTTCTTTCTTGAAAATAAGTAGATAAGGAATGAAGGAGTTCTCTTCCTTCAAAGAGAAGGTAATGAAAGAGCTTGCATTTTTACTTTTAAAGTTGTTTCCCAAGACTGATTGAATTTACCTCAAGTGGTTAAAGATGAAATTAAGGACAAAGTGAGGAATTTTTATATATGCCTGGTTGAATTGCAAATTTTTATAACCACTTTGGAGAGCAACACTGCAAAGCTAGTAAAAACCTCTTTTAGTTTCCTCCCTAGAGAAACTGAAATACTTGTGTTCAAAGAGACTTGTACACAGGTGTTCAGTATAACAATGTTTAAAATAATATAAGAGGAGTATACCAAACTCACCCAGTAGGTGAAAGGATACAAGAAATGGAAAGAAAGAAAGAAAAAGAACAGAGTTTGTGTGCAGTTGCACACAGTTGCATGCATAGTAGGGAGCTGGAAGAGAAAATATGAATCTGACAGCTATCTATACAGACATAGAATGTTTTAAGGCCCTTGTCAACATGAACGGTAGAAAGAAACATGTGATCAGTTATTTTTTAGAAAGAAATATGCTAAGTCAAATGTTGGTACTGTAAAACAATGAATAACAAAATATTGTTATGCTGAAATATCCCCCTTTCCTGCTAATATAGTCCCATTTGACCTCCATTATGTTTCTTGGTTTTACACTTAACTAGTGAATGTTCATAACTGGCTTTAATAACACAAAGAAGCAAGGAATATAACTTCCCACATCACCACCAACCTTTTACTCTGGTTGCTCTTTCTACTCAATCATTAAATTCTTAGGAGTAGAAATCCTCTTCTGTGTCAAAAGGAAAGTTTTATTCTGAAAGTTTAACTGAGTGTGTCTGATAACATTAATAACCATTTATTACTTTGTTTCAGTTATTGTGCTTATTAAATAATTCTTCAGGATTTAATTGCTTCAAATTATCTTTTTTGTTTGTTTGTTTCAAATTCACTCAATATCCCCCTGAGTATGAATATATTGACTTGTCAGATATTTCAGTTCCCTGTGAGAGCTTTACTATGACTATAATTTTAAAGCTTTTAGAAACATGGTAAAGTACTTCAGTGGATGAGTAGGACTGCTTATCATAGCACAGGTTTAAGTGCCCAGTATTTCAAGCACTGAAAATCTAAAATTTTCTAAACTTAATAGTGAACAAGAAAGCTGTTATATGTGAATGAAGATTGAGGGTTTTAGTTCTGTGATTTACTATTGAAAAAAAGATAAGCCAGGAGTTCAGGCAAGATGGTGGACTAGGCAGAAAGACTGCACAGACGCACTTCAACAAAGAAAAGGGAAACCAATTAACACAGACACAGAAGATAATCTTGGACCCCTGAGCCTTGAAGGGAAGGATATAGAAGCAGACTAAATCCCAACAGAATTTGCATGAAAGTACCAAAAATGGAGACATACAGAGCTGCAGTCTGACAGCGATCCTGAGCAATCCTGACGGCACAGACAGCTTGGAGATTCACGAGTAGTGGTAAGACCTAAGAATTAACCTAAAAATCACCCTGCTAGCCAGGGACTGCACGGAGGACTGTGCACAGTGGCTGGGGAACAAACAGAGGAGTTGAAGAGAAAGGTGGGCTGAACTGTGGACTTTTGCTGGTCTGGAGGGCGCCACCATTTTGAAGGTTTAAAGAGTGGCTTGACTATTTTGGATATTTAAAGAGACAGTACTCATGCAGATTCCTGGGGCTTAAGAACATGTTCTGCTTTCCAGCAACCCCAAGGACACTCGGGACCTGCAAGACTGAAAAGGTACAACATTCCTCTTGTTACTCTTATACCCCACACCAGCATGGTGAATGGAGGTGTGGCCACCCCCCCTTCCACCTACTTCTGGGCCTACAGGAACTCCTTCACAGTCTGTGTGCTCAGACAGAGCCTAGGTGCCCTGCCCTGCCTCCACCGATATTTTTTTCCTCTTTTTTTTATTTTTTTCTTTTTCGCTTTCTTTTTTCTGGTAATTAGTTTGCTTGTATTTGTCTGTTTAAAACAACTAATAATATTAAATTTTTTGTTCTTTTTATTATTATTCTTAATCTTCCCCTACCAAGTCCTAGTTTTCATCATTTTTTTCTTTTCCCTGTGTCTGGTTGAATTTTTTTTTTTTTTTAATTTAAGTTTTTTTTTTTTTTTTTTCTTTTCCCCCTTTTTTTCTCATGATTAACCTGGTTCCTTGTATTTCTTTTTGCGTTTTTCCTATTTTTTTTCTTCATTTATTATTCTCCTTCCCTACTTTTTTTTTCTTAGTGCCCAATCCCCAGATATTGCAGGTTTTCTCATATTTTTTTCCCTTTTTTCTTTTCTTAGTTACTGTTCCTGAGTAATTACATTTGTCCATGTGCTCTTAGTTTTTTTGATGGTTATTCAATTGTAATTTGTGTCTAACTGAGTGGGAGACAACAACAGTCCCCATAAGACACAACTA
>NW_006921922.1:3265686-3272818 GCF_000298275.1 Orycteropus afer afer
TGGGTCTCTCCTCATCCAGAGCAAAGAAGAATGAAGAAAACCAAAATTCATGCAAACAATTAGTCCTAGTGACTTGTACACCATCTGATCTGCAGCCTATACAACTATGAGACCAGAAGAACTAGATGGTGCCTGGCTACCACTGTCATCCTCTTGGAAGGGGATCTATGTAGAAGATCCTTGATAGAGAGGGATAACAATGTGGAACAAAACCCAAAATCATTTGGAGAAAAAAACAAATGTGGGGACTAGGTTTGCTGGTCCGATGGAGCCTGGTGGAACCACTGAGACTATGGCCCCTAGCTGCCCTTCGGGTCTGGAATTGAACCCACATCTGTGGTTTCCAGCCAAACAAAATACAGGCATATGAGTTAAACATTTACCTCAAGTAGATACACTCCTTGGAGAGAACAATCATGGGAGAAAGAAGGGCTGCTTATGCACAGGGAGACAGCTCAGAGGGTAGGAGTGTATGGAGGGATGGACACTGAGAAGAGGTAACTTGGGGAGGAAGTGGGAGGGGAGCTGTTGCATTGTGGTAAACTGTGGTCAATGACATGAGACAAAGTATATGTGAACTGCTGTGTGGAAAGTGAATTTGCTCTGTAAATACTCACCTAAATCACAAGAAAAAAAAAGATAAGCCAATTAGAAGATTTGTATTATAAGAATATTATACTTTAGGATAAATTTACATAAGGAATTGAATACCAAAAATAGCTGTTTAACCCAGGAATCTCAATCCAAGGCATAAAATAATTGAAAGCAGGAATACAAACAGAAACCTGCACATGAATGGTTTTACAGCATTATTTACAGTAGCCAAAACATGTAGCAACTTAAATACCCATCAGCAAATGGATAAACAAAATATGGTATAGCAATGGAATACAATGGAATATTACTCAGGTATAAAGAGATATGAAGTCCTGATACATGGATGAATCTAGAAAACATTATGCTGTGTGAAATAAGTCAGTCACAAAAGTACAAATACTATATGATCCCACTTATAAGAAACAGAAAAATGTATAGAGGCTAACAGTAGTGATTACGAGAAGTGGTGGTGGTGAAAGGAGTCATTGCTTATGGAGCACTGGAATTTCTGTTAATGGGATGGAAAAATTTGGAGAAAGATAGTGGATAAAGGTTGAACAACATGAAGAACATAATCAATTTCACTGAATTAGAAATGTAAAATGTGTTGATTAGGCCAATGTGTGTGTGTGTGTGTGTGTGTGTGTAATAGTATATTTTACCAAAATTTAAAAAAAAAATTCTCATGCAGAGTAAAATTATATAATAAATTTAGGATCTAAAGTTAACTATTGAAGTATAACCAAAATCAAGTATAATAGTAAAAAAAAAAGAAACATAAGTAAAACCACTTTTTAAATCCCTTTATTAACATAGCATGAGCTTTGTTTGTTTCTGTTTTATTTTAAAAATCTATCTCCACAAACTTAGACTCATTAGAGTGCCTATGAGTTGGAATTCACTTGACAGCAGCTGGTTATAGAGTATAGGGAGTCACAGAGTAGTGCAAATGGTTAACATGCTTTGCCTATAAATAAAAGGTTGGAGGTTCGAGTTCGAGTTCACCTAGAGGCCTAGCAACCTACTTCCCAACAAATCAGCTATTGAAAACCCTGTGTAGGGTGCTTTGGCACACTTGGAGTCTCCAGGAGTCAGAGTTGACTCCCTGGCAACTGATAGTATTGAATACTGAATACAAAGATAGTAATACATGACATTGTGCAGTGTAGAATGTAGAATATGTGATAAAACGTATCTTTACAAAGTATAATTTTACAATATTTTAATTACATAACAGAACTATTTTAATTCATGTAAATTAAATGTCTTTGATTCAACTCCTCTGTACTAACAAAGAAAGATAGTTCAGTAATCATTTCTGAGTAGATAAATCCTTTCAGTGAGAACCATTTCCCCAAACAGTGCATTCCCAAAAAAGGGTCTAATTGAAAATTTAATTTATACCTTCCCAATTAAACTTCTGCACAGTTATTAAATAATTTATTGAATATCTCACTAATACAACTACAAAAATTAAACCAAAAACCAAACTCACTGCCATTGAATAGATTCCAATTCATAGAACTCCCCTCCTTGGGTTTCTGAGGCAGGGTCTTTACAGAAGTAGATTGCCCAGTCTTCCTTCCAAGGAGTGGCTGGTGGGTTTGAACCTCCAGCCTTCTGGTTAGCAGTCAAGTGCCTTAGGCACTACACTACCAGAGCTCCTAAATTATATGGTGGAAAACTATTCATGATATGAAAAACATTTATGTTTTGCTAATTTTTTTAAAGGAAGTTCAAATGATTTGGAATTTACTCTGGTAGCATAGTACATAAAGCACTTGACTGCCTATCAGAAGGCTGGCAGTTCAAATCCACCAGCCACTTCTTGGAAGGAAGACTGGGCAATCTACTTCCATAGTGATACTGCCTTGGTAACCCAAGGAGGGGTTGCTGTGAGTTGGATCTGACTCGATGGCACATAACAACAACAACAACAACAATACATTTTCTTCACTTTGGTTAATGTTTTTTAGTTTCTAATTATTTGTCTAATTTTTGTAAAAAACAGAATAAGAGAAAATAACCAAGCCCACTGCCATTGACTCAATTCCAACTCATAATCCCCTCCATAGGGTTTGCAAGGCAGTAAATCTTTATGGAAGCACATTGCCTCCTCTTTCTCCAGCAGAGCAGCTGGTGGATTCCAACAGCCTATTTTTTGGTTAGCAGTCCGATGCCTTAACCACAGCACCACGGGAGCTCTAAACCCATAACCAATGAGACAATTTTGACTCGTAGCAACCCTAAAAGACATACTAGAAATGCCCCCTTAGGGTTCCCATATCTGTAAATCGTTATGGAAGCAAACTGTCACATATTTCTCTTGTGGAGTGGCTGGTAAGTTCAAATCACCAAACTTCTGACCAGCAGCCAATTGCTTAACTACTAGTATTACTTTTGATTTATCTAGTATCAATCTATTTTTATTATATACAGTACATATTTTAATAAACATATACTCCACAATTTTAATATCAGCTAATTTCTGAAAGATACTTATTTCAGATCTCTTTAGCATTTTTTTTCATAAATATATTTTGCCTTTTGAATTTTTAAATACATTTCTGAACACTAACCTAATAATCCACGTGAATAGAGTACCAGTGATCTATATGGAATTCAATGGACAAATGTAAAAAGGAACATCTAATTGAGTTCAAGACTGGTTTCTGAATTCATTTCGTTTCTACTAACTAATCAAAAAAAAAAAAAAAAAATCACTGCCATTGAGTAGATTCCCACTCACAGCAACCCCTGTTGGGTTTCCAAGGCTATAAATCTTATAAATCTTTACAGAAATGGACTGCCTCATTTTTCTTCTTCCGAACAGCTGATTGATAGGTTCAAACTAGTGACCTTTTGGTTAGCCATATGCCTGAACCACTACACCACCAGAGCTCCTTCAACCAAAAAAACTCACTGCCATTGAGTTGACTCCGACGCATAGCAACCCCCACCGGGTTTTCAAGCTGTAAGTCTTTTTGGAAGTAGATAGCCCTATTTCCTTCTGTGGATCTACTGATTAGCAGCCAAGTGCCTTATCCATGACACCACCAGAGCTCCTTAGAGCTCCTTTGTTGTTGTTATGTGCCAGTGAACTCGGACCCGACTCCTAGCGACCCCTCCTTGAGTTTCTGAGGCAGTATCACTACGGAAGTAGATTGCCCCATCTTCCTTCCGAGGAGTGGCTGGTGGGTTTGAACCACCAGCCTTCTGGTTAGCAGTCAAGTGCCTTAGCCACTATGCTACCAGAGCTCCTTTAGCACCCTCTTAATACATAAAGTCACCCATAAGCAGGAGCAAGCAAGATGACAACTAGCAATAATGTAACGAGAACACACACGTAAGAAAGTTTCAAAGTCTTTTTGAGGGAAAGAAACTACAGGAATTAATTCTCCTCTTCTTCTAGTTCCTACTTGTAGTTCTAAACTGTTTTAGAATTTTCTAGAACTTTGCTTCTACCTCCTGATTACAGAGCCCAACCAAAGGGTTTGGATCCACAGTTATATGGAAACACAGCATCGTAGATTGCGTTGGTGTCTTATAAAGAGATTTTTTAAGAAATAGTTTAATGCCCCATTCATTATTTCGTTTAGTGGTACTCCTTCAATTTTAACTTGTAAACAGTTCAAACCATTAGTTTTCACCAGTTGTTTGTGAGAATAAAAACTGGAAAAGGGAAAACAAGAAAAGAAAACTGTAAGTTTTAATATACTTCCACTGAATTTGAGTAAAAGGTGAGCATTCTAAATATACATGTAACTTTAATTTTTTTTGTTTGTGTTTGACAGTAAATGTTCTCCATTAACCTAAATGCAGGATACAAATATAATTGTCCATCTGAAGCATTCTCTCTCTTTTTTTTTTTCTCTCTCTCTATGTATGTATGATATTTTATTTATACAATTGACCTATTTCTGTTCATGCTTATGTTTCATAGGAAGGGGTAGGTAAGTATGCTCCTCAAATATTAGCTATCATCCATCAAAACCAAACACTAAATGGATATTTGGATGAAAAAGAGGAAGCAGTGATTGTTACTAGTATAATGTAATTGATAGTGAAAATCATTTATAAAGGAAGTTCTTTAAGTTCAATTGTGTAAATATTTGGGGAGGCAAATGATTTCCTCAGTGACCAATGGGTGTCATATAATAAGGCATGTTGTTAAGTGTTGCTGAGTGGATTTTTGGCCCATAGTGACACCATGTGACAGAGTAGAATTGCCCCATTGAGTTGGATTGGCTTTACTCTTTGCAGGAGCAGATTTCCAAGACTTTCTCCTACAGAGCTGCTAGATGTATTTGAACCATAAACCTTTCGTTCAGTAGCCAAGTGCTTAACTATCACACCACCAAGCCTCCTTTTGTGCATAGAGATTGCAGCAACTGTTGCCAGAATTATACACAGTGATGTAGTGCCTAAGGTTTTTGACTGCTAACCAGAAGGCTGGTGGTTCAAACCCACCAGCCATTCCTCCCCAAGGAGGGGGTCACTATGAGTTGGAAATGACTCCATGGCAGTGAGGTTTTTTTTTTTTTTTTTTGGTTTAATGATTCTAAAGTGTGGTCTCATTGAACTTATTACCAGTGCAAATCATTGGATTCTATCCCAAAGTGAATCAGGAGTTATGTTTTTAATGAGCTGTTCAAATTTGAGAATTACCATATAGGACACAACCCCTGTTAAGTGAGTATAAGCTACAGGATGTAATAAAAATATTAAGCCTTTTTTTTTTTGTTTTTGATTTTTTTTTTTTATTTCTGAGACTTGATTTTGTCATTTATCTTTAAGCAGATGTCCCGTAATGCCCCGTCTAATGGTAATGCAAGTGGGCAATGTAAGTCACTCACCTAGCATGCTAAAATTCAGATTTCAGCCCCTCCCTACTCCATGAAATCCCAGCCCTTGGATGTTGATTCATATGTGAAGCAAGGCGCTGAGGCTGTGGGATAGGGATTTTTAAGTATGATTCTGGATTTGGAAAAGAATTCTTGTTATAAATTTCCTAACATTTAAATAGAATTCATATTTTCACACAAATATAGTTTTAATTCCTTATGAATCTGTGGAACCATATGTACCACCCCCGTCCATCTCCAGGTTTAGGCTGCTCTGGCAGTGAAGATCATCATTTTATTTTGTTAAATGACCCTGTTTTGTGTCTTCACAGAATAACCATATGTGTGTGACAGAGAAGAACAGCAGCCTGATAATAGGATTAGCATATCCCTTCTCAGATTGATCCTGGCAAAGCATGGTGCCATTTTTCTTCACCTTGAATAGCTGGAATAAATTAACTCATTAAGAAGAGCAATGAGACTCTAAGCAAGCATGCAGTGCTTTGCAACTGCTTGTGGTCTGTTTATGCTTTAAAAAAAAAAAGAAAGAAAGAAACCTGTAAAATGGGCAGGAAGACAAATTAGACTGGTTACTGTAGTTGAAGGAATGCAATAACCAGTAGAGTCCCATCCTCACTCATGGGCAATGCTTCAAATATCCATACTTTAAGTTAAGGCAAAGATATGTTTCATATCTTGTGAAATAGGTAGAATTCTGAATTTTGCATTTAAGTTCGTAATTTTTCCAAGTGCACTAACACACAGTCTATAAAACATTATAAATCCCTTCTTCTATTCAGTACCTGTGACTTTCTTTAACATAGACAGGTGAAGACCAGTTTTGAAATGCTGTGTTAATTTTTTTCTGAGTATCCAAGGCCAGTATGAATGGAATTCAGCTCTCGCGGCAGAAATGTGAGTGAATACAGAGACCATGCTCATTCTGACTCAGGCTGATGTGTAACCATTGTTTGGTCCAGCTCTATGTTACCTTTTCGCCTTTAGGACAGAAGCTTCTATTCGTTTTAATCCAAATAAGATTGTAAAATTGAAAAGCACATATTCAGAAGGGAAGCTATTCATTTCAATACACTGATATTAGAAGAAATTCTAATACCATATTTGTGTTTTCATTTAATAATAATTTATTGTGTTTTCACTGAAAGTTTGCACAGCAGTTTAGATCCCCATTCAACAATTTCTACACAAATTGTTCAGTGACACTGGTTACATGCTTCACAATTTGTGAACATTTTCAGTATTTCTGTTCTGGTTGCTCCATATCCATTAATCTAATTTCCCTACCTCCTTACATTCTTAACTTTGTTATAAAGTTATTGCTAACTATTTGCTATTATGGATGATTTTTTTTAAAAGAAATCAGTGCTCATGTTTAATGTTCTTCATATTGTGAGCCAATATGTTATTTAGCTAAAAGATGTCGTCAAGGACAAATTTAGGTTCAAGGTTTAAAGGGTATCTCAGGACAATAATCTTTGGGAATCCTCTAGTCTCAACAGACTTATTGAAGCCTGTTTTGTTTTGTTTGTTTTTAAGAATTTGATGTTCTGTTCTACATTTTTCTCCTATTTTAACAGTGTCCATATATTATGGCCCTAATCAAATTGTTGGTGTGTTAGGCTGGGTTCTCTAAAGAAGTAAAACCAGTAAAGTATATATATATATATATA
>NW_006921922.1:3273531-3288001 GCF_000298275.1 Orycteropus afer afer
TTATCATACCTTTTAGTATTTAAACTAAAATTGTGTGTGAAATGTTTCTCACTTAATGAATAACTATTTTTTAAAAAGAAATATTTCTTTAGACAAACTTCTTTCACCACTTTTTTATATGTCCTATTAGAGTCTACTCTTAGAAATATTTGGCTTATTGTGTAGCATGAATAATATTTTGCTGTTGCAAAGATTTTTGTACAGTTTCCATTATTATTACTATTATTAGTTTTACACCAACTCCAACACCAATTTAGAGCTGAAAATATAGCCATTATGCCTTGTTACATGATGTTTGAGTTATTACTATTATTATTATTATTATTTATACTCTATCCTCTTCTGACAAGGATATAAGATAATTCAGATATTATTCCTGTTTATTGTAATATGAAGGACTAAAAGAAATAAGAATTATAGAAAGTGTCTCACAAGTCTTGGGAATGTAAGCATTTCTAAACTTTATGAAAAAGAAGTGTTAACAGATTGGTCAATTTTTTTGTTTCATTAATAGCCATCATGATCATCTTTCTAGATAATAAGTGCAGAGAAGCAACATTGCATCCTAAGTAAGTGACTTCCCTGTTTGATGTGCACAGCTTACAATAGATTTCTTCTTTTTCCATTAATGAATAAGAATAATATTCACTGATTCAGTCTGTCATACTGGGCTATTATTTTCTGAGCTACATAAACAATAAGCACCTGTCTCATTATTTATATTACATGATTTTATTTATTCATTTTAAAAAATTTTATGACAGTGATGTAATTTACCAGCATGCTTAGGGTAATGAAGAAGTTAATTAGCAATTTTGTGTAAGACTTCAAGAGATGAGCTTTAATAAGTAGTACTAAAAATATTATAGTAGTCATCTGCAGTTAACAAAACCAGCCACAAATGGGAAAAGTGATCAAGTTACAAGAAGAATGACTTGAGAATTTTATTTTATTTCAGAAGAAAAATATAGATAAGCACACACTCATTCATATACTGAGGACAGTGACTCTAATGCCTATGATGCCTTTAGCATAGTGGCTAAGGCACTTGACTGCTAACCAGAAGGCTGGTGGTTCAAATCCACCACCCACTCCTCGGAAGGAAGGTTGGGCAATCCTACTTCCGTAGTGATACTGCCTCGGAAACCCAAGGAGGGGTCAGTATGAGTCAGGTGTGACTCGACGGTACACAACAACAAACAACAACAACCTAAAACTATTGCATCGTAGAAAATGGAAGCTTAGGAAAAAGATAAGGAATCATTTTTTAATAACAAATTTGACTCTGATAGAAGATGAAGGCTCTGCCAGTAGAGGAATCAGACCAGCTTACAAAGAATCCTGGAATTATATGAGCTTTTTAGCCCAGAAATATTGATAGAAATCATCTGAGTGTGTCAGTCTGCTTCATTTTAGAGCCAAAGAAGTCTTAACTCAGGCAATAGAGAATCCATAATTGGAGATAATCTTATAGTCATTGCCAATATTTTCCTCTAATTATAAAAACTTTGTTGTCTCAGAAGCCCACTTAAGAACTCTAGATTTCGATCATCATAATAATAATAATAATAAAGTGTCCCATACTCCATTGACCAGATTTGGTGTTACCTGAAATTTACTTCTGTTAAGCAAACATTAGACTGCCACATAATATTTGATATAGTGATATTAAAATGATAATATCAGAGTAGTTAAATATGGCATCAATTTTTTTTACCTAGTAGCCATACAGAGGTTAAATTTGCATTTCTTGACATTAATGACTGAGTGTATAACTTATTTGGAATTTTGGTGGTGTAGTGCCTAAGGCATTTGATTGTTAACCAGTGGCAGTTCAAATCCACCAGCCACTCCTTGGAAGGAAGATTTGGCAATCTACTTCCATAGAGATACCATCGCGGAAACCCAAGAAGGGGGTCACTATGAGTCGAATCAACTAACAGCAGTGAATTTGTTTTTTTGTTTTTGTTTTTGGTATGGCAAGTAATGATCTTTTACTTTCTTTTGTCATGGCACCATCAAGAGTGTCTCCATATCTGGGCCAAGCCAGTTGGGCAATTAAGTAAAATTTCTGTAGGCTTAAGGAGGTGCTTTTTAATAAAGAAAAGGGGTGTATCTTTTCCTGTTTACAAATATCAGAAATGTGAGACTTATGTGAATGGAAAGTGCCAAAAATTATTAAAGCTAAGCATAGTTAGATTGGAGATAGAAGACATTTTTAAGAGAGGTAGTTCTAGGAAATTGTATATAAAAATCCTCAGTGAAGATTCTTAGTGAGATAAGTAATGAGCACACTCAAGATATTTTATGTAGTGAGCATTTACTATGTGAAAATTCTTTACTAAATGCTGTGGAAGATAAACTAAGCATCTTAGTCCCCATAGATAAGATATATTATTTAGTTAGGGAAGCAACATACTGGAACAAAGTCAGATCATGCCAAAATAAGAAAATTGCCATATGTGTAAAAAGTATCAACATAATTATAATATACCATAGTAAATGAAAGAAATAACAGTAATAAAAATCTTCTAAAATTGTTTGATATAACTTTATTTTTACTTAAATGATGTACTTAGGAATATTTCATATGATGTCTTTAAAAGAAGATGAAGAAATGACTACATAAGAATTAGATAAAATTATATGAAATAATGACTTAATGCAGTGGAGTCATGAGTAATTTGAATTATCCAGTGGGAAATGTGTTTATTCATCAAAGTCACCCTAGAAGGTAATCTCTGGGCATGTTGACAGTCTTTGTTCTTGGCTCTTTCCTGCTAAAAAGTTTTAATAAATTACTTTGATGCTATTATAGAAGATATGACAATTTATATTGCTGGATAATAAATCATTAAGAAGAAATATCCTAATAGACTAGAGTATATCAGGAATCAAATAAATGGATCAAGACAGATTGTAACAATGATCTAAAATGAAAAGATGAAATCTAACACAGTAAACATAGTCTTCCCTCTGTTACACAGTTCTAAGAGAAGACTGCATGACAGTTGTTCCTGTGGGGGGAAGAAAAAAATTCATTTTAGTCAGCCAATGTGTATGAATCATTTCTTTGCCAGTCACTGCATGCTAATGTTAAGGAGGCAATGATCCAAACTTGATCAGTTACTCTCCTCACCAGCTTATGGGATTTGAGGGACCACAGGATAAATTTGTAGCAAAAATTTCGGGTAAAGAGTAGGAGAGGTGAATATTGTCTTCAACTGTGTTAATAGGAATAATAATAAGGTAACTAGAATAAAGAAGAAAATGTCATTATATTCCTATCTGATCAGATAGTTTTCTGAAAATTAGACTCAGGACATCTGGGGGCTGGCTTTTAAGAGAACATGGATATGGAGAAATCATAGCAAAGAATATGCCTAGGTAGGTGTTTATTCTAGGAACCAATTTCTATTTGATGAAAAGGTGAAGGATCAGGATATTTAGTGAAAGGCATGAACTCTGGAGTCTGAATGCCTAGGTGTGAAAATGGATTTACTACTTACTAGCTAGGATATCATGCTTGGTAAAGGTCAGCAAAAAAAAGGTAAAACCCTCAACAAGTTGGATTGACACAGTGACTGCAACCATGGGCTAAAGCATAGCAAGGATTATGAGGCTGGCAAAGAACTGGGCAGTGTTTCATTCTGGTGTACACTGAGTTGCTATGAGTTGGAGCTGACTTGACAGCACCTAACAATACCAACAGCTATGTGGAATTGGGCAAGTTACTGGGCTTCTCTGAGGCTCAGTTTCCTTATCCATAAAAATAGAAATCATAATACTACTAGGGTAGAGTAAATTGCATAGTGTGGCTTTTCTGGCCATAAGTCTTTGTAAACTCCTTGGTGGGATTTGTCATGAGCAACTGAGTAGCTCCTGATTGTGAAAGTTATCCACTTGGGGTATTTCTGTTGGGTGTAGCACCAAGAGATTTTCTGGGAAGTCCTCTCTCTCTCTCAGTTGTATAGAATTCTGATATTGGGATTGGTTAGTTTGTCCACTCTGCCAGGCTCAAAAAGACCCCTCCTAGAGGCAAGAGGAGTCTCTCTGACTGATGGCTAAGAAAGACTTGCTGCTGAGAGAAGCACACCCCTGAGAGACATGAGAGATGCATGCTGCTGAGAGAGAGACACGAGAGACACACACTGCTGAGAAAGCTACGTGCTACTGAGAGAGTGATGTGCTACTGAGACTGCTGGCTGTTGAGTGAGACGGCCGGCTGCAAGCGACTGAGTGCATTTCTGAACATGAAGTGTAGCCTGGTGCTTCTTGAATAAACCCCAAAATCTGTGAGTTCTGTGTGGCCACTGCAGTGAATTATTGAACCCAGCAGAGAGGTGGTTGGTGAAACCAGGAGGAACGGTTGGTGAAAGGGAAGGAGAGGGGCAGCATGTCTGGCCTCGCAGGAATAGGCCGTGAGCTACTTAATAGTGATTCTATCTTCCTTTTGTGGGGTTAGAGGAGGTCAGAAGATGCAGCCTCCCTGCCCCTTTGGCAACTATTTATGTCACATGTTTTATTAATATGTGTTAGAAGTGAATGTTAATATTTGTTAGAACAATGAATGGTTCATAATATGTGTCCTATAAGTGCTGAAAATAAGTGGATGGGTAGATAGATAGGTAGGGTGACAGATATATAGATAAATAAATAAGGAAGTTTAGGGGGGAAATGTAGCAGATTTCTGAAGAGAGGTCTGTGGAAGAGAAAGTATTCATACTTCATTCCTTCTAAAACCAAAACTGAAACTCAAGTTGCTTCTGACTCATAGCAACCCCCATTGGGTTTCCAAGGCTATAAATCTTTACAGAAGCAGAATCCCTCATCTTTCTTCCGATTTGGCCAGTTTTAATTCTGCAGTGCTCTCTTTTTTCTAAATCTTGGTCACTTCCAAAGTGATGCAGGATTTGCAAAATTATCTTCTACAGTACTACAACTTGACACCTTTCCTGTGAGTGGGTTGCAGTGTATTTTGATCTAATCAGATTTAAGAAATATTGTTGGCTTCTTACATGGGAAGAAGACTTACGTTAGTGATTGCTTGGAACCTAATTGAGTATGTATCATGTTAAACTATGGCTGCCTGTTGACTGATAGCTGACTTGTAGTGATAACTGGTCGTTTCTCACCTGTTAGTTTGTCATATTGCAGTAGCTTGTGTACTGCTCTGTGGCTGGAAGCTATACCACCAGTATTTCAGATATCAATTAGTTCTCCCATAATAGACAGATTTTAGTAGGGCTTCCAGACTAAGACTATGAAAGAAAAGCCTGGCAATCTATTTCCAAATAATAGCCAATAAACACTCTATAGATCACAACAAAATACTGTCTGATATAGTGCTGGAATATGAACCCTAGATTATAAGGCACTCAAAATATACAGTAGTCATAACAGTGGATTCTAGCATACCAATGACTGTGAACATGGTACAGCTTTTCATTCTGTTATACATGGGGTTGCCATTACTCAGAACCAACTCAGTGGCAATTAACAACAGTGGGAAGCCATGGAATCCTCTGTTCCAGGATCTGGTATTAGACAGAAATTTTCTGAATAGACTAGTAAGATGTTCTTTGTGTGTCTGTCTGTATGTATGTGTGTATTTTATTTATTTATTTTACCAAGAAAAAGCTCATAGATGCAGTGCTATTTCTAATTTTATCATAGATTGCTGTTGCAATTAGGCGACTTCAATGATTGATTTCAACCTTGGCATTTGTTGTTGTTGTTGTTATGTGCCGTCGAGTCGGCCCCGACTCATAGCGACCCCTCCTTGGGTTTCCGAGGCAGTATCACTACGGAAGTAGGATTGCCCAACCTTCCTTCCGAGGAGTGGCTGGTGGGTTTGAACCGCCAGCCTTCTGGTTAGCAGTCAAGTGCTTTAGCCACTATGCTACCAGACCTCCTAAACTAGGCATAGTACATGATTATTCTTAATGGTTTTATTGAAAACTTTCCTTATAACATTAATTTAATGTAACATTTTCAGGATAAAAACTTTGGTTAAGAAGAAATGGTGGAACTTTTGGAATGGATTTTTTTTAAAAACTTGTATAAATTACTTGCTTAAAAGGGGAGTACATCATTCCCTAGTATGCAAAGCCTACAATATTTGCTAAGCCATCCATAAACAATCAAGGAAAAAAAAAAAAAGATTGTTTGTCTATTGACACTGTGATTCAGTGTAGTTTCATATAATTGGGCAACAGCATTGTCCAATTAAATAAACTTGAGGACTATATGCCTAAGAAAGTTATATGTACTAGCAGGAAAATTATACTGCTTTATCTACAAAATGTTAGTTTTATTGGTCTCCACAGATACATGTCTACATTCATTCTAACAGAAAACCATTCATTGTTTATTTTGCTGTTTGTTTCCAAAAAGACCAGTTTCTCCTTATTAGAAATGTGTAAGGTTTAAGACATATTGTCAGGAAGGACTAGTCCTTGGAGAAGGACATCATGCTTGGTAAATAGAAAGTCAGTGAGAAAGAAGACCCCCAGCAAGATGGATTGACACGGTGGCTGCACCAGTGGATTCAAACACAGCAATGATTGTGAGGATGGCAGAGAACCAGGCAGTGTTTCATTCTATTGTACACAGTGTTGAAATGATTCTGAATCTTCTAGGTACCATCTAAGTACTACAGCCGTGATATGTCTTTATTAACAAGAAGAAATTCCCAGAGTGGAAGTTTACAAGGTATGACACACTTAAAAATAGCCAATTAATCACCAAGTATGCTGAGTAAAGTAATTGTTTTGTGAGTGGCTACAGAAAAATTACAGATTCCACTATCACTTCTTAGAAGATTTATCAAATATGTGAGCAATTATATACAAGAATCTTATTCATATTGAACCCTTTTCTCCACCAGAATTTATAACACACCACCTTTTGTTTAGATTTTATAATTAGGTATGGGAGACTATATGCTAAATAAGCTTTCTTTAAATTGGCAAGTTTGAACTTTAAGTATTTAATTGGTACTTCATAATAAAAGTGACTGATGGTCCATTTTCAACGAATTCTGTAAGGATGGAAATAAGTCTTTATTACTAGCAAAGTAAAATAAATTTTTAATTATTTTTGCTTTTGCCAAAAAAATTCATACACTGAAACATGCATTATATAACTTCAATGCTAAAGATTTCAAAAGGACATTGAAAAAGTGTTGCATAATCAAAACTGGAATTCCCAATATAAAGTACAAATGTACAAATGAACCCTGCCCTTTTCTCAGCACCTGTTATCAACAAATAGAGTAAAAATGTTACTATTTGAATTCTTTAGAAAATGAGCATCCAGAATTGTTGAATTTTCCATCTCAATGAGAGTGTTTAAGCACTAAAACACTTAAAACACATTTTAATCATTTCATAGAGAATCATTTTTGTAATTTTTTGCACCACACTTCTTACTAAAGGAAAGCTAAACTAAAGTCCATTTAACTTTTCTTTGGATACTGTGGATAAGCTTGTAGTTTTTAACCTGCCCTACTTATTTAATAGTTAAATGCCTGGTTTCAAAGTATATCTTAAGGAGAAATTAAGTATCCATAACTGAAAACATGTATTACTTATAAACTTGTATAGTTCTAAATTATGCATGTGAAAGTTGGACAATGAATAAGGAAGACCAAAGAAGAACTGAATTATACTGTTGATGAAGAATATTGCAAATATCATAGACTGCCAGAAAAATGAACAAATCTGTCTTGGATGAAGTACAGCCAGAATGCTACTTAGAAATGACAATGGTGAGACTTTATCTTAGGCAGTTTGGACACATTTCAGGTGGGAGCATTCCTTGGAGAAGGATATCTTTCTTAGTAAAGCAGAGGGTCGGTGAAAAAGAGGAAGACTCACCAAGATGGAATGGCAGAGTGGCTACAACTATGGACTCCAACATAGCAACAATTTTGAGGATGGTACAGGACCAGGCAGTGTTTTGTTCTGTTGTACACAGAGTCGCTATCAATTGGAACCAACTCGAAGGCACCTAACAACAACAACAAGAAGAATTCTAAATTAAACTTTGGAGAATATTACACAACACGTATGACAAGAATTGACTGTTCATTATTTAAGTAATTATAAACCACTTGACTTATACTGAAAATTAATATATTTGTCATACTATTTAAAGTAAGCCAAAACAGAAACTACAATAATGCTGAGACATTAAAATAGTCCAGTTGCATTCAATATCTTCAAATTCTGGAATACTAGATTAATTGGGGGAGATCTAGTAGCATAGTGCCTAAGGCATTTGACTGCTAACCAGAAGGCTGGCGGTTCAAACCCACCAGCCACTCCTCTGGAAGGAAGATGGGGCAATCTACTTCTGTAGTGATACTACTGCCTCAGAAACCCAAGGAGGGGTCGCTATGAGTTGGTCCGACTTGATGGCACATAACAACAACAACAACAGAATAATTGGGGAAAAAACAAATCACACCACTGTGAATTTTCCACCCCACTGTCATTATTTTAGTTCAAATCACTGATTCTCTAGTTAGGTTCAGGGGAGGAGTGTAGGGGGTTTATGGCATCACATTAAGATTCTAAGTCCTCTTTATCATCCTCAAGAGCTTCACCTGTTGAAAATCACTGTTACATGGAGTTACTATTTCTTATGGAAGTGTGCCCTTTACTTCAAGTATTTGGAAGCTGAAAACATGAAAATTATTAGTTCAGGCACCCAACATAACTTGTTTATTCCCCTGAAACAATGTGACCAGCCTCTAGTCTTAGCATAATCTTTTCCACTATCACCCCCACTCTCAATCCATTCTCCATAGAGCTACCAGATATTTAAAAAATTTAATAACTTAAATCTTATACTTTATTTATTTATTTATTTATTTTTTGACTCACCATTGCTTTTACAAGAAAATCTTATGGAACCTATCATGAAAACATGATTTCAAAAGGATATTCTGTGTAGTCATAATTCCATCTAAATCTAGACTATGAATGAGAATACATTAGAAATATGAAATGTCTGAAAAGAATATTAATTTAAATTTAATTAAAAGAATATACATTGTAAATGTATTAAATATTTGGGAAGTATATTAAATCTCTAATATTCAATGATGAGCACATTAACTCACGGGATATCTATTTTACAAAAAAAGGTGTTAGATGCTCTGTGATAGTTAAGGTTATGTATCTCCTGGTCTGGGCCTGGTTTTGAGTGGCTGGGCAGCTGAATGTAGTTATTCCTTGTGATGATACTGGTAGTCACCTCCACAGTGGAATCTACTGGAGTAGCTGAGTAGCTGCCATATGGATGTGGTCTGCTTCCAGTATATAAGAAGGTAGCTTTGAGAAGGGTCTCTAAGCTTTTGGCAAGTTCAGACCCTGCATTCAGCCAGGTCTTCATCTCAGTGGCCTATCATGTTGTCTGCTGATTTTGGGACTGTTAGTGGACTTGAATTATTAGCCTGCTATATTGCTTGATAATTTTGGAACTGTGGCATTATATTTGTTGACCTTGGGTTTGTCAGCCTCAGCAGCTAGTAGCTGTCTAAGAGAAGTCACCAGTTTCAGTGGGCCTGTAGCAAGAGGCAGAGTCGAAGTTGAGGGGTCTTCACACAGCCCCTCCAGCTAGCACTTTTAACTTGGACTTTTAGCCTCCTAAACTATACAAGAATAAATCCTTGTTTGTTAAAGCCATACATTTGTGATATCTGTGTTAGAGTGACATAAGAAAACCAAAACATATGTCATATCCATAGTGTCATATCCTACTTTGCAGACAGAGTGAATAAATTTATATTGCCTTTAAAAGAATCAAGATCATATTTATTTTTGTGGATGAAAGATTCAAGTCTTAAATGCATGATATAGTTTAGTTGACAATACCTAAGCAATGTCATTTAACGATTTCTTCTACTTATAAATTTGTTTACCAATGAAAAAATCATTGTCACCTGAACATTTGCCAGAGGTTAATTTTGCGCTCACAAGATAAGGATTTAAATTCATGAGTTATAACACCACCTTGGCTTTGGTATTTTTCCCCACTGTAGTTTAGACCTTTGTAATACCCTTCGTGTAGTGCCTAAGGCATTTGACTGCTAACCAAGAGGCTGGCAGTTCAAACACAACAGCCACTCCTCAGAAGGAAGTTTGGGCAATCTACTTCTGTAGATTAACCCAAGGAGGGGTCTCTATAAGTCGGAAAGGACTCAATGTCAGCAAGTTTGTATTTTTCTTTCGTTAACATATTCAAAATGGAAAGGGAATTTCTGCTTGCAATACATTCTGAAAAGACCAAATTTGTTGCTTTTTAAACCAATTAATCTTAAAAGAGAACACCTGTCTTTTCTTAAATAAGGAGTGTGATGTTTTCCCATGAATTCAGTTTAAGAAATAATGCTAATCTGTATAGCCATGATTCATTTCCAGTTTTCTGTTTCTTCCAATTTGAAACAAATAAAAGTTTCCTGTTATTGAGGTTCTTGGAAAGGAAAGACAAGTGATTGTTCACTTGACTGTGGAGATATTCTTAGTGAAGAGGAACTCAAATGTACTTGGCGATGATTGACTGCCTTAAAGAATAGAGTAGCGGTGTTACAAGAGGCACTTGCTCATTTGTATGTCCTAGAGCCTAAATGAGGTAAATCGTTAGGTGATGGTTCCTTCAGTTTTCTGTTATATTTGCTCGTGAACTAATGACCATTTTAAGCATAGATCTTAACTGCAAATTATTCTAAAGAAAGTCACTTGCCATTGTCTTCACAATTACTTCCAGATGAACAACTCCTTATCTCTAACCTCTTTTCATGCCTAAGCAGCTCAAAAATTTCTATGCAATAAATTCATTTTACATGAATAATTTTATGTCAAGTTATTGAAGAGAAATTCTATTCATAGGATTGTTCTGTGTATCAAATAGAAACAATAATAGCTATTTCCTACAAATTTTTTTTTAAAAAGTTTTAAACTGAACTAGATTTTTAATAGGGACAAATCAAGAAGGATTAAAGAGCCCCTACTGATTTAAAATCTCAGTTTTCATCCCTTTCCATTTGTGCCTGACCTTGAGCAGATCTTCAGACTCATTCCTATTTAAACATGGCTAAAGAATACATAGAGTTCCTGAGTGATGCAAACCTCAAAAGTTCGGGGGTTCAAGTCCACTCAGATATGCCCTGGAAGAAAGACCTAGCAATCTACTTCTGAAAAAAAAAAAAAAAATCAGCAATTGAAAACCCTAGAGAGCATAGTTCTACTCTGACTCACTTGGGGTGGCCATGAGTCAGAATGGACTCAAGAAGAGTTGGTGGTGGTTAGAGAGAGTGGGAGTGCATATGTGTGTGTGTGTGTGTGTGTGTGTGTACGATGCAAATTTTGAAATATATATATATATATATATATATATATGTATATAAAATGACTACTTTTCCAGCTTATCAGTTATCACCTTCAAATGAATACTTGTTAGTTATTTATGTGGCTTCCATTGTTTCTTTGAAGTATGCCAAGATTCAGAGAAGAATCCAAAGAAACTACTAGTTTTTTAAAAGTATATATATATGTGTGTGTGTGTGTGTGTGTGTGTGTGTATTAGAATTTCTCACCTCTGAAAAGATTATTCTGCAACCACTTTGAAATATGCAACCATGATCTGATCCCCCCTGCTTACTACTCTTATATTACAACCCAATTCTTACACCTTACGCTTGCATCCCAGCATACTACTTCTTTTTTTTTTTTTTTTTTAATATTTTATTGTGATTTGGGTGAAAATTTACAGAGTGAATTGGTCTTCTAGTCAACAGTTCATACACATGTTGTGGTCCCTTTGCCGATTTATGCAAATGAGCTTATACAAATGCTATTACCTCTATGCTATTCCTTTCTCTTCACTCATCAGGCAAACTTCACCCTAACTTTTAAGATTCGGGTGACCATATAATTTATCATCCAAATCTTGGATTCTTGGGAGCTAACCAAAAGGAAGCCTGGAAAATAGGCATAAATAGGACCATGCAGTCTCCTTATTTAAGACCTATCTTGAACATAATCTCCTCTGTAAAGTCTTCTCCAAAAACAGAGATGCTTGTTTCTGAATTTTGTTGCCTTATCATAATCTCTGTTATAGCATTTAATACACCATGAAGTTATTGCATGGAAATATATACCTGTCTCTCTTATTAAAGTGGGATCTCTTAGGTCAGGAACTATGTAATAATCATTTAATATCCTTATCAAATTTCATTCACAGTGAAGCTCAATTTTTTTTTTTTTTTTCATTCAAATATATCTGAGAGACCTCTCTAGTCATTGGCTGTGGCTCATTACCAGAATATTGTTGGAGATGATGGAAAGGCCATGTTTTCTGAATGTAAGGAACGGGACCCAATCAGAAACTGAAGTCACATGACAGCAGATTTGAAAATGGCTCAAGCCAATTCTGAGGGATATGGAGATAGAAAACGCCTGTTCCAACATATTAAGAGACTTCAATAAATATTTGTTGAATAAATTAATAAAAGATATGCCTGTTTTAAAAATAATCTTTGATTAAATCTATTACCACTTGGTAAAAGACTTTACTGATTCTGATTCCTGTTTTATCTGTATGTTTGGTTTCTTTTTTTTTTTGCAATAACTCTGTATATCCTCCCTCTTCTTTTGCATTTATTCTGGTTATAGTTTTAATATAATATTGTTAATTATAAAGACATTTTGCAAAAGCCTTCCCCTTCTTTTTTCTTACATAACCGATTTAATTGAAATTAGATGTTGTTTTCTTTGTTATAGTTTTTCATCTATAGGGAACTTAAGCAACATACATTTATAACATAAGAAAATTAGAGCGTTTGTTAGAACTCTTATATCTAGGAATATTCAAATTGTATAATTAATGTGGGAGTTAAATATTTTAAAAAGAATATTTCTAAATTAAAGTCCTCAGTATGAAATTTAAGATCATGTTTTCTAGAAAATTAAGACAGATTTGAGGAAGCTGTTGCTGGTGTTAGGTGCCCTCAAGACTTCCTCAACTCATAGCAACCCTGTGCACAGCATAATGAAACACTGCCTGGTCCTGTGCCAGCCTCACAATCCCTGCTGTACATGAATGAGCCCATCTTGTTGAAGGCCTTCTCCTTCTTCAGTGACGCTCCAATTTACCAAGCATGATATCCTTCTCCAGGGAATGGTCCCTTCTGACAACATGACCAAAGTATGTGAGACGAAGTCTGGCCATTCTCTCTTCCAAGGAGCATTCCAGCTGCACTTCTTCCAGGACAGATCTGTTTGTCCTTTTAGCAGTCCATGATACCCTTGGCATTCTTCTCCAGCCCCACAACTTGAAAGCATCAACTCTTCTACAGTCTTCCTTATTAATTGTCCAGTTCTCACATGCATATGAGGGAACTGAAAATAACATGGTTTGGGTTATCCACAATAAATGCCATCAACAGTAATCATTTCTTTTTCTTATAAGCATTTACATCAAATTCCAAAATAAACCATTTGCCCTGGCATCGATTCTGACTCATTGTGACCTCATATGTTTCAGAGTAGAAGCCTGTTCCATAGAATTAGTCTTCAAGGAGACATCTTTGCTCTTCAGCATTTGAAAGAGATCTTTGCAGCAGATTTACCCAATGCAATATGGTGTCTCATGTCCTGACTGCTGCTTCCATTGGTGTTGATTGTAGAACCAAGTAATATGAACTCCTTGACAACTTCAATTTTTTCTCCATCCATAGTGAAGTTGTTTATTGGACCAGTGTGGGGAATTGTTTTCTGTATATTGAGTTGTAATCCATACTGAAGATTATAGTCCTTAATTTTCATTAGTAAGTGCCTCAAGTCATCCTCACATGCAGCAAGCAAAGTTGCATCATCTGCATATCGCAGGTTGTTAATGAGTCTTCCTTCAATCCTGATGCCATGTTCTTCTTCGTATAATTCAGCTTCTTGGATTATTTGCTTAGCATAAATATTGAATAAATATGGTGAGACGATACAACCCTGATGCACTGACTTTCTGATTTTAAACCATGCAGTGTCCCCTTGTTCTGTTTGAATGACAGCCTCCAATCTATGTACAGGTTCCTCATGAGTACAAGCAAGTGTTCTGGAATTCCCATTCTTCTCAATGTTATCTAAAATTTGTTATGATCCACACAATTGAATGCTTTAGCATAGGCAATAAAACACAAGTAAACATCTTTCTGGTATTCTTTGCTTTCAGTTAAGATCCATCTGACATCAGCAACAGGAAAACAGAAAACTTAATCTCCACATTGGCAGAATAGAGACAACTAGAGCAAGTGCCTCCCTGATTTGTTGTGGTATTTTCAAATACTTAATACAGAATTTGGCACAGAGAAAATCCACAATAAATGCCATCAACAGTAATCATTTCTTTTTCTTATAAGCATTTACATCAAATTCCAAAATAAACCATTTGCCCTGGCATCGATTCT
>NW_006921922.1:3288616-3297506 GCF_000298275.1 Orycteropus afer afer
ATATGCCTGTCTTTTGTTTGGCTAGGAGCCATGGAAGTGGGTTAAATCCCAGACCTGAAGAGCAGCTAGGGGCCATAGTCTCAGGGGTTCCACTAGACTCTATCACACCAGCAAACCTCATCCATCTCTTGCTTTTCTCTTTTCCTTTTTAATGAAATTGAGTTTTGTTCCACATTGTTTTCCTGCTCTACCCTGAACCTCCTACATAAATCCCCCTCCAAGTGGTTAACAGTGCTAGCCAGGCACCATCTAGTTCTTCTGGTCTCATAGTCATACAGGCTGAGGATCACATGGTTTACCAGTCGCTTGGACTAATTGTTCCCATGCATCTTTAGTTTTCTTCATTCTTCCCTAGTCTGGATGAGGAGAGACACATCATTACATCTAGATGCCCACTTACAAGCTTTTAATATCCAAGTCTCTACTCACCAAAGTAGGATGTGAAACAAACTTTTTGTGTAGTATGATGGGACAATCTACTTCTGTAGTGATACACCTTGGAAACCCAAGGAGGGGTCTCTGTGAGTCGGGGCCAACTCGATGGCACATAACAACAACAACATGTTATGGAAATTGAGCTTGATGTCCTCTGTAACAATGGGCCTGAACCCAAAAGTCCAACTACTCACTCTGGATAGCTGGCTGTGTCCACGAAGTGATTATAACTTTATCCCTTTACAAATACACTTGTAGAAACATTGTCTGCCAACCCTATACTTGGTCATGGGCACAATCCCCCCTGCATATACATACCTAATAGTTCAGCCTGTCACTCATTTGTCCACCCATAGATCAATGTTTGCCTTCACTAACAACCCAGTACTGCGTGTGCAAAAGGATTCATCTTTGTTGTCTGTACATCCCATGCACCTCTCTATGTCTACCTCTTCCTCAATGCCACTGTGTTGATACACATTTGGCATATTGCCCTTCTCTTCACACAAACCAATACTTGTCACTACCCATGTAACAGTGTTCCCTGCCCTACCGTCCCACCACTGGCAACCAACAAAGAAAATTCCCTTCCCTGTATAAACATTTCCTTGACATTTTACAAAACAGACTAATGCAATATTTGTTCTTCTGTGATTGATGTATTTCACTCAGCATAATGTCCTCCAAATTCATTCACATTATGTGGTGTTTTGCAGATTCTACGTTATTCTTTGAAGTTGCATAGTATTCTGTTGTGTGTATGTATCATAGGTTGGATATCCTTTCTTCTGTTGATGGGCACCTAGGTTGCTTCCATGTTTTGGCTATTGTAAATAGTGCTGCAATGAACATGGGTGTGCATATATCTATTCTTTTCCTGGCTCTCCCTTCTTTAGGATATATACCTAGTAAGGTTGGGCAATCCTACTTCCTTAGTGATACAGCCTCGGAAACCCAAGGAGGGGTCACTATGAGTCGGGGCCGACTCGACGGCAAATAACAACAACAACAACAATGGCACAGTTGGGCTAAATGGTATTTCTAATTACAACTTTTTAAGGAATCACTATACTGCTTTCCACAGTGGTTGTACCATTTTACAGTCCCACCATCAGTCTATGAGAGTCCTGATCTCTCCACATGATTGTCAGCATATGTTATTTTCTGTCTTGTTGAACTTTGCTACTATTGCTGGAGCAAGATGGTATCTCATAGTAGTTTTGATTTCCATCTCTCTAATGGCTAATGAAGGAGCTTTGGTAGTGTAGTGCCTAAGGCATTTGACTGCTAACCAGAAGCCTGGCGGTTCAAACTCACCAACCACTCCTTGAAAGGAAGATTGGGCAATCTACTTCTGTAGTGATACTGCCTCGGAAACCCAAGGAGGGGTCACTATGAGTCAGGGCTGATTCAAAGGCATACAACAACAACAATGGTTAATGACAGTGAGCATTTCTTCATGTGTTTGTTGGCCACCTGAATATCCTCTTTGGTTGAGTGTCTATTCATGACTTTTGACAATTTTTCAATTGTTTTATTTGTCTTTTTTGTTATTGAGGTGTTGGAATTTTCTATAAATGTTACAGATAAGTCCTTTGTTACATATTTCATTGCCAAATATTTTTTTCCCAATCCATAGGTTCTCTTTTGACTCTTTTGGAGAAGTCTTTAGAAGCACATAAAAATGTAATTTTAGAAGGTCCCATTCATCTAGTTTCTTTTCTGCTGTTTGTGCATTTTGGGTTATGCTTGATAATCTATGTATGCCATATATTAATATCCCTAAATTTGCCACTAGTTTTTCCTTGAGGAACTTTATAGTTTTATGTTTCACATTTAAGTATTTGATCCATCTGGAGTTAGTTTTTGTGCATGGTGTGAAGTAGAGATCTTGTTTCATTTTTCTACAAATAGATATCCAGTTTTGCCAGCACCATTTGTTAAACCCAAACCAATACTTCACCCAAACCAATACTTGTCACTACCCATCTAACAGTGTTCCCTGCCCTCCTCTCCCATCCCTGGTAACCAACATAAACAAAACCAACATAAACTCAGAAATGGCAGGATATCCAGGTTAAAAATGGTGGGAAGCAAGGCTAGTCTCCAAGCCCCCTATAGCGAGGAAAGGCAAGGACCAGGAGTGGCTTCAGGGACCTCAGGAGCAGCAGGATATTCAGGTAAAAAGGGGAGGTAGGCAAGACTAGGCCCTAAGCCCCCTAGAGCCAGGAAAAGGAGGGACCAGGAGTGGCTGGGGACCACAGAGTGGCAGGTTTCAAGTAGGAATTAGGTTAGAGGAGGATGCAGAGTTTTCCACCAGCTAAAGGAGACAAACTTGTCTGTTAGTATGTCATCCTGTGAGGCTTGTACATTGCTCTTAAGCTTGAGGCTCTGCAACTAGTGTTTCAGACACCAGCAGAGTTGCACAAGGTGCAAAGGTTTCAATGCAGTTTACAGACTAAGACAGACTAGGAGACAGACTAGGAAGAAGGAGGAGTCCATCCACTTCTAAAAAAGTGGCCAGGGAAAACCTTATGAATAACAGAGAAACACTATCTGATACATTACTGGACAACGTTATGAATAGCTTGGAAACATTGTCTGACACAGTGCAAGAAGATTAGCCCCTTGGGTTAGAAGGCACTCAAAATAGGACTGGGAAAGAGCTGCCTCATTAGAGTGGAAAGATCTTAATGACATATATAAAGTAAATCTTTCAGGACCTCCATGTGCTGATGTGGCTGACTCAAATTGAAGAGAAACAGTGGCAAACATCCATTAATAATTGGAACATGTAATGTACAAAGTATGAAATTAGCAAAACTGGAAGTTGTCAAAAATGAAATGGAACACATAAAGATTGATATCCTTGGCATCAGTGAGCTGAAATGCACTGGGTTTGGCCATTTTGAATCAGACAAACAAATGAGCTACTGGGCCAGGAATGACAAATTGGAGAGGAATGGAGTGGCATTCATCATCACAAAAGATGTTTCAAGATCTGACCTGAAGTACAATGCTGTCAGTGATAGGATAATATCCATATGCCGACAAGGAAGACCAGTTATACAACTATTATTCAAATTTATACACCAGTCACCAAAGCAAAATATGAGGAAACTGAAGATTTTTATCAACTACTGCAGTCTGATATTGACTGAACATGCAATCAAGATGTGTTGCTTATCACTGGTGATTGTAATGCAAAAGTTGGAAACAAAGAAGAATCACCAGTAGTTGGAAAATTTAGCCTTGGTGAAAGAAATAACACTGGAGATCGCATGATAGAATTTTGCAAGACCAATGACTTATTCATTGCAAATACATTTTTTCAATGACAGATGGTGGCTATACATGTGGACTTCACCAGATGGAGTACACAGGAATCAGACTGACTACATCTGTGGCAAGATGCAATGGAAAAACTCAATATCTTCAGCCAAAACCAGGCCAGGAGGTGATTGTGGAACAGACCATCAACTATGCATATGAAAGTTCAACTTGAAGTTGAAGACAATTAAAACAAGTCCATGAGAGCCAAAATATGATTGTGAATATATCTCTCCTGAATTTAGAGACCATCTAAAGAACAGATTTGATGCATTGAACACCAATGACCAAAAACATCAAGAGCATCATCCATGAAGAAAGCAAAAGGTCACTAAAAAAACAAGAAAGAAAGAGAAGACCAAAATGGATGTCAGAAGAGAATGACACCTGCTTTCCCTTGAGCGAAGAGGAGCTAAAGCAAATGGAAGAAATGATAAAATAAAAGAGCTGAACAGAAGATTTCAAAGAGCAGGTCGAGCCAAAAAAGCCAATTACCTATAAAGAAATGTGCAAAGACATGGAGTTGGAAAATCAAAAAGGAAGAACACACTTGGCATTTCTCAAGCTGAAAGAATTGAGGAAAAAAATTAAGCCTTGAGTTCCAATATTGAAAGATTCTGTGGGCAAATATTGAATGAGGCAGGAAACATCGAAAGAAGATGGAAGGAATACACAGAGTCAGTGAACCAAAAAGAACTGGTTGATCTTCATCCACTTCAGGAGATGGCATAAGTTCAAGAAACAATGGTATTGAGGGAAGAGGTCAAAGCTGTGCTGAGGCAATTGGTGAGGAACAAGGCTTCAGGAATTGATGGAACACCCATTGAGATGTTTCAACATATGGATGCCCCACTGGAGGCACTCATTCAGATATGCCAAGAGATTTGGAAACAGCTACCTGACAACTGACTGGAAGAGATCCATATTTGTACCCATTCCAAAGGAAGGTGGCCCCACAGAATTTGGAAATTATCAAACAATATCATTAATATTGCATGCAAGTAAAATCTTACTGAAGATAATTCAAAAATGGTTGCAGCAGTACATTGACAGTGAACTTCCAAAAGTGCAAGCTGGATTCAGAAGAGGATGTGGAATGAGGGATATCATTGTTGATGTCAGATGGATATTGGTAAAAGTAAAGAATACCAGAAAGAGATGTTTACTTGTTTTTTTTTTTTTTTTTTTTTTGACTATGCAAAAGAATTTGATTATGGGGATCATAACAAATTGTGGATAACATTGAGAAGAAAGGGAATTCCAGAACACTTAATTGTACTTATGAGGAGCTTGTACGTAGACCAGGAGGCTGTCGTTCAAACAAAAAAAAGGGAACACCGCATGGTTTAAAATCAAGAAGGGAGTGTGTCAGGGCTGTATCCTTTCACCATACTTATTCAATTGGCATGCTGAGCACATAATCCGAGAGGCTGGACTATATGAAGAAGAATGTGGCATCAGGATTGGAGGATCATTAACAACCTGCAATATGCTGACGACACAACTTTGCTTGCTGAAAGTGGGGATGACTTGAAGTACTTACAGATCAAGATTGAAGAATACAGTCTGCAGTGTGGATTACATCTCAGTATAAAGAAAACAAAAATCCTCTCAACTGGACCTATAAGCAGCATTATGATAAATGGAGAAAAAATGGAAATTGTCAGACTTCACATTGCTTGGTTCTAAAATTAACACCAATGGAATCAGCAGTCAGGACATCAGACAACGTATAACACTGGGCAAATCAGTTGCAATGGACCTCTTTCAAGTGCTGAAGAGCAAAGATATCTCCTTGAGAACTAAGGTGTGCCTGACACAAACCATGGTATTTTCAGTCGCTTAATATTCATGTGAGAGCTGGACAATGAATAAGGAGGACTGAAGAAGAGTCGATGCTTTTGAGCTTTAGTTTTGGCAAAGAATGCTGACAGTACTGTGGACTGCTAAAAGAACTAACAAATCTGTCCTGGAGGAAGTAGAGCCAGAATGCTCCTTGGAGGTGAGAATGGCCAGACTTCATTGCACATACTTTGGTCATGTTGTCAGAAGGGACCATTCCCTAAGGAGGATGCCATGCTTGGTTAGGTAGAGAGTCATCAAAAGAGGGGAAGGCTCTCAACGAGGTGGATTGACACAGTGGTGGTGATGATGGGCTCAAGTGTAGCAACAATCGTGGAGCTGGCTCAGGACCAGGCAATGTATTGTTATGCAGTGCATAGGGTCGCTATGAGTCAGAGATAACTCAATGGCACTTAACAACAAAAACAACATTTGTTAAACAGATAATCCCTTCACCATTTAATGGATTTCAGCCCTTTGTTAAAGATGAGCTGACCATAGTTATATGGATCTATTTCTGGTTTCTTAATTGTATTCCATTGGTCTATGTGTCTTTCGTAGTACCAATACCAGGCAGTTTTGACCACTGTGGCAGTATAGTAGGTTTTGAGATCCAGGAGTGTGAGCCCTCCAACTTTGTTCTTCTTCAATAGTGTCTTGCTTATCCATGGTCTCTTTCATTTCCATATAAAGTTAGTGATTGTTTTTTCCATATCCTTAAAGAATGTTGATGGGATTTTTATTGGGATTGTCTTGAATGTATAGATTGCTTTGGGTAGAAATGACTTTTCCTAATGTTCGAACTTCTTATCTACAAGGATGGTAATGTTCTTCCATTTATGTAGATCTCTTATAGTTTCTTGAAGTAGCCTTTTGTAGTTTTCTTTGTACAGGTCTTTTGCATCCCTGGTAAAATTTATTCCCAAGCATATTATTTTTTTGGTAGCTATTGTAAATCATATTGATTTCCTCATTTCTTTTTCAGCAACCTCTTTGCTGGTGTAGAGGAATCCAACTGATTTTTGTATGTTGAGCTTGTATCCTGCCACTGTGCTAAATCTCTCAATTAGTTCCAGTAGATTTTTGACTGAGTCTCTTGGGGTTTCTATGGTAATATAATATCATCAACAAATAGAGATAGTTTGAGTACTTCCTTATCAATTTCAATGCCTTTGATTTCCCTTTCTTGCAGTATTGCCTTGGCTACAACTTCCAATTAAAAGGTTGAATAGAAGTGGTGATAAAGGGCATCCTTGTCTGGTTTCTGTTCACAAGGGGAATAGTTTCAGTCTCTCTCCACTGAGAATACGGTTGGCTGTTAGTTTTGCATATATGCCCTTTATTATGTTGAGGAATGTCCCTTCTATTCCTATTTTGCTGAGAGTTTCTGGCAGAAAAGATTGTTGGATTTTATCAAATCCATTTTCTGCATCAATTGATATGATCATGCAGTTCTTTTCCTTTGTTTTATTTACGGGTTGGATGATGTGGATTGTTTTTCTAATGTTGAACCATCCTTGCATTCTTAATATGAACCCCACTTGGTTATAATGAATTATTTTTATGAAATGTTTTTGAGTCTATTAGCTAGGATTTTGTTGAAGATTTTTACTTCTATATGCATGAGGGATGTTGATGAATTGTTGTTGTTGTTGTTAGGTGTCGTGAAGTCATCTCTGGCTCATAGCAACCCTGTGCACAGCAGACCAAAACATTGCCCTGTCTTGTGCTGAACTCATGATCCTTGCTATACTTGAGCCCATCGTTGCAGCCACTGTGTCAGTCCATCTCATTGAGGGCCTTCCCTTTCTTCATTGACCCTGCACTGAACCAAGCATGATATTCCTTCTCCAGGGAATAGTTCCTTATGACAACATGACCAAAGTAGGTGAGATGAAGTCTGGCCATTCTTGCTTTCAAGGAGCATTCTGACTGCACCTGTTCCAGGACAGATCTGTTAGTCCTTTTAGCAGACTTTGATACTCTTAGCATTCTTCTCCATGCCACAACTCAAAAGCATCAACTCTTCTACAGTCTTACTTATTCATTGTCCAGGTCTTTTTGTTCTTTTTGGTACAGTGAGTCTGTGTATTCCTTCCATCTTCTTTTGATGTTTCCTGCATCATTAACCATTTTGCCCATAGAATCTTTCAGTATTGGAGGCTTAAATTTTTTCCTCGTTCAGCTTGAGAAATGCTGAGTGTGTTCTTCCCTTTTCGTTTTCTAACTCCAGGTCTTTGCATTTGTCATCATAGTAATTGACTCTGTCTGCTCGAGCTGCTCTTTTAAATCTTCTGTTCAGCTCTTTTATCTTGTCATTTCTTCCATTAGCTTTAGCTTTTGTCCACTCAAGGGCAAGTTTCACAGTTCCTTCCTTTCTTGTCTTTTTAATGACCTCTTGCTTTCTTCATGGATGATTTTCCTGATGACATCCCACAGTTCCTCTAGATTTCAGTCATTGGTCATCATGCATCAAATCTATTCTTTAAATGGTCTCTAAATTCAGTAAGAATATTTTCAAAGTGATATTTTGGTAACCATGAACTTGTTTTAATTGTCTTCAACACCAACTTGAATGTGCGTATGAACAGTTGATGTTCTCTTCCACAATCAGGTCATGGCTTGTTTTGGCTCAAGATAATAAACTTCCTCATCGCCTTTTGCCACAGATGTAGTCAGTCTGATTCCTGTGTACTCCATCTGGTGAAGCCCACGTGTGTATCCATCACTTATGTTGTTGAAAAAAATTATTTGCAATGAATAAGTTTTCAGGCTTGCAAAATTCTATCGTGTGATCTCTAGCATTTATTTCTAACACCAAGGCCATCTTTTCCAACTACTGGTAACCCTTCTTTGTTTCCAAGGTTTTCATTCCAGTCACCAGTCATAATCAATAAATCTTAATTGCATGTGAAATCAATTTCAGAAAACAGAAGTTGGTAGAAATCCATTTCCTCATCTTTGGCTTTGATGGTTGGCGTGTAAATTTTAATGTTGTTGTTAGTTGTTAAGTGCTGTAGAATCGTTTCTGACTCATAGTGACCCCATGCACAGCAGAACGAAACAGTGCCCGATCCCACACCAGCCCCACAATCCCTGCTATACTTGAGCCCATCATCGCAGCCACCATGTCAATCCATCTTGTTAAAGGCCTCCCCCTCTTTCGTTGACCATCCACCCTACCAAGCATGACATCCTTCTCCAGGGAATAGTCCCTTCTTACAACATGACCAAAATAGGTGAGACGAAGTCTGGCCATTCTTGCTTCCAAGGAAATTTCTGA
>NW_006921922.1:3300931-3311568 GCF_000298275.1 Orycteropus afer afer
TGGTGTCAGTTCTTATCTGAATGTTTGGTAGAATTCTCCAGTGAAAATGTCTTGGCCAAGACCCTTTTTTTAAATTTTTTTTAAATGGGAGTTCTGGTGGCATAGTTCCTAAGGCATTTGACTGCTGACCAGGAGGCTGGCAGTTCAAACCCACCAGCCACTCCTCAGAAGGAAGTTTGGGCAATCTATTTCTGTAGTGATATTCCCTCAGAAACCCATGGAGGGGTCACTATGAGTCGCGTCCAACTCCAAGGCAGTGAATTTGATTTTCTGGAAGTTTTTTTTTTTTTTTTTTTTAAGGACCTGACCAGCCACTCCTCAAGGAAGGTTGGGCAATCTACTTCTTTAGTGATACCAGTTCTGGCAGTGGGTTTTGTTTTGTTCAATTTCTACTTTTGTTATAGAGCTGTTCTACTTTTCCTTCTCAGTCTGTGTTAGTTTAGTTAAGTAGTGATTTCTAGAAATCTGTCTATTTCTTCTACATTTTCAAATTTGTTGGAGTACAGTTCTTCATAGTACCATGATATTATTTTTTTTATATCAGGTAGTCCTGTTGTGATGTCACCCATTTTGATTCTTATTCATGTTATTTGTAGTCTCTCCCTCTTTTCCTTTGTTAAATTTGTCACTTGTTTGTTAATTTTATTAATCATTACAAAAAAAAAAAACAACTTCTAGTCTTGCTGATTTTTTCTATTATCTTTCTATTTTCTGTTTCATTGATTTCTTCTTGAATCTTTATTTTTTCCTTTCTTCTGGTGACTATAGGCTTTTCTTGCTGTTCTTTTTCCAATTGTTGGAGATGTTTGTTTAAAGTATTGATTTTGACTCTTTCTTCTTTTTTGATGTGTATATTTATTGCTATAAATTGGCCTCTGATTACTGCTCTTGCTGTGTCCCAAAGATTTTATTATGTTGTCTTTTCATTCTCATTTGATTCAAGGACTTCTTAATTTCATTTTTTATTCCTTCTCTTACACAGTCTTTACAGAAGGTATTGTTTAGTTTCCATGTGTTTGCTCTTTTTCTGTTGATTTTCCTGTTGTTGATTTCTAATTTGATAGCATTGTGATCTGAGAAGATGCTTTGCAGTATTCAATGTTTTTAAATTGATTAAGGCTTGCTTTGTGGCCTAACATGTGGTCTCTCCTGGAAAATATTCCACCTGCACTGGAAAAGAATGTATATTGTGTTGTTATTGGATGAAGTGCTCTGTAGATGTCTATAAGGTCAATTTGGTGTATTATATTGTTTAGTCCTTCTGCATCTTTGTTGACTTTCCATTTGTTCTATATTTAATTGAAAATGGTGTATTAAAGTTCCTATTCTGACAGTGGAGTAATCTATTTGCCTTTTCAATTCTGTGAAAGTCTGATTTTTGTCTTTTGGGGCTCTTTCATTGAATCCGTATATATTTATTATGGTTATATCTTCCTGTTGAATTGATCATTAATCAGTATATAATGTTCTTCCTTGTCTCTTGTGGTAATTTTTATCGTAAAGTCAGTTTTATCAGAAATTAATATTGCCACTCCTGCTCTTTTTTGGTTGCCATTTGCCTGATATATCTCTTCCCAACCTTTGATTTTTAGTCTATTTTTCTCTTTTTATCGAAGGTATAGACATCATGTTGAAGGGTTGTTTTCTAATTCATTCTGCAACTCTTCATCTTGAGTGTTCATTTAATCCATTGACATTCAATGTAATTATTGACAAGTATGAATTTTTTACTGTAATTTTGTTATTATTTGTGTGTGTGTGTGTGTGTGTGTGATGTTCCTGGTTTCTTTGTTTCAAATGGTTTTCTGTGCTGAGCTCATTTTGTTTATGAATCATGTTATAATTTCCTTCATTGCTGTTATTTTTGTATTTGCTAAATATTTGTGTTTGTCCTCTTTTTTATTGTGATATGAAGGTAAATTCTTTTTCTTTGAGGTTATCCGGAGATTTATAATTTTCTCCCAGAGTTCAGAACAGTTCATTCTATCTTGCAGCTCTCTTGACTTCCTCACCATTTAGAAGTTCTTTAACTACACAGTATTTTCCCTCTTTTTGGTTTGTAGTTGTCTTCCTTTGCCAGTTGATGTCTTTGGTTCCCTGTTTACACTCTTGTAAGCTTATTTTACTTTGGATACTTCCATAGCTGTGTTGGTTTCTGGATTATGTCATCTTGTGTATTAATGGTCAGTTCTTGTTTGCTATTATTGGTTCTCTGTTCATAGGACTCACTTAAGCATCTCTTGTAAGGTTGGTCTGGTTTTAATCAATTCCTTTAATTTCTGCTTATCTGGAAATCTAATTTCACCATCATATTTGAGGGACAATTTTGTTAGGTATATAATTCTTGGTTGGATATTTTTCTCTTTCTGGGTTTTATATATACCATCCCATTGCCTTCTCACCTACATAGTTTCTGCCAAGAAATCCAAGCTTAGTCTTATTGGTTGCCTTTTGTGGTGACTTCATGTTTGCCATGCTGCTTTCAGGATTCTTTCCTTGTCTTTTGGTTTTGGTGAGTTTAATTATGATATGTCTTGGTGATTTTCTTTTGGGGTCTATCCTGTTTGGGGTTCATTGGACTTCCTGAATGGATGTATTCTTATTTTTCATCATTTCAGGGAAGTTCTCTTCCAACAAATCTTGGACAATTTTCTCACTGGTTTTCTTTTTCTCTTCCTATTTTAGAATTCTGATTACATGTAGGTTATTCCTTTCAATGGTATCACACATGAACCTCAGGCTTTCTTAATTTTGTTTTGGTCTTTTTTCTGATTTCCTTTCCAAAAAATATTCAGGAATCTGTCTTCAATCTCATTAATTCTGCTTCCATTGATTCAATTCTACTCCTTTGCCCTTGCAATGGGATATTTCTTTCTGAAAACTTAGTATTAATCTTCTGGATTTCTATATGTAGGTTAGGTATCATTTCTAATTTTTCATTTATTTTGTCATTTTGTTCTTCCTTGTATTTTCTTCTGAAATTCTTCTAGGGTTTTGTCTGTGTTTTTCTTAATCTTGTGAGTGTTTTCCTTGATCTACTTCTCCATCTGTTAAAGGTCAAAAACTGAAGTATAATTCTTTTGAATTCCTTCTCAGGGAGTTTCAATCCTGCTTCTTTCTCAGGGATGTGTTCTAGGTCTGTATCCTGCTCCCTTGTTTCTACTGCTCTACCTTGCTTCTTGTGTGGACTGTGATGGTCTATTATCTCCAAGACATTGTGACTTCATTGTATTTATATTTAATTGGTGATTGTATGTTGGAGTGATTCATCCAATAATTTAATTTTTTTTTTTCAGATGTATCTGAGTAAGCAGGGTACTATGCTTCTCTGTTCACTAGTTTGCAGTATTAATGCACTCACCACCTGTCTCCTGGTGGATATGAAAGAGAATGAGCATGGCTGCACAGATCTCTGTTAACTGTTTGTGAAGAGCAGTTACAAGTGATTCAGGCTCTTATTGGTTGCTGTGTATGTTGGTCAGTTGGTGCAGAAGGGTGTGGTTGCTCTCACTCAGTAGGTGGAACTGCTGAAGGTGTGGGTGTGGTTGGCTCCTAATAGCATAGTTGTGTCTCCCACTCTGTTAGACAAAAAAATCAATCAAAAACCATCAGAAAAGTAAAAAAAAAAAAAAAAAAAAAAGAGGATAAAAAAATACACACCACATAAACACACAGGAACTATCACCAAAAAGAGAGAGTGAAAAAAAAAAAAAGAAGAAGCAGCAGCAGCAGAAGAAGAAAGGCAATACATGAGAGAAAATATTTAAAGGAATATTTTAATAAGTCGAAACAAATATGCATAAAAAAAGGGGGGAAGAAAATCTGCAATTTATGGGTTGGGGGGAATAAGAGAACAGAAGTAGAGTAGAAAAAGTGTGAAGAAAAAAATGGGAAAAATGCAAAAAGAAAAACAGGCAATGGGGAGAACCACTAGAAAGAAAAAGATGGGAACTAGGAACAGGGAAGAGAGATAGTTGAAACTAGAACCTGAGAAGTGAGGAAGAAAGAATAATAATAAAAAGTATGGGAAAAAAAGAAAGAAATTAAAACAGACTAAAAAAAAAAAGAAAAAAAAGGAAAAATATATCTGGGCAGGGCGGAAAGACAGGGCACCCAGGCTCTGTCAGAGCACACAGATTGGGATGGACTTCCTGGAGGCCCAGAAGGTGGGTGAGAGTGAGGGATGGCCACACCTCCATTCAATAAGAGGGTGCGGGGTATAATAGTAACAAGGGGAAAATCGCACCTTTCCAGTTCTTCATGTCAGGTATGTCCTTGTGGTCCCTGGCTAGTGGAGCCTATTTTTAGGTCCCTAGAATCTGAGAGAATGCTGTCACTTTAGATATCCAAAATGTTCAAACTGCTTGTAAACATTCAAAATGGCTGCACCCTCTGCACAGCCAAAGTCCACATCAGCCCATCTTCCCATTCGCTACTTCCCCTTTTATTCACCTGTCACCAGTGCAGTTCTCTGTGCAGCACCTGGCTAGTAGGGCCAATTTTTAGGTTAATTCTTAGGTCCTAACACCACTTGGCAATGTCCAAGCTATCCATACCATCAGGATTGCTGATAGACCACAGCTCCTTATGTCTCCTTTTTCAGTATTTTTCTTGCAAGTTCTTCTAGTAGTTGGACTTTAATCCACTTCTGTATCCTTCCTTTCAAAGCTCAGGGTTCCAAGATTATTTTCTGTATCTGTGTTATTTGGTTCCCATTTTCTTTATTGAAGAGGGTCTGTGTAGTTTACCTATTCCTCCATCTTACCCAGGATTCCAAATTCTCAATTCTTAATGAACAATTTTCTTTTCCCTTTCATGTTCATCTTTCATACCAGAAGCTGACATTGTCATTATTTTCACACCCACCTCTTGTGAACCTGCATTGTAATTTCAGGATGTAACTGAATCACACCCATCTATTTTCAGTTTATTAGTATGGGAGGACATAGCTTTCTATTATGTTTGGCAAGCAGAAGGATAATCATGATCAAATGATGTTTATAAAACATATTTCAATATGTATTGCTCATGTTATGTTTTTTTTATTTTTTATTTTTCTGCCTTTGTACTTTATGGTCAAAATCTGAAATGTACATTTTCTAAAGCAACTTTTACTAATACCCACTCTTTTGTCTTATATTGATTTATAATAAAATTATTTGTAATAAAAGGGAGACAGACAACATTAGTAGCTTTAAAAACTTCTCAGAACTAAACTGCACTAAGTTACATTGGAAACTATAAAAGTCCTACAGTATGTGACTGATCTTTATTATAAAATTAATCAGTAGGCACACACAAAAAACAGCCATAATTCATTATTGTGTGTGTCTCTCTATGTGTTTACATGTACAGATATCTGAATGGAGTTCATTGTTGTAGGAGTGATTCCAATTAAATGCAGCTGCATGAAGCAAAATGATAAAAATTGTTCTTGCCAAACAATTCCTGAAAAAGCAAATATTGTCCATCCTCACAAGTTTTATTTAGTATATTTCTTTTCCTTTTTTTTTTTGCTTTTATTTTGCTGCCCTCTGGGCTATCTCCTTGTGCAAATGCTGCCCTTCTGATCTCCCATGTTTGATTTTTCTAAGGAGTGTACCTACCTGGTGTAATTATTCCCCTTGTTTGCCTGTCTGTTGTTTGGCCTGAAGCCATGGTAGTGAGTTCAATTCTAGGCCCAAAAAGTGACTAGGGAATTTCACCAATGCCTATCAGACCAGTAAGCCTAGTCTTTTTATGATTTTGTGGGTTTTTTTTTTTTTTTTTTCCAGATTTTTCTTTCACTATATATATGATCTCCAAATTTGATCCCTTCCTGGTGGTTGGTAGTAGTAGTCGGGCAACACCTAGTTCTTCTGGTCTCAGATTCTCGGTGGCTGAGGTTCCCATGGTCCAGTAGTCCCTTGGACTAATTGTTTCCATGCATCTTTGATTTTCTTCACTCTTCTTTCCTCTGGAGGAGGAGAGACCAATCATCTTAGATGGTTGCTCTCTGACTTTTGTGATCCCTGTCACTACTCAGTAGAATGCAGAACAATGTTTTTATGTAGTATATTATGCCAGTTGAGCTTGATGTGCCCCTTCCGCTTGTTTTTTTTTTTAACCAGGGAGTGAAACACCTTTTAAACGACTCTTTGTAATAAGTTAGAATATCAGATATGTCTACATCATCAGCTAAACATGGCATTAGAAAAAAATATTACTTTATTTTAGGGTTTAGATGAAGTCTATGAAAGGATATATTAATAGAAATATACACCCAAACCCACTTCTATTGAATCAATTCTGATTAATAGCAACCCTGTAAGACAAAATTGTTCCATGGAGTTTACAAGCTGTAAATCTTTACAGAAGCAGACTGCAACATCATTTTCCCGAGGAGTTGCTGGTGGGTTTGAACCACTGACCTTTCGTTTAATATCCAAGTGATTTAAATACTGCACCACTAGGGCTCCTTATAGGAATATACCAAAAACCAAACTTACTGCCACTGAGCCAATTCCAACACATAGTGATTCCCACTGTGGATCCAAGGCTATAAATCCTTACAGAAGCAGATGCCTCATCTTTCTTCCACAGCGTGGCTGGTGGGTTCAAACCACTAACCTTAGGGTTAGCACCTCATTGCCTTAAAACCTACTACACCACCAGAGCTCTTTTATAGGAATATACAATGCCTTAAAATCAAATTCTATTCTCTTCCTTTATAAATATTTTTGCTTCTATGGCAATTTTCCTTTTTATTTAACTATAATATAAGTACCTAGTACTTCAAAATCATGCTAATAATGCTTCCTGCTCTTTGAGTATAAAATTAAATTCTAGCTTTTCCAAATACCTCTGATTAAGACTGCAAATATAAAAGTAGGATAAATCTCTCAAAAAGTGAACAATTTGCATAAAGAGTTTCAGATTTTTCAGAGAACAGCATTTTAGCAGACAGGGAAGTTCTCAAAATTTCAGTACCGGCAGTTTCATTCTATAATTATATATTTGAAAGTATCTTGAAAAGAATTGTTGTTGTTGTTCAGTGCCTTTGAATAAGTTCTGACTCACAGCAAAAGTCAGAACTTTTTTGTGTGCAAAAGAAGGAAACACTCTCATGGCTTGTGTCATCCTCACAATTGTTGCTGTTTGAGGCCATTGTTCAGCAACTTTGTCAATCCATCTTGTTGAAGGCCTTCCTCTTTTTCACTGACCCAGTACTTTACCAAGCATGATGTCCTTCTCTAGGGACTGAGATGTCCAAAGTACATTAGACAAAGTCATACTATCCTCACTGCTAAGGAGCATTCTGGCTATATTTCTTCCAAGACAGATTTGTTTATTCTTCTGGCCATCTGGGACATATTTAATATTCTGCACCAACACTATAGTTCAAATGCTTCAATTCTTCTTCGGTCTTCCTTATTCATTCTGCAGCTTTTGCCTACATAGGAGGTGATTGAAAATACCGTGGGGTGGGTCAGGTGTATCTTAGTCCTCAAAAATGAAATCATTGCTTTCCAACACTTTAAAGAGGTCTTTTGCAGCAGGTTTGTCTAGGGCAATATGTTGTTTGAGATTATGAGCATTGATTGTGGATCCAAGTAAAATGAAATACTTGACAATTTTAACATTTTTCTATCTATGGTGATGTTGTTTAAATAATTAGGTGGTAAATTTACTACTGTCATCTCTGGAAAATATCCATACCATTTTATTTTTCTATGAGTCAATCTGATCTTAATATGCTTAGGTCATTGTCATTCTATCTTTGAAAGTCATCCTATGAAGTGAGCAATAAAAGCAGAGAGGTAGGCACTCCTTAGAACAACCAACTATAAGAGATCAAAAGACCCGCACTTGCCCAAGGATAAGGCCCAGGAGGCAGGAGTGAATAGGAAAGAAGGACAAAGGGAAATGGTAACTACAGGAAGGAAATAAAGTGTTATGATATTGTGGGATAGTAATCAGTGTCCCAGAACAAAAGTGTATGAACTGTTTAATGGAAAACTAATCTGTAGACTTTCACCCAAATCACAGAATTTCTTTTTTTTTAAATTTTTGAATACCAAAAAAAAAAAAAAAAGGAAGTCTGGTGATACAGTGATTAAAGCATTCGGTTGCTAACCAAAAGATTGGGGTTTGAAGCCACCAGACACTCCACGAAAAAATAAATAAATAAATAAGGCAGTATACTTCCATAAAGAAGTACTCCTGAGCCTGCATGCATTGGAACTAGACCCTGAGGGCTAGGGATGAGAGAGAGAAGGGGCTGGCTGGTCTGAAGTGAAGAGAGGAGTGTGACTCCGAAGCTTGCCACTGATACCCATGACCTAACTGGGATAGCTAGGGCTGACCTGACCATACCCTGACCAAATGAAGAGGAAGTTGTTTGACATTGAGCTGGTATAAATTGCTGCAATTTGATGGCTTGCTCTGGACTGGGCTTTGCTTATGGATGCATAATATTTTTGCTGTCTATTGTGACTTCCAACTGGAACAGAAGATGCTTCAGAGAGAAAGGAACATGATTATCTCCTCAGACTAGTGGTTTGATAGGAATGGGCAAATTAGAAATTGGCTATCTAAAAAAAGGGGAGATAAAGGCATGAAGTGGCTGACTTACAGGCTTTCATGAGTGTGCTTATTCTTGAACTTACTGTGATGCATGAACGCACTGCTGTCGAGTCAGATCTGACTCATAGCAAGGTCTCTTTTGGTTTCCAAGGTGGTATCACACAGAAGTAGATTTCCCAACCTTCCTTCTGAGGACTGACTGAAAGGGATGTTAATTTTTGAAGTATAAAAGGGATAATGGCTAGAAAAGCCAAGGGTAACCTATGGCATAGTGAATTACTTGAATTGCTTTTCTAGCCATGGTCTTTGTGACTCCCAACAGATTACTGGGTGGATCTAGGCAAATGTTATGGCATGCCATGGGTATTGGATACTTGTGAGTAATGTAAATAAAGTATATGGCAACCTTGTAGGGGTGGACCAAAAAAAAAAAAAATTCAGTCCTATAGAGTCAATTCTGACTCATAGTGACCCCTCCTTGGGTTTCTGAAGCAGTATCTTTACATAAATAGATTGCACAGTTTTCCTTCCAAGGAGTGGCTGGTGGGTTTGAACTCCTAGCCTTCTGGTTAGCAGTCAAATGCCTTAAGCACTACACCACCAGAGAGGTGTTGTTGTCACGTGCCGTCAAGTCAGACCTGACCCATAGCAACCCTACCTTGGGTTTCCGAGGTGGTATCACTATGGAAGTAGATTGCCCAACCTTCCTTCTGAGGAGTGACTGGTGGGTTTGAACCACCAGCCTTCTGGTAAGCAGTCAGGTGCCTTAGGCACTACACTTCCAGAGCTCCTAAATTAAGTTGAAATATATTTAGTGTCCAAAGGTGCATTTTAATTCTCCTGTTTATCTGCCTTGTCTATCATTTACTGACTCAGGAACTGATAAGAAGAATGGCTGAGGGGCACTGTTTGAGAGTGACACATGAAGCTCTAGCTGCCCTTGAGTTGATTCCAGCAACCCACGTATGGATTCTAAGGCTGTATTTTTTTTTTTTTTCCCCCACCATTGCTTAGGCTTTCATTATACAAATATGTTCAAAAGTAATGTTTTGGACTATTGAATGAGGGTGAATGAGGCTGAAATTCACTTTTCCTTTCTTTCATTTTTTTTTTTACCATCCACATCCTTAACTCACTCTCCTACCCTCCCTTCCCAGTAACCACCCCACCTTGTGCCCCTCATAGTTATGCACTCCTGTGTGTCCTGCATTTCCTCAGTGGGAATGTTGCCCCTCTGGTACCCCATGGCTGATTGCTCCAAGGGATGCATCTCCATAGAGTGTGTAGGTGGGTCACCCTGGGTTGAGTGGTCTATGTGTATTTCTAATTTACTATTGGGCTAAGAGCCACGCCCTGAGAGTGAGTTTTATTCCAGGCCTGAAATACATCCCAGGACCATAGTATTGGGGGTCCCACCCAAGTCCATCTACCAGTAATTCTGGTCATTATTGTGTTTTTGGATTTTGTTACACATTTTTCCTCCACTCTGTCCAGGATGTCCAGTTTTGATCCCTTTCCAAGTGGTTAACCTTGGTAGCCGGGCACCATCTAGTTCTTCTGGTCTCAAGGTTTATTATGTCCTAGGGCTGATTGCTTCCAAATGCTTGAGTCTTCTTCGCTTCCAATGACAGGAAACCATTAGCTGCATCTTAGATAGCGGCTTGAAAGATTTCAAGATCCCAGTCACTACTTACCAATGTAGGTTGTGGAACAAGATGTTTATGTATTTTGTTGTGCCATTTGAGTCCGGTGCCTCCCAATACTATGGTCCTGAGTCAGTAGCTCCATTGGATCTCTCCCCCACAGTGTCTGGCTGTCTGCAAGGGATTGCTCTATGTCTGGCTTCTGTTGTTTCTGTAAGGATTGTAGGTATTTTGTATCACTATTATCTGAGCTCTGGTAGCATAGTGCCTAAGGCACTTGACTGCTAACCAGAAGGCTGGCGGTTCAAATCCACCATCCACTCCCTGGAAGGAAGGCTGGGCAATCCTACTTCCGTAGTGATACTGCCTCGGAAACCCAAGGAGGGGTCGCTATGAGTCGGGGCCAACTCGACGGCAAACAACAACAAC
>NW_006921922.1:3316361-3319717 GCF_000298275.1 Orycteropus afer afer
GTGAATTATGCTGTGATTAACATAGATATGCATATATCTGTCTGTGTCTTGCCTCTCATCTCTTTAGGATATATTCCTAGTAATGGAATTGCTGGGTCAAATAGTATTTCTATTTTCAGTTTTTTAAGGGAACACCATACCATTTGCCACAATGGTTGTACCATTTTATAGTTCCACCAGCAGTGTATAAGATTTCCAAACTCTCTGCAACCTTGCCAGCATTTGTTACTTTCTGACCTGTTGAACTTTGCTATTATTGCTGGGGGGAGATGATATCTCATTGTTGTTTTGACTTGCCTCTCTCTAATGACTAAAGATCATGAGCAATTCCTCATGTGTTTGTTGGCCTCTAGCATACCATCTTTAATGGAGTCTCTGTTCATGTCTTTTGCCCATTTTTGAATTGGGTTGTTTGTCTTTTTGACATTGTGGTGTTGAAGTTTTTATAGATTTTGGAGATAAGTCCTTTGTCAGATATATCATAGGCAAATATTATCTCTCAATCTGTAGGTTCTCTTTTTACCCTTTTGATGAAGTTTTTCTATGTGCATAAGAATTTAATTTTTAAAAGGTCCCAGTCATCTATGTTTCCTTCTACCTCCTGTGCATTCTGGATTATGTTTGATAGTCTATTTATGCCATAAATTAGGGCTCCTGGATTTGCGCCTATTTTATCTTTGATGAATTTTATAATTTTAGGTTTTACATTTAAGTCTTTGATCCAACTTGAGTTTGATTTTGTGTATGGGCTGAGTTGTGGGTCTTGTTTCATTTTTTTCTGCAAGTGGTTATCCAATTTGGGCAATCCTACTTCTGTAGTGATACTGCCTCGGAAACCCAAGGAGGGGTCGCTATGAGTCGGGGCCGACTCGACGGCACATAACAACAACAACAACATTCCCCATTTAATGGGTTTTGGAACTTTGTCAAAGGTCAGCTGTCCATAGATGGGTGGGTCTATTTCTTGGATTTGGTTCTGTTCTATTGGTCTGTCTATTATTGTACCAATACCACACTATTTTGACTACTGTGCTTATATAGTAAGTTTTAAGATCCGGGAGTGTGAGACCTCTCACTTTGTTCTTTTTCTTCAGTCGTACTCTGCTTATCCAAGGTCTCTTTCCTTTCCATATGAAGTTAGTAATTGGTTTTTCCATGTCCTTAAAAAGTTTTTTGGTATCTGGATTGGAATTGCATTAAATATATAGATTGCTTTAGGTAGTATTGGCATTTAGTGCCTAAGGCATTTGACTGCTAACCAGAAGGCTGGCTGTTCAAACTCACCAGCCACTCCTTGGAAGGAAGGTTGGGCAACCTATCTCTGTAGTGATCCTGCCTCAGAAACCCAAAGAGGGGTTGCTATGAGTCAGAGCCAACTTGACAGCAGTGAGTTTGGTTTGGTTTACTTGTTGTCTCCTACAGTAGTGTTTTATAGTTTTCTTTGTATAGGTCTTTTGTGTCTCTGGTAAGATTTATTCCTAGACATTTTATCTTTTTTAGTAGCTATTGTAAATGGTAGGAGCTCTGGTAGCATAGTGTCTAAGGCACTTACTTGACTGCTAACCAGAAGGCTGGCGGTTCAAACCCACCAGCCACCACTCGGAAGGAAGATGGGGCAATCTACTTCTGTAGTGATACTGCCTCGGAAACCCAAGGAGGGGTCGCTATGAGTCGGGTCCGACTCGAGGGCACATAACGACAACAACAATATTATAAATGGTGTTGTTTCCCTTGTTTCTTTTTCAGAGGTCTCTTTGTTGGTGTAGAGGAATCCAACTGATTTTTGTATGTTGACCTTGTATCCTGCCACTTTGCTGAACCTATTAGTTCCAGTAGTTTTTGTTGTTGTTGTTGTTGTTTGTTTGTTTGTTTGTTTTACTGAGTCTCTTGGGTTTTCTATGTACAGAGTCAGATAATCTGCAGATAGAGATAGCTTTACTTCTTCTCTGCCAATATGGTTGACTTTTATTTCTCTTTCTTGCCTTATTGCCCTGGCCAGGACTTCCAATCCAACTTTGAATAGGAGTGGTGATAGAGGGGATCCCTGTCTGGTGCCTGTTCATAAGGGGAATGCTTTGAGTCTTTCTCCATTAATAATAATGTTGGCCATTGGCTTTGCATGTATGCCCTATATTATGTTGAGCAATTTCCCTTCTATCCCTATTTTGCTGAAAGTTCTGAACAGGAACGGGTATTTTATCAAATGCCTCTTCTGCATCAATTCATATAACCTTTCCTTTTGTTTTGTTTGTGTGGTATATTACATTAATTGTTTCTCTGATCTTGAACCAGCTTTGCATACCTCGTATGAATCCCACTTGGTCAGAAAGTATTATTTTTTTTGATATGTTGTTGGATTCTGTTGGTTAGGATTTTGTCGAAGGTTTTTGCATCTATGTTCATGAGGGATGTTGGTCTGTAATTTTCTTTTTAGTGGTGTCTTTTCTGTGGTTTTGGTATTAGTGTTGTGCTTGCTTTGTAACATAAGATTAGGAATGCTCCATCTTTTTCTATTCTGGAACAGCTTGAGTAGAATAGACACCAACTCTTCCCTGAATATTTGGTAAAATTCTCCAGTGATGCCATCAGGGCCAGAACTTTTTCTTGTGGGAAGTTTTTTTTTTTTTTTAATAACCTGTTCAAATCTTCCTTTGTTTTAGGTCTGTTCAAGTATTCTATCTCTGAATGGGATAGTTTAAGTAGGTCTTGTGATTCCAGAAACTTATCCATCTCTTTTAGGTTCTCAAATCTGTTGGAGTACAATTTTTCATAATATTCTATCAGTATCTGTTTCATTTCAGTTGGTTCTGTTGTGATGACACCTTTTTCACTTACTATACTTGCAACTTGCATCTTCACTTTCTTTTCTTTTGTTAGATTTGCCAATAGTTTGTCAATTTTGTTAATCTTTTCGAAGAAACAGCTTTTTGTTTTGCTGTTTTTGTCTATTTTTTTTTGTCTCATTTATTTCTGCTCTAATCTTTATTATTTCTGTACTTCTAGACGCTGTAGGATTCTTTTGTTGTTCTTTTCCTAATTGTTGGAGTTGAATCAGACTGTTGATTTTGTTTGTTTCTTCTTTTTTGATGTTTGCACTTATAAACTGACCTCTGAGTACAGCTTTTGCTGTATCCCATAGATTTTGGTATGATGTATCTTCATTCTTGTTTCTAGGAATTTTTTTTTACTTCACTTTTTATGTCTTCTATTACCCAGTAGTTTTTGAGCAGTGTATTGTTCAGTTTCCATATGTTTTATTTTTTTTTCCTTGATCTTCCTATTATTCATTTCTAATTTTATAGCATTGTGGCTTGAGAATATACTTTGTAATATTTTAATGATTTTTTTTTTTTTTT
>NW_006921922.1:3320412-3329650 GCF_000298275.1 Orycteropus afer afer
TTTTGTCTTGTTGTTGGAGTTTCCTTGGTCCATATACTTTTCTGTGCTGAGTTCGTTTTGTTGTCAAGTGTTTCCTCTCTTTTCTTCTTTATTGTTGGTTTTGTGCTTACTAAACCTGTATGTTTTCCTTCCTTTTGGGTTTGCTTAGGGAGATTGTTAATTTTCTCTGTGGTTACCTTGGAGAGAATTCTTGTCTCTATATTTTTGGAACAGTTTGTTTTATGAGGACATTGTCCTGTTTTCCTCTCCATTTGGAAGTTTATACCTAGAATTTTTATTTCCTCTATTTGGGTAGTTGCTGTTTCCGTGTGCAGATCGACCTCTTTGCTTTTCAGTGTACAATGTTTTGTGGTCTTATTTTTAGCCTCTATTTCTGATTTGGTTTTAATGTTGATGTCATGTGTCATGATTTTGATGTTCTCCATTTTGGGTTTTCTATTGGAAGGTCTTCCTTAAGCATTTCTTGTAGGGTTGGTCTGGTTTTCACAAAATCCCTTAATTTCTGTTCATCTGGGAATGTCTTGATTTTGCCCTCATATTTGAGGGACAATTTAGCTGGATGTAAGATTCTTGGTGGAATGTTCTTTTTCTTCAGTGTTTAATATATGCCATCCTCTTGCCTTCTTGCCTGCATGGTTTCTATTGAGTGATCAGAACTCAGCCTAACTCTTTGATTATTCTAAGTAATACTTCTTTTGTCCCAGGCAACTTGCAAGATTCTTTCTTTGATTTTGGTTTTGGAGAGTTTGATTATGATATGCTTTGGTGTTTTTCTTTTGGGATCTGTCCTGTATGGGGTTCTTTGAGCTTCTTGGACAGATATCTTTTCTTCCCTCATGATATGGGAATGTTTTCTGTTACTAAATCTTCCACAATTTTCTCAGGTTTTTTTTTTTTTTTTTTTTTTTGCCTCTTCTTTTACTGGAATTCCAATAAGGCATATGTTGTTTCTTTTCATGTTGTCCCATATAAATGTTAGGTTCTCTTCATTTCTCTTAAATCTTTGTTCTGGTTTTTCTTCATACAGGCTGGTGTCAAGGGATTTATCTTATAGTTTTGAAATGCATTCTTTAGCCCATTCTAGCCTATTCTTTTGTGCTGCCACTGTGTTGTGTAATTCTGTAATTTTAATGTTCATCTTTTGGATTTCTAAGTACAGTTTTTGTATACATCTTGTTATTTTGTTCTTGAATGGTTTTCCTGAGTTCTCCCAGGGTACTGTGTTCTCCTTGATTCTGTTTGGGGCATCGTAAGTGCTTGTAGAGTGTTATAAACATATCTTCTAAATTCCTTGTCAGGTAATTCTGTTGCCTCATCTTCCTCCATGTTTAATGAAACTTTTGTTTGTGATTTTATTTCAATTGTCTTATCCTGTTTTTTTTTTTTTCCTATTTGAGGTTGCCTGTTGTTTCCTAGACATTTTAAAGTTGTCTTTAACTGTTAGTTATGTATTCATTTGTTTTGTCTTGGATTTATGATTTAATATTTTTGGAAAGGTGGAATTGGTGCATTTTTTTTTTTTTCAGTTATTAATTCAGGTGTATTGGGTTGCTCTGTAGGGGCTCTGGTGGCATAGTGCCTAAGGCATTTGCCTGATAACCAGAAGGCTGGCAGTTCAAACCCACCAGCCACTCCTTGGAAGGAAGGTTGGGCAATGTACTTCTGTAGTGATACTGCCTCAGAAACCCAACTCTGCTATGAGTCAGATCCAACTTGACAGCAGTAGATTTGGTTTGATTTGGGTTACTCTCTAGTTTTCTTTGTGATGATGGGATCACTGTGTGAAATGTGGGTGCAGGTCTCTGTTCATCATGAAGGGGGTGTAGGATGAGCTGGCAGGTGTTGTGGTGGCTTAATGTGTTTTTTTTTTTTTTTTTTATTGGATGAGGCATGGGAGAGGCAGGGAAAGGAGGAAGAAAAGAGGGGAAAAAAAAAGCTCCAAGGCACCAGCAACTGTTTCCAGAGCTTTAATCAGGCTGCTAATGATGACATTATACTGTTACTCACAGACCCGCAGCTTAAGTCTGCCAAATACCCAATTGTTAGGGGGCTGCCACTTTCTACCAGGTTCAGACAGCTGCAAAAGCTCTGCACTCCAGGCCCCTCTGTGCCAAAAACCTGTCCTAGAATAGCTGCCCTGATCTGCGCTGCAAGTTTGTCCCAGGGCCTGCCCACTTGCAGTGTGTTTCCCTCTCTGCTCCCAATTCAGTGGCACCCAGAGCCAGAGGGGTCTCTGCTCCCTCCCAGATGCCCTAAGTTTACCAATAAAAGCAATTGCTGAAGGTAGATCCACCGAGTGGCTGCAGGTCCTCTGGTGGGTTCTTTCCACTGCCCCAGGGAGCCCTCTGAGCCCCTGTCTTGCCAGCCAGTCAGCACTCTGCAGGGCAGGTTCACCTGTTTTTATTCTTTCCAGGTAATTACACTGCCCCTCCCTCCTTTCCAATCCTTCTACCCTGAGTTTGGCATACTCTGACTTAATGAGCTGTTCAGAGTGCCAGAATCCTGGCTTCAAACTGCTGCAGCTAGTTTTTCAGGCACTAAGATGCTAGAGGGAATTAACGTGTGCGATACAGGTAAGATGCTACTTCCCGACTCCCCAAAGGCTGCATAAATCTTCATGGAAGTTGATTGCCTTATCTTCCTACCGTGGAGCATTTGGTGGTTTGAACTTGCCAACCTTCTGATTAGCAGCCAAATGTTTACCCACTGCACCACCAGAGTTCCTTAACACATTAAAAAAAAAAAAAAACTCACTGCCAAGGAGTTGGATCCTACTCATAGTACCCCCTCCTTGGGTTTCTGAGGCAGTGTCACTATGGAAGTAGATTGCCCAATCTTCCTTCCAAGGAGTGGCTGGTGGGTTTGAACCACCAGCCTTCTGGTTAGCAGTCAAATGGCTTAGACACTGTGCCACCAGCTTTAAATTGGGATTTATAATGTCATACTTCTTCATTGGTAATATTTACTCATTCAGATTCAAGCTCCTGTTTTGCATGTCATAGACTTTTCAGCTGTGGGTATGGAGGAGGTTTTGCACTTTGTTGCTACTCACCTGTGAACCTTGTTTCAAATAGCTTTAGCATGTTTTCTCATTCCAGTTTACAAGTCAATGATACCGGACGTTTTCTGATCTATCAGCAGGGAGGAGAAGAAAATTTAACACATCATGTTTTTCTTAGCATGTTAGAGTTGCCTTTGAAGCAGAACTTTGAAAACAGAAGCACAGCAGGCCAACTTTCGGGCTCTTTACTCGGGGGGGAAAAACCTCTTTGTTGTCACTGCCCTGGTATACAGGTTCCTGCTTGCTGTTTGCTTCTGCGGTTCTAGAAACAAATTTTCACCTGCTGATTCTCCTGTGAAGTAATTCTAATATCACATTTCAAGTACCATAACCCTTTCCCCTAAACACGTAATTGTAACCTTACCTTTATGGCATCAACTATTTTCAATTCTAGTAAATAAAGGTAAAGAATAGAAATATGGTGCCAATTTATCCAAGTTTTCCACAGTTATATCATAATGATATAATTGCCATCTATTTAATAATTATACTATTTTGGGAAAATAAAGCTGAGAAAAATACAATAGTACTTTTTTATAAAAAAGATCAACTTCACAGAAAGGAATGGGTTTAAAGTCTGTGTTTGGGAAACTGATATGCTCCTTATTTCCTGGAGATATTTTAAAGAAATTCATGAATGTTTTCTGCTAGGAAATGGAGAGATAGAGGGTTAATATTTGTATCAAATTTTTAATTTTCTCCATATTTTTATAATAATAGCTAAAATGTGAGTGTGTTTGCATTTTTTAAAGAAATTTTCTCAAGGTTTTAGTATTTTACTTATTGATTTGAAGTGTCACAATTTTAACATTTGTCTTTCTTTTTTTCTTTTTTTATGTCAGTTGTGTCAGTTTTTAACAAATATGCATTGGGCTCTTACTCTGTCTAAAACATTTGCACAGATTTTAGGATGACAGAAAAGATATTCAAATTGTAATTGATATGTTTCCAGGCCTCATGGAGTTTTGGGTCTGATTTTTGCTATGTAAAGTCTTCACTAAATGTGTTTCTTTAGGTGACTCTTCCAATTATAATTATAGCAAATGTGAAAAGAAGCTTAAGATAGAATAATTAGCAATTAGCGAACGTGTGTATGGGGTAGCTGTGGGTGTTTAAATACCCACCCATATATATTTACTTGCTACTTTTACCCTGGGAGCTCTGGCGGCATAATGCCTAAGTTTGACTGCTAACCAGAAGGCTGGCGGTTCAAACCCACCAGCCACTCTTTGGAAGGAAAGTAGGGCAATCTACTTCCATGATACTGCCTCGGAAACCCAAAGAGTGGTCTCTATGAGTCGGATCCGAATCAACAGCAGTGAGTTTGTTTTTTGGTTTGAACATTTATCCATGTAGTATACAATTTCTGGAGGACACACATTTGTAAATATTACATAAATTTTTACAATGGAAAAAATTAATATAAAGCCTATTTCACCCTTTCAATTCTCTTGAAATTTAATATCTAGTTTGCATGTTGAAAAATGATTAAATAATTGTTATATTCTTCTAGTGTTAAATTTTGATAGGTAAATTGAATTATAAGTAAAAATACAGATTCAAGAAATTCATAGACTATGCCCTTCATGTAATTGTTGCCATAAATAAAGTACTGTGGAAAACCCCTCATCATTTTTCTGTCTTCCTTCAAAAGCACTATATGATGAATTATATTTTCAAATACCATAAGAGAATTAGGATTGTGAATGTGACAAATTACATTAGTGTTGGAGAGTCACATTATCTGCTTTGTGCTTGCTCCTCTGCCACTCTTTCCTGAGTCATCCCAAAGAGATTTTGCCTCTCAGTTATTGAAGTTATTTCTGTCTTTTTTTATAGACAAAAATTAGTATTAGTAGTTTATTAAAAAATTAGTATTTATTCACTACCTACCATGAGTCACACACATTATTTATTGGGCTGCCTTTACTTTAGCAAATGGATTTCTCAATTGAATTTCATAGATTTATATCATTGAGTACGAGTTCCAAGAGTTTAACAATTTATTCCAGCACCTGATAGCTGTCACGTATTAGGAACTTACCAAATATTGTTATAAGGACTACATGAGAAACTGAGGGAATTAATGAAAGCTCATTCACAGTTCCTATCTCATTTGCATTATTTTCATTGAAATGTCACTTTTATCAATCTTTTTTAAGCTCTAAGATCAATACTATGCTATAAAAATAGCATTAGATAATTTACAAAAATATCTTCTATAATTTTAGAATGATTCATTTTTCTTGGGAGGGTGGGGAAACACCAAGATCATATATATTTCATTACTACAGTCCTGTTCAGAATATTTTTGCTTTATAAATTTTAACAACATGAACTATCTGAAATACTAGCAAGAGATTCAAGTGATACAAAAGAGAACATTTGAATTGGCAGCCAAGTTTGCCTACTTTTTAATCTCCCACTGTGTAAGCAAATTCTGAGGGACAGAAGTATGTGACAGACAAACATTCCATGTTGATCTAAAATTCTCATGTCTCATTTCCATACTTCCAAAATTAAGATGTTTAAAATAAAAACCTTAAACGTGTAAATGATTTTTCAGTAATTATTTTATGCTTTATATTTACTAATGGGCTCATTGATACTAGTGAAAAGATGTTAGAAATATACAAACACAGCAATGAAATAACCTGAAATTCAATATTTTAACAGGGTAGCAATGGTAAAAAAAATCACTTTTACACTTTATAATCTTTAAAGTTACTATTAAGTTGCTTCTAAAGGAAGTCTTGAGCTAGCTAATATAAAAAATTGGAGAACTGAATTTATTTTTAACTAACTTTTATAAAAATTTATATTTACCTACATTGCAGCATACCTAGGTTTATTTCGCTAACCAACCCAGTTTGAACACTAAGAACTTTACTATCATCAAAAAAAAAAAGTTAAAGAAAAAGAAAGGATAGCACAGAGGGAAGAGTATGTAGGTAGGGGATGCATGACCAGTATCATCCTCTGTCTCTGCCGTTAACCAAACTGTAAACTTATGTATACCCCTTATTGTCTAGACCTATTGTCTGCTTATTTAAGTGGTTGAGCTACATTATTTCTAAGAAGATTATTCCATTTTTGATTTTTTTACTTTGTTTAATTAACCGTTTAATTTTTATAGTTTTATTTATACTTACTATTAAATTACAAAATCAAGTTATTACATTATCTTCTGAAATATTTCTTTATTTCTAATTAGTATATTGTCATGTTAGCTGTGCCACTGATGACAATTTTACATCATAGAACACTCTTGATAAAGTAACTTAGAGATCTATATGTGTTCAAAAGGTGTGGTTAAACAGTTAAATCCCTAGGTTTCTATTTCAGAGGAAGCTTGGCAAAATGCAGAATGTCATAGTATTTAAATATTAAAAAATTAAAGTGTGTGAGCATCTGTGCATGCATGTGTACATATCTCATAGGAGCACAGAATAATTCAAGGGAGATGTACAAGATACTGGACAGAGAGATTGTCTGTTGGGGGGTTGGTTAGATGCTACTGTTTTGTCCCATTTTAATATATCCCATGAACGTGTATTGGCTATTAAAATACTAAATACATTTTAGAAAGAGCAGGCTTTTTTAAAATGTTTTATTTCAATACTAGTTATTAAGCTGTGTATTAATTTTCTATCACAAACAAATTACACAAACTTGAAGGCTTAAATAACAGAAATGTTATTATCTTACATTTCTTTAAATCAGAAGTTTGACATGGATTTCACTGGGCTCATTTAAACCCTTTGTGTAGACTCGGAATAGTATCTGTTTTCTTACATTTTCTGCCTTCTGAGGAGAGCTACCATTTCTTGGCTCTGACACCTTTTTACATCTGTGGGTTACACCAGCAATGGGTTAAGTCTGGCACACTACATCTCTATAGCCTGCTCTTCTGCCTTCCTATTAATTTTAAAGACTCATGTGGTCAAGATTGGCCTACCTGGGTAATTTAGGGTCATTTTTCCATATAAAATTTGATCATATCTACAGTCTCTTTTGCCATTTTAAGGCAAAATATTCACAAGTTTTAGACATTAGAATATAGGTAGTTTGGGATGGAATTGAAGGATTATTCTGTTTAGCACACACTGTAAGAAAAATATCTGAGGTAACTTTATTTCTTAAGTCACAGTCATTCTGACAAGACAAAGAGACTTAGGAACAGCATTTTGCATTCAAAAGAAAAACCAAACTTACTGTCACCAAGGTGATTCAGACTCAATAACTCTCATTGTGTTTTCCAGACTGTAAATCTTTACGGAAGAGACTGCCCCATCTTCCTCTGCAGAGTGGCCGGTGGGTTCAAACCACTGACCTTTTGGTTAGCAGCATGCCTTAACCACAGAAAGACTAGAGCTATTTACTCTGTGTTACTTGAGCAACCGGGAGCTCTGGTATCGTAGTGCCTAAGGCACTTGACTGCTAACCAGAAGGCTGGCGGTTCAAACACACCAACCACTCCTTGGAAGGAAGGTGGGTAATCTACTTCCATAGTGATACCACCTCGGAAACCCAAGGAGGGGTTGCTGTGAGTCGGGTCTGACTCGACGGTACATAACAACAACAACAACAATGGCCTAGTGGTATTATGGTTATTTTTTAAGAATTCATATATTTTATAGATACATGTTGTTGTCGTTGTTATTTGCCATCGAGTTGGACCCGACTCATAGCAACCCCTCCTTGGGATTCCAAAGTGGTATCACTACAGAAGTAGATTGCCCAACGTTCCTTGCCAGGAGTAGGAGTGGCTGGTGGGTTTGAACTGCCAGCCTTCTAGTTACCAGTCAAGTGCCTTAGGCACTATGCTACCACAGCTCCTTATAGATGCATACTCAGAATTATATGATGTCTCCAATTTGCTTCAAAATATTTTGAGATACAGAGGTGGGCATGGCAGGAGGTAAATAGAAAATAGTGTAAACCCTGAATTGATCTTTATCAAATCTGGTGAATGACATTTTTTTAATTGTGATGAAACTATGTACAACAAAACATATGTCGTCTCAACAATTTCCACACGTACAATTCAGTGACCTTCATTACATTCTTTAATTTGTACCACTGTTTTCACTATCCTTTTCCAAATCATTCCACCATGATTAACATAAACTCAGTGACCTCTAAGTCACATTTATTATTTATTCTTTCCTCATTTGCACATCTCTGAAAAAATGTATTTCATTTTAATTATCCTTTATGCCCATCACCAACCTGATTCCCTGGCCTTCTTACTCACGTCCTGCAGGCATCCACTCATAATGGCCTTTCTGCCATCCCGTGCCCTGACATGTTCTTCCACTAGACTGCCACCTGCCTTTCCCTCAGATCTCTGCTTTCTCCAGGTATTGTTCTTCCCTGAACTTTCTTGCCCAGGTTAGGGCCTACTGCCATATTCTTCTGTCTAACCTCTGTCAAGGACATAGCATACTTTACTGTTTAATCCTGGATCTAGACTGAAATCTCTTTGAGTAGAGGGATCACGGACATATTTTATTCATATGGTAACCTTAACAGTGGCCACAGACAGAGAATGATTACTGAAGAAATATTTGCTGAATTAAATACATATATATATGAAAAAAAAAAAAAAAAAAACAGGCAAGAAATTTATCCTTGCTTCAAATTATTCCATCTGTTTTCTATGTGGCAAGTGATATATACACTAGGGAGAAGCTTATCAGTGACCTCTGCACTTCCATCAATGACTTTATACCCTGGATAAGTCAAGCGTATAGTTGTTTTTTCTGTTACCTTATATTTTACTAAATCCACTGAAAATAAGTATGACTAATAAAATGAAGAGGGAAATGAAACCAGAATGGAAAGATGGGTATCAAACTGGCAACTTTACAACTCTTTTCTTTGATGATTACTTTTGATTCTTGTTTACATCTTCACCTGAGAGCCAACTTCATAAATGCCAGATGGTTTTAGTCAGAGTGGGATTTCAAGATAAAAAAAAAACATGCTGTTAAAATGCTAGGCATGCCCAATTTTCCATTAGCACAAACAACATACTAACCTGAAGTACTTTTAATCTATAAGAGAGTTACTTTCTGCAAGAAATTATTTATTTAATATATTTATATTTATATATGTACACACATATGTGTGTGTATATATATACATTTATATTTATATATATACACACATATG
>NW_006921922.1:3329956-3332719 GCF_000298275.1 Orycteropus afer afer
TTTTTTTTTTTTTAAGAAGGAAACTTAGTTAATTTAGAAACTTGAAAAACAATTCCACATGCTATTCTTAAATGTTATTTACTTGAGGCCACTTGGAATCATTATGCTAAGACAGAGATGTAACTTGCTATGTTTCTAAAGATTGTAGAAGCAAAATGATATTATTAAAAATTCTCATAGCGATGTGACATTTATTTTATTGTTTTTTAAGAAGAAAATGTCATATCTCTTGAGTAAAATAATCAACATCAGCAGCTGAAAAATGTAAATCAAACAAATAAAAAGAAGGCATAAAATTTGTTTGGGGTAGGACCATAGCTATTAAATATATTTATAGCATTTTATAGAAAATGAGGAAAAATTGAGTAGAAAGAAGGGATTTCATCATAGTAAAGTGTGTTTTAACTTTAAAAAGAAATATTATTCATCTTCCCAGTTGTATATGTCCATAATATTTCTATGAATATGTGTGAGATTTAAAATAAATTTTTTAGGAAAGAAACATCTATTTCCAGCACATTTAGTTCCTTAGTTCTTAATTATTAAAATTACAATTCAGTCCATGTCTTTTGTTTCATCATTTTAAAGTTTCCTTTAAGAACCAGGTATTATCTCTTATCAGTTTTAAATTCTTCAAATGCTGCTCAATGAAATTCAATTAGGCCTTCTCTGGTCATCTCTCACGGCCATCAGGGAGCTCTGCTAGCATAGTGCCTAAGGCACTTGACTGCTAACCAGAAGGCTGGCGGTTCAAACCCACCAGCCATTCCTCGGAAGGAAGGTTGGGCAATTCTACTTCAGTAGTGATACTGCCTTGGAAACCCAAGGAGGGGTCGCTATGAGTCGGGTCCAACTTGACGACACATAACAACAACTGGTCACCTTATTTAACAATACAACCTGCTTCCTCACACTCCAGATCCCCCTCAGCCTAATTTTTTCCCTGCAATCCTCAGCATTTCAAACACACAATTATTTATTTATTTATTGTGTTTTCTTCCTCTACCTTGTAAGCAGTCATCTTCTCAAATTATTTGTTCAGCATATAGATTGAATAAGGTGAAAGAATACAACCTGATGAACACCTTTTCCAGTTCTAAACCACCTGTCATCACCTTGTTCTGTTCAAACTACCAACTCTTGATCATTTTACAGGGTCTGGATCCATGTACAAGTAAGTATTTTGGAATGCTTATTCTCCATAAAATTATGCATAATCTGTTAAGATCTACAGAGTCAGTGCCTTCACATTCTTAATAAAACACAGGTAAATATCTATCTGATACTCTTTGCTTTGGGCTGATATCCATCTAACATTATCATACATTTTGGAAGAAGACTCATTAATAACCTGATGCGGAGCACACAAACTTGCTTGCTGAAAATGAAGATGATTTAAACCAAAAAAAAAAAAAAAAGAAAACCACTGTAATTGAATCAATCCCATCTTATAGTGACCCCTATTGGGTTTGCATGGTTGTAAATCTTTATGGAAATAAATTGCTTCATCATCCTTCTGCAGAGCAGCTCGTGGGTATGAACTGCCAACCTTGGGTTAGCAGCCAAATACCATGCCAACTATGCTACTAGAGCTCCTTAAGATGACTTGAAACACTCACTAAGGAAGGGCAAGGATGACAACCCTAGTATGAATTATACCTAAATGTGAAGAAAATAAAAATTCTTACAACTAAACAATATAATAATAAATGAAGAAAAATTGAAGTTGTCAGTGATTTTATTCTACTTCGATTAACAATCAACGTCTGTGGAAATAGCAGTCAATAAATCAAAGGATATATTACATTGGGCAAATATACTGCAAAAGATCTCCTTACAGTTTTAAAAAGCAAATATGTCACTTTGATGACTAAGGTGTTCCTGACCCAAGCCATGGTCTTTTCAATAGCATGATATGCTTGTGAAAGATGGACAAAAAAGGAAATAGAAGAATTAATGCACTTGAGCTATAGTGTTGGTAAAGAACATTAAATACACGGTGGACTGCCAGAAGAATGAACAAATGAAATCTTAGAAGAAATATAACCAGAATTCTCTTAGAAGCAAAGATGAAGAAACTTTGGCTCACTTACTCTAGACATATCATCAAGAAAGACCAATTGCTGTGGGGGAGGAAATCATTTTTGTTAGAGAGTTCACTAAAATACTATTGCCATGAAAAACAAAACTTAAAAAATTTCTCCATGATATTGGAAATTTCATACACTGCTGGTGGGAGTGTACAATAGTATGGTCATTTTGGAAATCAGTCTCACAGTTCCTATTTAAACACAGTTTTACTGCATGGCCCAATAATTCCACTCCTAGGTATATATCCAAGAGTAATGATGAACAACATATTTTTTAAAAGTTTTTATGCAAATATCAATAGCAGAATTATTCATAAGTAGAAAGTTACTTGAAAATATTTAAAAAATGAAAACAACCCAAATGTCTATCAAGTTAATGGATCTAAAAAAATGTGTTATATTCATAAAATGGAATATTATTTGGCAATAAAAAGAAAAAAATATTGACACATGCTACAACATGGATAAACCTTGAAAATATTATGCCAAATAAAATATGACAGTCACAAATGACCACATATTGTATGACTTGTTTGGTTAGGTTAGAAGGCTCTCAAAATTGGACTGGGAAAGAGCTGCATCATCAGAGTAAACCCAGCCTTACTCATATGGATAAGGTAAAGCTTTCGAGACCCCCATTTGCTGATGTGGCACCACTCAAATTGAGGAGAAA
>NW_006921922.1:3334841-3347695 GCF_000298275.1 Orycteropus afer afer
AATATAAAGAAAACAAAAATCCTCACAACTGGACCAATGAGCAGCATCACAATAAATGGAGAGAAGACTGAGGTTGTCAAAAGAATTCACGTTGCTTGGTTCTACAATCGATGTCAATAGAAGCAGCAGTCAGGACATTAGATGATGTGTAGCACTGGGAAGGTCAACTATGAAGGAACTATTTTAAGTGCTGAGGAGAAAAGATGTCTCCTTGAGGATTAAGGTGTGCCTGACATAAGTCATGATATTTCCAATTGCTTCGTATGCATGTGAGAACTGGACAATGAATAAGGAAGATCGAAGAAGAGTTGATGCTTTTGAGTTGTGGTGCTGGTAAAGAATGCTAAAAGTACCATGGACTGCTAAAAGAACTAACAGATCTGGCCTGGAGGAAATGCACCCGAAATGCTCCTTGGAAGCAAGAATGGCCAGTCTTCGTCTCACCTACTTTGGTCATGTTGTCTGAAGGTACCATTCTCTGGAGAAGGATGTCATGCTTGGTAGGGTGGAGGGTCGTCGAAAGACGGGAAGGCCTTCAGTGAGATGGATTGACATGGTGGCTGCCATGATGGACTCAAATATAGCAGGGATCATGGAGCTGTCATGGGATCGGGCAGTGTTTTGTTCTGCTGTGCATGGAGTCGCTATGAGTTGGAAATGACTCAACGACACCTAACAACAACATGTCACTTTAGTTTTGTGTATTTCACTGTACATATATTATATTTCAATAACATGCATTTTTTAAAACAAGACCACTTACTGCTACTATTCAAATTTAAGCACCAAACACCAAAGCCAAAGATGAGATATTTGAAGATTTTTACCAGCTTTTGCAGTCTGAAATTGACCAAACATGCAATCAATATGTGTTGATTATCAGTGATGATTGGAATGCAAAAGTTGGAAACAAAGAAGAATCAACAGTAGTCGGAAAACATAGCATTGGTGCTAGAAATAATACTGGACATAACATGATGGAATCTTTCAATACCAATGACTTTTTCATTACAAATACCTTTTTTTTTTCAACAATATAAGTGATTGCTGTACACGTGGACTTCACCAAATGGAATACACAGGGATCAGTTTGACTACATCTGTGGAAAGAGGCGATGCAGAAGCTCAATATCTTCAGCGAAAACAAGGTCAGGAGCTAACTGCAGAACAGACCATCAACTGCTCATATGCAAGTTCAAGTTGAAAATGAAAACAACACAAGCCTCCGGGAGTTGACAGAATACACATTGAGATGTTTCAACAGATGCTGGAGGTACTTACTCATCTGTGTCAAGAAATTTGGAAGACAGCTACCTGGCTAACTGACTGGAAGAGATCCATATTTGTACCCATTCCAAAGAAAGGTCATTTAACAGAATGTGGAAATTATTGAACAATATCATTAATATCACACACAAGTAAAACTTTGCTAAAGATAATTCAAAATGGTTTCAACAGTATATTGACAGAGAACGTCCAGAAATGCAAGCTGGATTCAGAAGAGGATGTGGAATGAGGGATATCATTCCTGATGTCAAATGTATCTTGGCTGAAAGCAAAGAATACCAGAAAGATGTTTACTTGTGTTTTATTGACTATGCAAAAACATTTGATTGTGTGGATCATAACAAATTATGGATAACATTGAGAAAAATGGGAATTCCACGACACTTAATTGTGCTCATGTGAACCCGGTACCTAGAGCAAGAAGCTGTCATTTGAAAAGAGCAAGGAGATACTGCATGGTTTAAAGTCAGGAAGGCAGTGTGTCAGGGTTGTGTCCTTTCACCATAATTATTCAATCTGTATGCTGAGAAAATGACCAAAAAAGGTGGACTATATGATGAAGAACATGGCTTCAGGATTGGAGGAAGACTCATTAACTATTTGAAACATGCAGAGGAACACAACCTTGCTTGCTGAAAGTGAAGATATCTAGAAGCTTTTACTGATGAAGATTAAAGATAATAGTCTGGATTACACCTCAACATAAAGAAAATGAAAATCCTCACAACTGTACCAATAAACAGTATCATGATAAATGTAGAAAAGTTTGATGTCAAAGATTTCATATTTAGTGGTTGCATAATCAACACCAATGGAAGCAGCAGTCAATACATCAGATGACGTATTGCACTGGGCAAACCTGCTTCAAACGACATCTTTAAAATGCTGAAGACCAAAGATTTCTCTTTGTAGGCTAAGGTGCACCTAACCCAAGCCATGATGTTTTAAATTGCCTTATATGTCTATGAAAGCTGGACAATGAATATGGAAGATCAAAGAAGAGTTAATGCTTTTGAGTTGTAGTGTTGATGAAGAATACTGAAAGTTCCCTGGACTGCCAGAAGAACCAACAAATCTGTCTTGGAAAAAGTGCAGCCAGAATGCTCCTTGGAAGCAAGAATGACCAGACTTTGTGTCATGTACTTTGATCATGTTGTCAGAAGGGACCATTCCCTAGAGAAGGATATCGTATTTGGTAAAGTGGAGGGTCAGTGAAAATGGGGAAAGCCCTCAACAAAATGGATTGACACAGTGACTGCAATAATGGCCTCAAGTATAGCAAGCCTTGTGAGGCTGGTGCAGGAGCAGTCAGTGTTTGTGTTGTGCACAGGGTCACTATAAGCTGGAGATGACTTGATGGCACCTAACAACAACAACAATTCATTAAAATACAACTCAAATAACAGAGATTCATAATTAAAAAATATGATTACCAAATATTGTAAATATATTTATTCTTGACATACATTAATACAACTAATATAATCCAAAGTAAAATCTCTATTATTCTTTGATTTAAAATTTGGAAGAAAATAAAATTGTGAAAAGTTTTTTTTTTTTTTTTTTTTTAATTCAGAAAAATGAGAGCAATTAACATGAACTGCACATTACAAATTTAAATATCTAAAACTGCAGTTCTCAGGAACCCTATGGCACAGTGGTTCAGTGTTCAGCTGCTAACTGAATGGTTGGTGGTTTGACCTCGACAGCCACTCTCAGGGAGAAAGATGTGGCCTTATGCTTCCATAAAGATTTCAACCTTGGAAACCCTGTGGGCCAATTCTCCTCTGTTCTATAGGGTAGCTATAAATCACAATCAACATGATGGCCATGAGTTTTTTTGTTGTTTCATTATTTTGTTTTTGTTTAAATCTGTGGTCAGAGGGACAAGTTTAAAGTAAGGCAGTGGAGCATGGTGGAAATAAGATGAATGACATAGCAAATATATTCCCTAAGAGTCTATTTTGTTTTTAAACAATATATATTTTCCTTGTTTTGTAACCTTAATAATTTTTTTTTTAAACTGATCTCATTTTCTTTTTTTTTTTTGTTGTTGATTATTTTTTACCATAAAGTCTAAGAGAAATGTTTATAGAAGTAATTTATATTTTGAACTGGAGTTTATTGTGATTATTATTTGATAGCAATTCTTAATGAGGGCATGGGGATTTGAAAGTCTCTTGAGGTATTTTTCAAACGACACACGGTCCTCTCCCCATGCCCTTTCTAATGAAGGGCAGTTGCTTCCCTGAGAATCATTGCCTTACTTAGTCACAGATTAGAATAGATTTCATTATCTTTTATGTGTTTTTGTAAGGATAAATGTGTGAATAACAATTTTCTCAAGTGGAAAACTTTTTTATCTTAATTTTGATTTATTCAAGCAGTCAACAACAGTCTCCATAAGCTCTGTGTTTTATTCTGCAGATCAGAAGGCTCAGTCAGCAAATTACAATTTATTTGTATACTTCTGACCTTCCTTCAAGGCTTGAAGTCCCAGGCCATTCCTGCCAGTGTGGCTTTCTCTTGTCATACCCTATCCTGCAGTTTCCTAGATTTCTCCTCAAAGAAAGAACAGCATTATGGCAAACCACATCAGGACCTTACTCTTGATAATCTCTATCCCATTCCACCACTGGCTCTTTGAAACATATTCCCCTCAGAGATACACACTATAATCTCCAAGCTACCTAAAGTACCTGTGTTGAGCATTCTTGATTATCCCCAGAACAGAAGCGAATTTGTCATTTATCCAAACTTTTTACTTCAACGTGAAAGTGAAAAGTTCAAAAAACATACTTATAAATGTAGAATCATTGAAACCTATAGACATTTTTATTTTTCACAGGTTTCAGTATAATGAGAACTTCTCTATTAATGATAGCCTGATATAGATGACCGTACTTCAGATTTAGAGTGAAAACATTGCTGCATTGCTACTTACTAGTTACATGTTCTCCAACAAGTTTTTTCAACTCCTCTTCTTTTGTTTAAAAATATGTATATATTAACACTTATTAATACTTATTTTCAAATCTCCATAGTGATGTTGGTTGGATAAAAGGAGGTAATGTATGTAGAAGAGCTTTGTGGTTATTATCATGTGTGGTGAAGGCCATGCTGTAGTATCAGATACAAGATCAGTATTAATTTTGTATACCAAGATTATTTTGAATCCTTTCCTGACAATAAAAAGTGAAAATATCTTATTTTCAGTTATATTATCTATAAAGCTTCAAATCAATTAATATGTAATAACACAGGGTCTTTAAATATATATATTATTTTTGCAGCCACATATGTGTTAAGAATAATGAAGAGAATTTGATGTTTTTAAAGAACTATATAAAACATGGACTACTAAAAGTGCATAGTGTCTGATTCCATTTATAATACGGCTTTTAGTGTTCCACTGAAACATGGCAAGTGAATGCAAAGTAATCTTTATATATATATTAACCAAATCCACTGCCATAGAGTCAATGCCAATTTAAAGTGATCCCCACTGGGTTCCAAGGCTATAAATCTTTACAGAAGTAAATTTCCTCATCTTCCACCCATGGAGCAGCTGGTGGGGTTTGAACTGCCAACATTCTGGTTAGCAGTCAAATAACTTAGCCACTGGGACCCCAGATCTCCTCCTCTCCCTCTCTCTGTCTCTAGATATATATGTTCATATGTTTGTGTGTATATATATGTGTGTGTGTGTGTGTGTGAGCTCTGGTAGTGTAGTGCCTAAGGCACTTGACTGCTAACCAGAAGGCTGGTTCAAACCTACCAGCCACTCCTTGGAAGGAAGATGGGGCAATCTACTTCCGTACTGATACTGCCTCGGAAACCCAAGGAGGGGTTGCAATGAGTCGGGTCCAACTCAACGGCATATAACAACAACATGTGTGTGTGTGTGTGTGTGTGTGTGTATATATATATATATATATATATATATATATCTTCATCTATATATGTATATATCTATCTTAACATATGTTGTTGTTGTTGTTATTTGCCATCGAGTCGGCCCCAACTCCTAGCGACCCCTCCTTGGGTTTCCGAGGCAGTTATCACTACGAAAGTAGGATTGCCCAACCTTCCTTCCGAGGAGTGGCTGGTGGGTTTGAACCGCCAGCCTCCTGGTTAGCAGTCAAGTGCTTTAGGCACTATGCTACCAGAGCTCCTATATATGTATGCCTTCATATATATGTATATATTTATTATGTTGTTGTAGTTGAGTATATACACAGCAAAACATATACCCATTCAGCAGTTTATACAATTCCGCAACATTGATTATACTCTTCACTTTGTGCAACCATTCTCACCCTCCTTTTCTAAGGGGTGTCTCTCGCTTGAACATAAATTCATTGCCCCTCAGTGTTCCCATCTGGTCTTGTGATTTGTTGTTGTCAGTTTGATCCCATATAGTAGCATAGTGGCTAAGACACTTGCCTGCTAACCAGACGGCTGGCGGTTCAAACCCACCAGCCACTCCTTGGAAGGAAAGTTGGGCAATCCTACTTTCGTAGTGATACTGCCTCGGAAACCCAAGGAGGGGTCGCTATGAGTTGGGTTTGACTTGACGGCACATAACAATAACAACAGATACTACAAAAGCATAATACTCTAGGAAAACATTCTTTACTAGTCAAGCCAAACTACTGCTTGGTTTTAAGAAGATTTCAGGGAATATTTTTAGTTTAAAGTTTAAATACTAATTCAGGGCAATAGTTTTAGGGTTCATCCAGTTTCCATCCAGAAGGTCTGGATTCTATGAGAATTTGAAATCTGTTCCTACATTTCTCCCTTTCTCATCAGGATTCTTATATAAAATCTTTGATCAAAATATTTAGTAATGGCAGCTAGGTACTATCCACTTTTTCTGGTCTCCAATTCTTCATGGAGACAATGAACCACACATTCCATATCCTCCTCCTATTCCTGCCTCTCCTTTACCCTCTGTCGCTCCAGGCAAATAGAAACCAATTATTGTATGTTGAATGGCCCTCTGAAAGCTTTTAAGACCCCAGGCACTGCACAACAAATTTGGAGGTAAAACAAGTTCAAACACGTCATTAGACCAGTTAACTAGGCTATCCCATGAAACCATGACTTCTAACCTCCAAACCAAGGAACTAAATGCCATGAGCAATTTAGTTGTACATAAGAAGCCTCAGCAGCCTCTCTTTTTGCAGTAAATATGTCTGTCACACACCTTTTGCCAACTCAAGTTTTCACAGATATGAACTTATTGACAACAATTACAATAATTGACTGTTAATCCACAATATTTTTAATTATACTATGAAGGATTCTGTATATTTTAGCCTCTCTACTGTCTCTACTGTTAGCTAGAAACAAATTTGGGAGCAACAGCAGCTACTATCAACAGGGAGCCATATTAATTATTTGAAATGTGCCTCATAAGAGGCATCAGCCGAGTTTATTACAAGTCGAATATTACTTGAAACGGGAAGGTTACTCTAACTGTTATCATAATCTATGTGTCATTAACTTTCCTTGTTTAGGAAAAGAGATTAACAACCCTGTAAATTGCTATAGTAAATTGTGAAATATAAATGTATATTCTCATTGTAGAAAGAAAGTGATGGGTCCTGGGCTCCTACACAAATCTTGGTTATATAAATTAGCTTTAGAAATTGAAGTAACTCTGCAATTATATTTTCTTGCCTCAAAATTCTAATTGCTTACTGGATCATCAGTATATGAACTATAGCTACTTTGAGCATTAGAAAATGTTTTATTATGTATTACTATGCTGGCAAATTTTTCAGTCACCCTTTGGGCCTTCAAATCAACTCTAACACTTTTAACTTATAAGACAGGATAAATATTAGAATTATGGACATGAGCAGGTAGAATGTTTTGAAAGGAAAAGGGAATGAATCCATCAAACAGATTTTTAAATTGTGGTTATTGTTTTACATTAAACACAGTAAGCAAGTAGGAGTAATTTTCTAATTAAATAGTAGTTGTATATTAAAATATGAATTAATCAGGTTGTAAAGTGATCTAAACAAATGCTACTAAAAGTATTGTCTGTAGAATGAAGCCAGTCTGCAGAATGTGAAATAAGTACAGAAACAATAGTGGGTACAGAAATTGAGTGTGTTTAGGGTCACTTAAAGCAATAATAAAGTACTTAATGTCTGCTTAATCTAACAATAAAAAATGAGTATTTATATTTTGTATGTCTTTATTTTTTAGGTTTACCATCACATATTTCTTGCAATTCATTTTTATTGTTATATTTTATAGTATAGTCTACGATAGATTTATAATTTAACAAAAAGTTCTTTAGCTAGATTGTTTGAGAAGGACTAATTTAACTGGATTATTTTTTGTATGGTGTATGCATAGAAATGTGCACAAGGCAGTTAGTCATGACAGTCATACACTACACTCAAAGCAACCTCAGAAATAGCTCTGACTGATATGTGAAATGACTGAGGAGAAAGTTAGTGGGAGAAGTTTGTAGTAATTTTAGTTTTCTAGAAATGTAGAAGGCCTTCTGGTGGCATAGTGCCTAAGGCACTTGACTGCTAACCAGAAGGCTGGAGGTTCAAACCCACCACACACTCCTCAGAAGGAAGGTTGGGCAATCTACTTCCGTAGTGACACCACCTCGGAAACCCAAGGAGGGGTCGCTATGAGTTGGGGTCCAACTCAACGGCACATAACAACAACATCAACAACATATTATTCTTATATTTTGGTAAATCTGTGTACAATCTCTAAGAATTATTTAATCAGTGTGAAAAAAACACAATGTGACATAATCATAAAAACAAGCAAACAAAACAAAAAGACGTGAGTACAATGGCTTTTTAACCCTTCTTTTTGGGCCCACAGGACAGGCACATCATGGACAGGTATCCTACATCTCTCCACCAATTCACCTTGACTCTGAACTAGAAAGACCACCAATTAGAGGTAAGTTTTGTTTTGTTTTGTAAAGAAAAAAAAAAAAAAACCTATTCATTCTTTGACAGTTGTAAATACATAGTTCGTAATCCAATACCTATGTAAATGGCAGAAAAAGTGAAGTGTGTGAGGAGTCTGGTGACAGAAAGAGCAAGTCCTATTTAATTAAAGTATGGAATATCGGTCTAGTAAGTGTTCATTAGACAAAACAAAATGGTTTCAACAAATAGGGATTCAAAGTGGTTCAACTAGTGGAAGACTAGTTCAATACTAACTTATATTTAGGGATAAAGAGTTAACATATACCTTTTTATTGGGACTTTCTTTTACTATCTACTGTTTTTGTTACTGAGAGATGTATTTGTTTAACAGCTTCTTTTTTTCCCTGTAATGTTCTATTTTTCATAATTTTTAAAAAAAAAAAATTAGTATTAACATGTTTTTTAAGTGTATATTAAGCTAAATATTTTTAAATTGATCCCACCTATTTAAGTTAAAGTTTTTAGCAAAATGGTTATACAAAACAAAAATTACAAGGTAACAGTGATTATCTCACAATGTAAATGCAGAATTCATATTTCCACTTTTTTAATTTTTTTTATTTTATTTTAAGAGTTTGGTTTACTTTCAACATTACATGTACATTTAGTTTCACTCCCTATTTACCATGTCCAACCCTAATCCAGTCCCAGTAACCCTTACCCCATGTCCCTCGTAGTTATGCACTCCTGTGTGTCCTGCATTTCTTCCATGCGAATGTTGCCCCTCTGGTACCCCATGGTCAATTGCCCCAAAGGAAACATTTCCATAGAATGTGTGGGTGCATCACCCTGAGTTGATAGGCCTGCATGTACATCTTGTTTACTATTGGGCTGAGAGCCAGCCCTTGGGAGTGAGCTTTTTCCCAGGCCCAGAGTGTGTCCTAGGACCATAGTATTGGGGGTATCACCAAATTCCATCCAACCAGTAATTCTGGTCATTATTGAGTTTTTAGATTTTGTTCCACATGTTTCCTCCCACTCTATCCAGGATCTCCAGATGTAATCTTTTCCTGAGTGGTTGGCATTGGTAGTGGGGCACCATCTAGTTCTTCTGGTCTCGAGGGCCATCGTGCCCTAGGGCTGATTGCTTCCAACTTTTCCTTTTTTTTTTACTTTTTTTCACTTCTGATGATAAGAGACCATTAGCTGCATCTTAGATGACTGCTTGAAAGCTTTTAAGACCCCAGTCACTACTCACCAATGTAGGATGAGGAACAAGGCTTTTACGTATTTTGTTGTGCCAACTGAGTCTGGTGTGCCCCAGTACTATGGTCCTGAGATGGTAGATCTGTTGGATCTCTCTCCCACAGTGTCTGGGTGTCTGTGAGGGATTACTCTATGTCTGTCTTCTGTTGTTTCTTTCCACTTGTAAAGAAAAACTTACCAATGACTTTCAAAATGTTTTATATTGTGTATAGCTATTATTATATAGATATGTTCCTTATGTTATAAATAGCAAATATCCAAGGTTGATTCATTTTTTTTTCAGTAATACATTTGCTTATATTTATAGCACTATTAATTACTTTATTAAAAAAAAAAAAACCACTAGGCCTGACTTTTATAAGCATTTTCCTATACAAGTTATCCTTCTTCCAAGAGTCTTCCTGTTTATCCAAAAGTTTCTGTTAGTGTTCTAAGGAACTGGTTTATTATCAGTTCCTCTGTTAAGCCTTTTTTGATTATATTCTAGGGAATAAATAGCCAGATCCATACCTCTCTTCTCCAACTGTTCCCTGTGCTTGCCTCTGTTATTATGCCTATGATAGTATATGTTATTTTTATGTTTGCATCTGTTTCTCTCTCTTATCTGTATGTTCCTCAAGGGTAAAGAGTGCCCTAATCATTATTTCTCATCTATGCATGGTTTATGCTTGGTACTCAGTAGGAATTCATTCAGTGATTTCTAAGTGATTTACAATGAAGATGATAATCTAAGTTTTGAAGGATGAGTAAGACTTGCTTAAGAGGAAAAGGAAAGAGGGATGACAGGGAACTATCAGAAAGAGGAAACAAAGAATCAAAATATAGATATGTGAAAATGTGCAACAGTTTTAAGAAAGTATGTTTTATGCTCATAAAATGGAAGGAGGTCTTGAGGGAAAGAAGAAATAAATAAGGCAGATTGTGAAGGATTCTGTATCTCATGCTAAGGAGTTTATATTTTATCCTGAAGATAACCATGAACTATTTTTACCTCCTTTTTCTTTTCTTTTTGTTTTTCTCCTGAATCAATAGAGTGCTACATTGTAACATAATCAGTTCTATTCCTGAGCAAAATATTTCTTAAGTCAATTCAGCTGATGAACTGATTAGAAATGAGTTTGGTAGATAGAAACTGTTTCCATAGTTCCTGTAAGAGATGACTTGTTAATTAGGTTTGTGCCAGTGGCATCAGAAAGATCTGTGAGATATTTTGAAGATATAACATTTGACTGAACTGATACAAGGAAAGTGGCAAAAAACATTCTGAGGATTCTACATTAAGTAGCTGTAAGGATATATTACCTTATCATGGGTAATAAATATGAATTGTAAAATGATGAATTATTTAAGACATGTTAATTATAATAGAATGTTGTTTCTATTGAAAAGGAAGGCCTTTTTATACCAGTTGGTGTCTTTAATAGTGTTCAGTTCTTTAGATATAAATCAGGATGATTTGGGAAAGAGGCTATGGTAGGGTGTGCTGAGGTGGTGGTTTAAAACTCCCATCCCAAACCTAATGGCTTAAAACAAGGAACTGTCTCTGTAATTATATGAGTTGATAGAGTGGGCTGTGTGCTGCCTTGGCTTGGGCTGGATATTCTGTAGTTGGCAGGTTGGATAGTTTTTGTGAGGAAGAACTCATTCATATGTTTGGTAGTTAACTTTATGTCAACTGGGATGAAGGTCACATGTCTCTCATCATTCATCAAACTAGCATAGGTTCATTCACTCATTCACATGGTTGTTGTTGTTGTTGTTATGTGCCGTCGAGTCGGCCCCGACTCATAGCGACCCCTCCTTGGGTTTCCGAGGCAGTATCACTACGGAAGTAGGATTGCCCAACCTTCCTTCCGAGGAGTGGCTGGTGGGTTTGAACCGCCAGCCGTCTGGTTAGCAGGCAAGTGTCTTAGCAACTATGCTACCAGAGCTGGTAGCAGAATGTATTCAGCAAAGAGAAGACAAATCCCCAAGTTTAGGTGTTTTCAAGCCTCTGCTCATGTTATATTTGCTAGTATCCCACTGGCTAAAGCAAACCATATATCCAAGCCCAAATTTAAGAGGAAAGAGAATATTCATCTCCTGATGAAGCACATGCGATAAAAAAAGAGTATGTACTCAAGAAGGGAAGGAATTTGGAGTCTACCACATAGATACAAGTGGTGGTAAGTAGATAAAAACAAATTTAGAATGAAATAAGAAAAATGACTGATAAAATGAAGGGAGATAGAGCTAATAAATTTAAATTTAGGAGTTTCTAGACTTCTTAGCATTAGTTTTCTTACCTGCTACAAAGAAGATAAAAAGTACAAACCTCATAGTGTCTTTGTGAGCATTAGAAATAATACAGAGTAAAGTCTCACATCTGATAATCCCTACAAATATGTGGCTATTACTATAGAATCTTGGAGATATGTGTGTGTGTGCATATGTGTGTATGTGTGTGTGTATATATCCTCACTCTTCCCCCAAATTCTGTATTCCTTAATATTTTAGTGTCTTAAACTCACTGCCATTGAGTCGATTCCAACTCATAGCAACCCCCTTTGGGCAGTATGTCCAAGGCAGTAAATCTTTAAAGAAGTAGATTGCCCAACCATCTTTCCATGGAGTATCTGGTGGGTTTAAACCACCAGCATTCTGGTTAGCAGTCAAATGCCTTAGGCACTAAGTCACCAGAGCTCCTTAGTGTTTTAATGCTGTCTTAAGAAATACCACAAGTGGATGGCTTTAATAATTAAAAATTTATTTTCTCACAGTTTGTGAGGCTAGAAGTCCAAATTCAGGGCACCAGATCTGGTGGAAAGCTTTCATTGTCCATTTTTGGGGAAGGTCTTTGTCTCTTTTCAGCTTCTAATCCTGTATTCCTTAGAGACCCTCATGTAACATGTATCTTCCCCTCTATTTGTATTGCTTTCTCTGCCCTTTATCTGCTCTGCTCTTTTTATATTGCAAAAGTGATTGATTTAAAACATATCCTACCTCCAAATTATAAAAGAAAACAGCCTTACTGATCTGTTAGAGACTGGTGAAACCCCCAAGAGTATGGTCCTAATAACCCTTCAGGCCAGGAAATGAACTCACTCCTTTTGCTTCCAGCCTAACAATAAACAGGCATATAAAATGAACATTTACACCAGGTAGGTACACTCTTTAGAACAATCAACCATGGGAGACCAGCAGGGCAGTATTTGTATTGGAAGATAGCTCAGAGGGCAGGAATGTATAGGAAAGAAGAAAACAGGGGAAGGGTACCAGAGGGAGCTGTTACATTATGGGATTGCAGTCAATGTTGTGAAACAAAATGGGTATGAACTGTTGTATGGAAAATTAATTCTATCAGTACAGAGTCACCCAAATCACAATTAAAAGGAAAAAAAA